>NC_136509.1:16302020-16377020 GCF_053919585.1 Euprymna scolopes | reverse complement strand
ATATATATATATAATCTGAGGTTATTGTTTTCCAGAGGTTAAGTAACCAATGAAGTTTTATGAGGTTAATACAAGAGTGCTCAATATCTAAGTAGAGCTATGTATACTCTTTATTTGTTTTTGCATAAGCAGTAACATGTTGCTACACGGTCATAGGCATGTTTCGGTTAGCTAGTTATCAGTAACTAAAGACCTCTTCAGGTGGTACAGCTTATACGAATGCAAAGTTTGCAATGAAAATATCAGGTCTTCCTTGTCACAGGGAGTTAATATCAGGAGGTTCCTTCAGATGTGAAAAATAAGATTTCGTTGTATGTAAATAAGACCCAATTGGGGTGTGGATTTGAGTGTGTTGAGATATATGAATAAATGGGAAAGGGTGGGGTGGAGGTGGGGGTGGGGTTAAAGATCGAGATATAAGTAACGAAAAACTAGAAAGATATTGGTATAGTTGCCCTAAAACTTAAACATACTAGTGTGTATAGGTTCAAACAGTAGGGGAATGTGGATTCGATATGGCTATGCTAAAAGGGGGTTTCAGATTTAATCGGGGGTTATTCAGTTATAAAAACGATTTTAATTTGACTAGAATTTTTATGTGGTCAGAGAATGTCGCCTTCTTCTGTGTCCCCACCCCTCCCTATCATCCCTGCACACACATCAGTGAAGAGGTTAAGAGATAAGGAAGAGAAGAAAAGGACGCAAGGGAGAAAAGAAGAAAAGAAAAAGGGAAATAGGAAGAATAAAAGGGGGAAAGCATAAACGATTTATTGGTGGTGATTCTAAGGCAGGTCTTTCTCCTTCCCAGCTGACTATACAGGGTGGAATGATTAATTTGTCGCCATAAAGAAAACAACATTACCACCTCAATATGGGTCCAGAACTAGAAGCATGCCTTTTCCACAAGCGCCTGTGGGAGCTCAGCAAATACTTGGCGGATGGCAATGATCAAGCTGGCTTTAGTGTTGTAGGAGGTCATGTTGGTGATGTTCTTAACATATGAACAAATGACGTACCCAGCAGGTTCAGGTCGGGAAGGAGAGGTCCAATGAGAGAAGGATACAAAGTCGTAGCACTGTTTCTGAAGCCACGCCGAGGTCTCTTTGGACTTATGGGCTGGCACAGAGTCCTGTTGCCATACCCAGGGTCTGCCAGTGGCCACTTGATTGCATCAGGAGATTACCATACTCTTCAGTGCACCAAGATACACTTTGGTGTTGACTTTCAGGCCGACTTCGAAGATGTGAGGTGGCATGATATGACCTTCACTTAAAACCACACCAAAGACCATAACCGTGGCCGGAAACTTTGTTTTCATCTCTCTAGGCACGTCCCTGTTTTCGTGGCAACGAAGCAATGCATTTTGAGGGTGATAGCAATGGTTCTGTTGTCATAACTTTGATCAATAGAGAGCACGAGTTGTACAATGGTGCATCTCCGATCTCGTTTGTTGAACATTGTGTCACTTTCAGACATGATAGAAGGCTTCTATCGCTCTTGGAATTTGTACACAACTGGCCAACTGGTAGATGGTCTGCAAAAAAAAAAAAAATTTTTAAAAAACGGTTTTCATCAAACGGAAATGGTATCATGTCGCCTTTTCTAAGGCAACAATTTTATCGTTCAACCCTGTAATATGGTCATCTTCAAATCTTATGTGAATAAATTCCTATTGAGCCGCCTTCTTAGATAATCTAGTATTACCCAAGTTTCACCATAACTGCTCCTGTCATCTCGCCATCTACCTAACACTTAAACCTTATCCTTGAGTGGCTTCTGGGCCTTGATAAGTGGCTTATTTCCCAAGTAAAAAAAAAATTGTTCTGTTTGAAGAATTTACCTGTCCTTAAGCAGGTATGCTTTTAATGCATATATATATGTAAATTCACACAACAGGATATCGTCGATTTTTACCCTTCAATCACTAAGGAAATTCTAAAAAAATCATTGATCTTCGCATCAAAATATAGAAAGATAAGTGAACTGGATAAGGAAACCATCATGCAAGCAAGGCAGACCCTTTTATTTAAAAACTTTTTTAAAAAGATGAGTATTGGCTGAAGAGAGCTTGATATGTATATCTTAAACGGTCCTAATTATTGGGCTTGAAACCGACGGTACCAATGACTTATCTCATCTAACAACTTTCTGTACACAAAATACAAAATATAAATACGCTCTTATTTTCGGATTTTCCTTTTAATTAAGTACTCTGTTGGATTTCTTTTTCCAAAAAACAAAACAAATCATATATATATATATATATATATATATATATATATATATATATATGGTGATTGTCACTTCTTGATAGAAGAAGACCATCTTTCCCTTGCTTTATTGTTGATTACTCATTCATTTTCATGGATTTTTGAAATATCTTCTTTTTTTATATATATTTACGTGCATAAAAGTATACCTATGCACACGCGTGTTTCTGGCTTTTAGCCGTCGTCAGCATAGATTAGGATCGAACTCATGACATCAGTAACCGTATTCTGATACTGTACCGATGTACGACAGTCGATCACCTTCTTAATGAACGTTTTTTATCTAATACATAACAGGCAAAATGGGCGCGCGCGTTTGTGTGAGTTCACAAAAGGCTTCTTGCGTCAATTAGATTCCGGTAGAAGTGTTTTTATACTTCCTAGATTGTACTATCTCAGATTTGCAAACGGACATTGTCTCTATCTTTTTTTCTTTTTTTTTTTTTGATCGAGTTTTTAAAAATTCCTGTTGTTCGGTTGTTTGTTTGTCTTTTTCGTATAAATAAAGTGAAACTAATCGAATGCAAACGCCTGGCGCCGGGCCTTCCGGCCAGGTAGTATCTGTTCTGGAATTGGTCCTTGGTTAATGTAGGGGGGGAAACCCTTCATACTGAGACAATATTTATTTGGATACTGCCAAAGTGACCCCTTTGTTGGCCTAGCTGCTCCTTCCCCTCCCCCATTAAAAATGACCTTCGTGGGAGGTTTAAAAGAAACGCTATTTCTGCAAGTCATCTTTTGATTAACTACGTTAAATTTAAATGCTTTACACTTCCAGTCGCGTCGTGGAGTAGAGGTAAGACAGCAGGATTTTTTTTCACTTTCTTTTCCGCTTTCGCATCACGGTTTCGAGTCTGCCTGCCTACGACCATATTTTTTTTACCAGCTACAAACACCCAGGCAACGCTGGGCACCTTGGCTAGTCGCTTATATATTTAAGATTTGTTGTTGGCGTTTTTTTGTTTTTTTAGCGATATTAACAACTTCAAAACAATTAATTTTTTTTTTCGCCACCTTGGCGTTTTTTGGGTTTTTTTTAGAGCTATAAGCTCTTTTAGTTATTTATATATACAGGATAACCCCCGAAAAAAACAGGTCCCAACTCTAATTAGGCCCCGTTTCTTAGTGTGTTGTCCGAATGAAATGAAACTTTGGTCATAACTAGTTTATTATATTCAAAACATCACATCAAAACACTAGCGTATTTGGCCTTTTTTTCAGCATATGTTCTAAATTGCCTCCGTTTAGCTTCTGTTTTTGGGGGTCACCCTGTGTATATATATATATATATATATATATATATATATATATATATATACATACATATATATATATATATATATATATATATATAGATAGATAGATAGATAGATAGATCGCCCTTATTTTTTATGGGACGTATTTATTTATTTACGTGCAAAAATATATATATTAAAGGGTTGCTCAATACTCTAGATAGAGTATTAATAAACGAATAAAATTACCTGACGACGAATAAAAAAATTACATTATTTATTGAATCAGCAAATGTTCAAAAGGAAGAGAATACAATAAAAAAGTATTCCTTATTCTATTGAGTTGCAAACATTTGTACTTTTCTCATCAAAGGATATCAATAACCGAGTCATGTAGAATAAGCCTTCATGGAACAGTATAAAAACTGAAAATATAAATTTGCGATCATGGAATCTGATTGCAGATGTGAAAAAGAAGGTAATATCCATAATGAACAATACTATCCAGCGGCAAACTCCGCTTGTAATTTTCTGGACAGTGTAAACATTGAAAACTTAGAAAATGATTATAAATATATGTATATTCCGACATTGTATTGTCAACCATATTTCTTTCGAAGCAAAGGTTTTTTTTTCTGAAATATGAAATTGTATGCACAAAAAAAGTGTCGATATTGATATAATAATAATTGCTTTCACATAACAAAACAGATTTTTTAAAAATGTATCAACATTTTGAAATGCTGAAAGAATTGTTTGGTAAGCAAAAAAAAAAAATATTTCGCAATTGGAATGTGGCTATACTGTTATTTTTTTATACATGCTCTATTGTTATTTTTAACTAATATTGAGCTTCTAAAGTAAAAAGAATTGGTATGCACAACGATTGATATATAATTTAAAAAGCATATTTTACCGTAAAGACATATTTTTCAAATAAATTTTACCAATTGATTTTAAACCTACAAACACTAGTGTTCATACTTACGCAATCGTTCGTGTAGGAATTGATACTTACAGCAGGTCGAGAGATTTGAACCCAGTTACAAAGCCACTTTTGACCGTAGGCTAGCCACTTCCCTTAAGGTCATCAGCAATTAGCACAAAAATTGAAGGGAATTAACAACTTATAAATGCCATATCGGTGTGCGTTCACGGTAACAGTCAGAGAAAGTATTCAATGACAGGAAGTTAGGATATTGCATTTGCATTAAGGTTGCCTGCTTTTCATAATTCCTTAAAGAGGGTTCGATTTCAATTTTTAAAAGGAGCTATGTCATTTTTCAAATAAATATTAACAATTATTTTTATATCTTGAAACATTTTATGCTTACGCAATCATCAGTGTATGAAGTGATGATTACTGCTGGTTGGGAGATTTTAAACCAGTCACAAAGTAATATATATATATATATATATATATATATATATATATATATATATATATATATATATATATATATATATATTTCAGCCCGGCGTTGCCCGCGTGTTTGGAGGTGTATGTTGAGCACGAAAAAAAACGGTCAATTTTTTTAAACTTTGCCCCCTATTATGACCCCTTAACATTTATTGTTTTGGGCTCAAATCAAGTTATTAAGTTAGACGCATGTCCAAGAAACCAATATCTAAAATTTCAAGTGGTTAGACCCAAAATTGGCGGAGTGGTTTGTTAGAGTTCTCAAAGGTCAAATCGTTGAACTTTTACACCTTAACAGCCAAATTTCTGACCGAAAATGGATTACAAAGATTTTCCTAAATCTTAGTATCCTTTATATCAAATTTCGAGTCTGTAGACTGAAAATTGACAGAGTTATTGCGTAGGAAAATATACACAGACACAGAGAGACACGTTCACGTTTGTATATTTAACACACACACACACACACACAAACACACACATACACACACACACAGGGGCGTTCTAAAAGTAAAGCCTCCTATTTTTTATCTCAAAAACTAAACCTTGAAAAGCTATGAAGTCGGGAGTTGTACAATTAAAACAAGTAACCTTTTCTGCTCTAAAATTTATTTTTCTACATAGTCCCCACGATTCTCAATGCACTTTTGCCAGCGAGGAATGATGTTTTGGTCGTAAAATCCAGAGTGCGCTTTCTCACTCACATATCCATTATCACTCTGAAATCGACGAACTCAACTCTTAACTGTGCTGAGACCAACTACATCAGCTTTGTAAACGTTCAACAGGCGCCGGTGAATGCTAGTCGGAATTCAATGACGCATCTCTGCTTCTGATGTACGTCCATGACAGGAGTTGCTTTCTTAGAGTCCCACATTGTCAATATCTGCAACAGAGAGATGACACTCCGGTCGTAAATGCATACGTTCAGTCATCATAACAATGCAATTTTCACTTCCATTTGACCCATTCGGGCGAAATAAAAAATAGGAGGTATTACTTATTGTTCAAATTTCACAACAATTTGAGATATCAAAATTCTTATTCATGGATTATCTCCCCCTTTCGTTTCCTGTAAATAAAACTAAATGAAGCTATTCTCCAAATTTCATAATGATCAGTTAATTAGTTTAGGAATTAATTCTATATTAAATTTGGCCCGAATACTTTTACGAAATGTATGAACCCAAAATTTAACCCCAGCCATGAGTAAAATAGCAACGTGTGTTCTATTGCTTGTACGAAATAAATCGTTGTCTTTCAGCACACAATAGACAGTTCTAAAAAGAAAAAAATGTACTAAACCCAACTACTATGACATTATTGTGTCGATTTCACAGTAGTGGCACTTAGAAGAGTGCATATTTCCGCCATAATATTTTAGTGAATTATTATATCAAGGGGAGGGAGGCGGGGAACCGAGACAATGAAGAAATGAACAGAGAAAGATTATTTAACAAGAATGTAAAGGGAACAGAACATTATAAATTGAGTGCAAGACATGGAAAGAAGGAGAAGAGAGGGAAAAGTGAAAGAAGAGTGTGAAACAAGAAAGACAGAGAGAGAAATAGAGAAAAAAGATAGAAAGAAAGAGATAGAACCAGTGAGAGAGAGAACCAGTGAGGGGGGGAGAACGAGAAGCAGGGGGGGGGAGAGAGAGAGAGAGAGAGAACGAGAACCAGGGGGGGGAGAGAGAGAACGAGAACCAGTGAAGGGGGGAGAGAGAAAGAGAACCAGTGAGGGGGGGGAGAGAGAACGAGAACTAGTGAGGAGGGGGAGAGAACCAGTGAGGGGGGAGGTAGAACCAGTGAGGAGAGAGAGAGAGAGCCGGTAAGGGGGAGAGAGAGAGAACCAGTAAGGGGAGAGAGAGAGAGAGAGAGAGAGAGAGAGAGAGAGAACCAGTGAGGGAGAGAGAGAGAACCAGTGAGGGGGAGAGAAAGAGAACCAGTGAGGGGGGGGAGAGAATCAGTGAAGGGGGGAGAACCAGAGAGAGAGAATGAGAGCAGAAGAGAGCGAGAACATGATGGGGAAATCGAATATAAAAAGAAGTTGTGGATGAGAAAGAAAGAAAGAAAGAAAGAAAGAAAAAGTGAGGTAGAAATAGCGATGGGAAAAGAAAGGAGGGGTAGCATGAGAAAAAGAAAGAGAGAAAGGGACGTAGAGAGAGAGAGAGAAATAGAGAGAAGGAGAAAGAGAATATAAAGCGAGGGAGAGAGACATAAATAAAGGTAGAAAGACAAGGGAGAGAGAAACTATGTCAACAATGATCTGCCGTCTTTCAATTCACTCAGGAGATAAGCATATTCTTTTCGAAGTGAATCCGTAAATGTGTCGCCGCAAGAATCCATTCACAGTGAATGTCTTCGAGATAAAACGTAGGCAGCTAGAAAGAATAGGCAAAACCGAAACTGGAATTCTGCTGCGTTTTTTAAATTTTTCATTCGAAAAAAAAATAAAAAAAACCTCGTTGAAAAACCTTTTTGCATTTTGAAAGCGTGAGAATATTTTAGAAAATATTTGCGATCTAAATATTCTTCACATCTGCCAGATTGTTCTCCTCCATATAGAAAAAGAATCGACACCAACGAGGGAAATAACACTACTCTCGGTTAATTTACAATTTTTTACAAAAATCAAATTCACCTCGAACTAAGCACCTTTCTACTGAGGCCTAAGAGGTTACTGTGAATTAGTAAAGTCGAAGGAACAAGGTGTAAGGATGGACTTCCAGAAGCGAGCGGTTTCATAAAAGAAACATAAAATAAAACGTCTTCCATCATCTAAAGCCCCCCCCCCTCTGCGGTGAAGAAGCGGTGTTATTTTACTTCTTGTCGAGTTGATTGGTTGGTGGTATTTACGTTGGACGGGGTGCAAGTGCAGCAAGTTCGTTGGAGCACATTTCGTCGAAGTACTTGTGAAACAAGCACAGGGATGCAACAGTGTAGGGATGCGACAGGGGTTGGAGCTTGGTAGTCAGTGCGAGATGTATGAGATTAGAGGCTTTTTTTTTCTTTTTTTTTGGCATCATGTCAAAGAGAATGAAAATCGATGCATCTGTCCAGGTATGACAATATTCCATGCATGGACAAATAGCATTTTATTTTTTTTTAAATTTTATTTTACTATTAATACTACGCTTACCATTACTACTAATAATAATATTTATAATATTAATACAGCTAATACTACTAATGATATTAATAATAATGACACTACTAATACTAATACTAATAATAACTTTATACTAATAATATTACTACTACTAAACATAATTATACCACTACTACTAATAATAATAATAATACTTATACTACTACTATTAATAATAATAATAATAATAATAATAATAATAATACTTATACTAGTACTAATAATAATTAGGGCTATGACAACAGCGTATTCTTTTCATTGTTTTGACTCTCGAGTATATATCCGACATAGTTAAACATAATTAATCAACCAAGAACCACATCGCTCTACATAAAAACATGCACAATATCAATGGATGTATACCTGAGAATCAAAACAAGGGGGAAATATGCTGTTGTCATAGCCCTAATAACAATACTAATACTACTAATAATAATAATTATTATACTACTACTAATAATAATAATTATAACACTACTACTATTACTTATACTACTATTAGTACTAATAATACTAATACCTATACTACTATTACAGGGTGATCCATAAAAAAACGGGTCCCAGCTCTAATTAAGCCCAGTTTCTTAGTGTTTTGTTCGAATGAAATGAAACTTTGGTCATAACTATTTTATTATCCCTGAGTGGCTTCCGGGCATTGATAAGTGGTGATCACTGTGTAAATATATATATATATATATATATATATATATATATATATATATATATATATATATATATATATTTATTTTTTTTACTATAATAATTAAATAATTAAATACCTACAGACACTAGTGTTTCATCCTTTCGGGATTCTTCAGTGCAGGGTGTCACAATTACTACCAGTCGAACGATTCGAACCCCGCGACACGAGACATCTCTGGCTCGATTAGCGGAGGCCGTATCCATTCGGCTACCATTAATCGTGTGAAATAGCGTTGAATTTTAAACATTTTAATTTAAATGTTCATTACGTCAGACAGACAGTGATCAAGTCGTTATACGACGATCTACGCATAAGAGCTAAATTGACCGACTTTTATTCAACAGAAAGTGCTCAACGATAAGAAACGTATTTCTTAAAGGGGCTGTCATAATTATTTTTTTTTACTATAATAATTAAATACCTACAGACACTAGTGTTTCATCCTTTCGGGATTCTTCAGTGCGGGGTGTCACAATTACTACCAGTCGAACGATTCGAACCCCGCGACACGAGACATCTCTGGCTCGATTAGCGGAGGCCGTATCCATTCGGCTACCATTAATCGTGTGAAATAGCGTTGAATTTTAAACATTTTAATTTAAATGTTCATTACGTCAGACAGACAGTGATCAAGTCGTTATACGACGATCTACGCATAAGAGCTAAATTGACCGACTTTTATTCAACAGAAAGTGCTCAACGATAAGAAACGTATTTCTTAATATATATATATATATATATATATATATATATATATATATATATATATATATATATATATTCAAAACATCACATCAAAACACTAGGGTCTTCGACCTTTTTTTTTCTCCGTTCTACAGCATATGTTCTAGATGGCTTCTTTTGTTTGTTTTTTTTGGGGGGGGGGTACCCTGTAATAATAATAATAATAATAATAATAATAATAATAATAATAATAGGTTTGATTTCGATCTTTTACATTATATGAATGGTTTTTTTTTATTTCAATGCTTTTTTCATTTTATTACAATTAATGTGTTACACTCCATATCAAACCCCAACTGTAACTTGAAAATATGAGTTAATTAGATTTTTAGTTGGCGATGAACATCTGGAGACAATTTGTGTTATGACTAAGACGAAAGACTGAACAAAAATATTATATAACCATTTAATAACTATTGTCCGGTTGTAAAATGTGCTTAAATATTATATTTCAATGCGTGCGGGTTTCGAATTTATTATTATAGAACCAATTCTCTATTGATTATTATATTGTACCCAATATATAGTAGTAATTTCAAAAATGCTCATCAAAGTGTTGTCATAGGTGATTGAATCGTCTGCATAGATATTAAAAAATGAAATTAGTATATGATTTGGAAGATCATTGATGAAGACCAGGAAAAGGTTGGCGCCCATGTCATGTAAAAAGGGACAGATCCCAGTAAGTAAAAGAGCAAATTAGATAAGTTGAAAAGGATATTCAGAAAAGGTTAGAATTGAACCCATTAAGAAAAGTTTTAAAAGAATACATATTGAAATCCTAGGAATGCAGAACGATTGTCATTGTTCTTGCAAATAATAAAATATTATTTATGTCAGAGTTAGATAATTAATTTAGGAATGTAGTCGATTGTTCATTCTTTTAGAAATAACTGGACATTAAATATGTCAGTTAAAAGAATGGACAATACGAGTTTAGAAATAATGATTAATAAAATAGGTTAAAAACGATACAATTCGTTTTAGGAGTTTCTTTGTTTACCAAAGGTGTGTAGATGCATGTGCAATGCATGGGCAAAGCGCACGTGTGATTTGAAACGTGAGGGAATCCCATTGATTTACCACGCCTATGACATCATCAAGAAAGGAGATACCCAATATATTGAGCCAAGGTTCGAAGAAGAGAGACAGAGTCAAATGGTCAGAGAGCGACTTAGAGTCGATTCGGCCACACTGGGAGCTGACGCCCTCTTGGAGGCGAGAGGTAGGAAAGATAGGACAATGTAATCGAAAAGGCTTGAATCCCTGATCATCATCAATCATTCAGCTGGTATGAATAAAGAAACATCTAATATTTGTAAACTGTTGTCTTCGTCTGTCGTCATTCCACCAAAAGGTAAAGGTAAAAGTGTTTTATCTATTATCTTGTAAACGCTTTTGTATGATTTCCTCAAAGTATTATGTGTCCCCTCCGCCATCATCAATAAAGTATCTCCTTTCTGTGTTAACAAGAACTGCTGTATAAATGCCTCAGCTCCGTTTTAATAATAATATGAAGTCCCCAAGGATCGTCACAATCGTCGTCGTGGGGTAAACAGTATAAAAATGTCATTATTATCTTTAAAAAAAAAACTGCCTGCCCCGTTTCCATCATCATTAAATAATGACTCTCCCCTCTATATATGATAAAAGAACCGTACACCTCATATCTCTCAGCCTCTGTTATAAATGCTCTTGTTATAAAATGTATCCCGTCATTTATCAGACAGAAGAATCTACACACTCGATGGTATATACCCTCAATATATGTACACACACACACACAATGAGATACGGTTTCAATACGTCAACATAGAAATATACACTTTCGATATATGTTCTCTACAATATCCACACGCTAATATAAACTTACGACGTAACACCCAAAATACATCTGCGAGCAGGAAAAATAATGTGGTTAAGCTTAAACATGGAAAAGAAAAGGATAAGATATTCTAGTAAAAACTATATTAAATTTATAACTTAAAATATTACAACATTAAGATTTTGTTTATTCAATTTAACATTATATAATCAATTCCTAATGCTGCAATATTTTAAGTTATAAATTTATTATATTTTTTACTAGAATACATTTGTTACATAGGGGTGTTATTTGTTTAGAAGAGATGTCGTATGCATTGTTGTTGTTCGTCTTAGTAGGGAGAGTCTTAGAGGTTCATGTTGCGTGCAGATATATCGAGTATATATCAAGAGAGAGACAGTTCTGTATATATAATAGACAGTGTACATGATGATACAGGAGAACCGACGACATGTAATACACAATGAAAAGAGAATTTAGATATATTGATAGATAGACCGAGATATAGTTTGCTTGACATTTATGTTTGGCAGTTCTGTGAATGAAAGTGTTTCTATAAACATTGACACATATATTTCTTACCTATTTTTCAGATGATCAGTTTCACAAATTCTTATAATATAAATGGACAATACTTTTTTTGTTGAAAACATAACTCGAAGACGCAGATACAAAAAGATGATGTTTCCGTTTATTATACCATATAGATTAAGGTATTTTTATTGATATTTAGGTCTCTTAATCTAAATCATTACAACTCGAAAGAAAACCCCGTCTAACTGTGTTCTATGCAAAATTCGACAGCACTCCTTTTCACTGACGCTGTAATTCGCACCACCTCTTAGCACGAATGTGTTCTCTCGGCTCCAAATCATACGTCACGCCTCAATCACGTGTGAACAGCTCGCGTTCCTGGAACGAACCCTCCCATTTTTGAAACGGTTTGTTTTTATGCAGTTCAAGACCGTCAAATTTTCATACCAACGGCGAGATTCACGTTAGCTCATATGACCGTTGAGATTAAAATCAACTGTGTGTCGCCATTTTTGTTTTCAGCAGTTGAACCCTACAAAACACGCAGACATGTGGCCGTTTTTTTTTTTTTTTTTTTTTTTTTTTTTTTTTTTTAGGTAATTAACTTTCGCTTTTATTACGATTCTCTGCACAATTAGTTGGGAAGTCAATTTCTTTAAGCCATGTAACACAGGCCAGCATGCAAAACAGACTTTAAATCGACGATGATGACGTCATTTTTTATGGAAATCGCTCCAGACAAAGTATAAAGCCACTTGGTATTAGGAGCTAAGAAAAAAAAATAGTACTCCAAAGTCAAAAACCAACGATATGTGTTAGATGGAATAGACTGACTAAGAAAAAAAAACTAATTCTTTCTCCTTTGTCAGAAACATCGCTCATGGAATATAAGGACTAAAGGAACGAAATAAGGGAAGTGAGAGTTACAAAGCTGTTGGAAGTAAATCTCAGGTCCACTTAATATTATCCGTTTATGATGATGATGATGATGATGATGATGATGATGATGACGAGGGTCCATTGTATAAGAAAACGTTAACATTGTTTCAGATGAACCAAGTTCAATGTAGTTGTGGCATATTCTTAATGGGTATAAATGGAGGAAATCTGATATGGAGGAGAATTTGTTTTATAGTCTGTGAAATGGAAGAATTTTAGTAAATCAACAATCAACAACGTAAACAACCATAGATCGGAATCAAGGTCAGCATTATTTCATACGTTGGGGATCAGCCTGGTTGATTTTTGTCAGTCACCATTTTTATCAATATCTTCTCGAAAATACGACAATGTGAAAGAAGAAAACAAGAAAAATTCTTATTTTAACATCGTAACGTGTGTGTGTGTGTGTGTGTGTGTGTGTGTGTGTGTGTGTGTGTGTGCGTGTGTGTGTGTGTGTGTGTGTGTGTGTGTGATATAGAGGCACAAGTTTAATTAGGTGTTCGGTGCGACCAAGATGTCTTCAACTACAGACATATCGCATTATGGTTAAATCCCACCTTTCAGGGGAGGAGCCATCACTGCTAAGAATTAATGATGAATCAGTTTCCAAACTCCCCTCTTTCAACACAGGTGGTATATGAAAAGAGAAGAAAATGAATCTGTCTGTCTCTCTCTCTCTCTCTCTCTCTTCCTCTCTCTCTCTCTCTCTCTCTCTCTCTCTCTCTCTATATATATATATATATATATATATATATATATATATATATATATAATGCTGGAATGCTGGGTTCGTCTCTCATGACCGGCAGGAATTGTTACCCTACACTGGTGATTGCGTAAGCATGAAACACTACTACCTATGGGTGAAAATGAATAATCATTAATTATAATTATTAAGCCCCTTTTAAGAATACTTAAGGATCGATACCGTCTACGGAGTAAGGCAATCAACTAGCGTTTATGCAATGTTCACAGCCTTAGCTCGTGTGAATGCTCTAGACTGCCATTGTACTCGCCCGATTTTGGAGTCTTTTCATTCCTGTGGTCCTGAGGTAAAGGCTCGGCAAATGGAACAAAAGATGGCTTCGTGACTGGGTTCGAATTTCATGACTGGCAGCAATTGTTACCCTACACTGATGATTGCGTAAGCATGAAACACTAGTGTCTGTAGGTATAAATGAATAATAATTATATATATATATATATATATATATATATATATATATATATAGTAAGTTATAAAAATATATATGGCAATTAAGCCACAGAATATTCCGCGTTTACTAATTATGACGTGAATGAAATACGGAATATTCTGTGTAGCTTGATTGCCATATATATTTTTATAACTTACTACCAAGCTCTACCTATTATTGAACACTGTTGAAGTAAATACTTCAAGTTTACGCATAAAACTATACCTTTGTATATTAACTTATGTAATTAAATGAAGTCATATATATATATATATATATATGATTCAACTGCTGATTAAAGCAACTTCGATTGGTTCCGTCAGTGTAAAATATCGTAAAACAATCTTGTAACAAACAATAAAACGAATTTATTCAGAAGTTTTCAGAGATTATTTTTGGCAAATATCTTTTTAAGTCCATACCTAAAAAGATATTTACTAAAGAAAACTCCCGATTTTTATTAAATATTTCCTCTTACACGACCGATCTACTGAGTCCGTCAGCGCAAAAAATATGTTATTAAAACAAACAATAAAACTTAGTTACAGTCGCGATTCTTTTTGGCAAATTCTTAAAGATTGGGATTTTTTCCCACCCAGTGGGTCACTTTTAAAAAAAATCTTTGTAAAATAAATTTAAAAAAAGGTGTATTTCTTTATCTAGAAGTGTAAGCCATGTTTCGTTTCAGAACAGTTTCCGATGGTTCGTTGTTCTACACAAGTCCCGACAGTTGACTGGTTTGCAGTAGACAGTTCTCGAGTTAGAATCCACAGAGCAAAAGATTCTTCCGTGTCGAAAAAAAAAAAAAAAAAAAAACATATGCGAAATTGCTACAGAAAGGTTTAATATTTATGGAGCAATTCTGGTTTCTGATTGGTTGGTAGCAGAACGTGAATTAATTCGATTCGTCAGTTCCTAGCAGCATCGTTTATAAATAGAATCTCCCGACGTCCAGTGTGATGGGATGTGTCTCCTAGCGGCCTCGGCTGCAGGGAGACAGGGTAGTACAAGTCAAGGATTCGTCACTTGACACTCAGCCCAACAGGTGAGGGGCCAGGATCCAGCCCAGCACCTGTTGGGCTGAGGTACACCGCCTGGGTAATACCTAGGAGGTCAACCCTCCCAGGCCTTGCCACCGGGCTTTCCAGTGGGGAAAGTTTATTGCTTGCTGCCTGAGGCGCCCCGACCGGGGAATGCCGACGGGGTTACTCAGGCAATTTTTACAATTGCAGGAGTGCCTCTCCTTTAGGGGAGCCTGCTGGATCCCCACTTTCCGGCCTTGTGCCAAATTTTGCTGAAGTGGGCGGCAATTAAATATCTACCCCATTATACATCTTGGATGATGGGATGTGTCTCCTAGCGGCTTTGACTGCAGGGAGACAGGGTAGTTGTACTCGTCAAGGATCCTTTCTTGACACTCAGCCCAACAGGTGAGGGGCCGTACTGAGGTATACCGCTTGGGTACTACCTAGGAGGTCCACACTCCCAGGCCTTGCCACCGGGCTTTCCGGGGGGCAAGTTAATTGCTTGTCGCCTGAGGCGCTCCTACAGGGGAATGCCGACGGGCGTGCCCAGGCAATTTTTGTTGAGGCGAGAGTGTCCCTTCTTCAGGGGAGTTCGCCTGTTCTCCACCTTCCGGACACATTTTGCTGTGGTGAGCAGCAAATAAATAACTGCCCCATTATACTCGGCCTTTTGGCTGAGATCAAAGTGTAGTATCTGTTCCGGCAGATGCTGCAAGCTATGACTAGCTATGACTAGCTATGACTAGCAAAGACCAGATGTGGGGGCAACCCCACATGCCTGACCATTAACCAGCTCCCATTTCCCACCTCTCGGGAGCTGGTCCCCTTTTTCCCTTCCCCCTCCCTTCACTCCTCACATTAAAAATCGGCCTTGTGCCTAATTTGCTCGGTGGGGGAGCAAATAAACACCATCTGTTCCGGCAGATGCTGCACTTAAGATAATTTGTACCAGTCAATGGAGGGGAAACCCTCTATACTGGGACAATTATTATTTTTGGTAACCAGAGTGACCCCTTTTAGGGGAGCTGGTTTTTACCTCACATTAAAAACGGCCTTGTGCCTAATTTGCTCAGTGGGGGAGCAAATAAATACCATCTGTTCCGGCAGATACTGCAAGCTATGACTAGCTAGGACTAGCTATGACTAGCAAAGACCAGATGTGGGGGCAACCCCACATGCCTGACCTTTAACCAGCTCCCATTTCCCACCTCTCGGGAGCTGGTCCCCTTTTTCCCTTCCCCCTCTCTTCACTCCTCACATTAAAAATTGGCCTTGTGCCTAATTTGCTCGGTGGGGGAGCAAATAAATACCATCTGTTCCGGCAGATACTGCAAGCTATGACTAGCTATGACTAGCTATGACTAGCAAAGACCAGATGTGGGGGCAACCCCACATGCCTGACCATTAACCGGCTCCCATTTCCCACCTCTCGGGAGCTGGTCCCCTTTTTCCCTTCCCCCTCCCTTCACTCCTCACATTAAAAATCGGCCTTGTGCCTAATTTGCTCGGTGGGGGAGCAAATAAATACCATCTGTTCCGGCAGATACTGCAAGCTATGACTAGCAAAGACCAGATGTGGGGGCAACCCCACATGCCTGACCTTTAACCAGCTCCAATTTCCCACCTCTCGGGAGCTGGTCCCCTTTTTCCCTTCCCCCTCCCTTCACTCCTCACATTAAAAATTGGCCTTGTGCCTAATTTGCTCGGTGGGGGAGCAAATAAATACCATCTGTTCCGGCAGATGCTGCACTTAAGATAATTTGTACCAGTCAATGGAGGGGAAACCCTCTATACTGGGACAATTATTATTTTTGGTAACCAGAGTGACCCCTTTTTGCCTACTTTTAGGGGAGCTGGTTTTTACCTCACATTAAAAACGGCCTTGTGCCTAATTTGCTCAGTGGGGGAGCAAATAAATACCATCTGTTCCGGCAGATGCTGCACTTAAGATAATTTGTACCAGTCAATGGAGGGGAAACCCTCTATACTGGGACAATTATTATTTTTGGTAACCAGAGTGACCCCTTTTTGCCTACTGTTAGGGGAGCTGGTTTTTACCTCACATTAAAAACGGCCTTGTGCCTAATTTGCTCAGTGGGGGAGCAAATAAATACCATCTGTTCCGGCAGATGCTGCACTTAAGATAATTTGTACCAGTCAATGGAGGGGAAACCCTCTATACTGGGACAATTATTATTTTTGGTAACCAGAGTGCCCCCTTTTTGCCTACTTTTAGGGGAGCTGGTTTTTACCTCACATTAAAAACGGCCTTGTGCCTAATTTGCTCAGTGGGGGAGCAAATAAACACCATCTGTTCCGGCAGATGCTGCACTTAAGATGGTTTGTACCAGTCAATGGAGGGGAAACCCTCTATACTGGGACAATTATTATTTTTGGTAACCAGAGTGACCCCTTTTTGCCTACTTTTAGGGGAGCTGGTTTTTACCTCACATTAAAAACGGCCTTGTGCCTAATTTGCTCAGTGGGGGAGCAAATAAATACCATCTGTTCCGGCAGATGCTGCACTTAAGATAATTTGTACCAGTCAATGGAGGGGAAACCCTCTATACTGGGACAATTATTATTTTTGGTAACCAGAGTGACCCCTTTTTGCCTACTTTTAGGGGAGCTGGTTTTTACCTCACATTAAAAACGGCCTTGTGCCTAATTTGCTCAGTGGGGGAGCAAATAAATACCATCTGTTCCCAAATGCTGCACTTTGAGACCATTGCCCTTGTGCCAATTGGTTGTTGGTACATGTAGGGGCAACCCTATATGTACCATCACCTTCCCCTCCCCTCCCCTTTCACCTCACATAAAAACCGACCTTGTGTCATATTTTGCTTACGTGGGGAAGCAAATAAATACCTACCCCCTCCCTAACCCCATTATACGACAAATATTGTAACACTTTATTATTGAAATAAAAATAAAACGAATTTAGTCAGCGTCGCAATTTTCAGCCGAGAGGTTATTTGTTTTTGTTTTGTTTTGTTTTTTCAACTAAATTTTACAAGTGACTTTTTGTTAATTTTGATTTTTAATTAAATTTTACAAGCGACCATTTTAAAATTAGAATTTTTTAACACAATGGCAACGTAACACTAAAAAATATTTTTTAAAAGTAGAATAAAACCATGAAGACTGAAGTAATGTTTCCAATCTCGTGTGTCTCTTTTAGGGAAACGAATTTTCCCCACATTTAAAACATTAGTGTCAAACTGCTGTCGTGGGGAGGCAAGTAAATAACTATTATTTAAAAAATATATTTTCATTTTGTTTGTTTCTTTTCTTTTTCTTTTTCTTTAAATAATATTGCATAAAGTTCCGTTTTATGATAACGCGACTTTGATTCATTTCTCAAAAAAGAGCAATGTGTGCTGCTTGTCCAACTTGCAAAGGGTGTTTATTCAGAAATCGTGGGAAGGTTGAAAATAAAATGCCTTTCGTAATTACCACCCCCAACCTACCCATGTTAAGAACAGCTTTCGGCATAAACACCCCTAATTTCCCCACGTTAAGAACGGGTTGGATAGGCAGCGCATATTGACAAAAAAAAAAGCAAAGGAAATCATTTTTTAAAGTTTTCTCAAAATTTTTTTTAATTTTTATTATCGACTATTGCAGTTTTTGGTTGTTTTTTTTATTAAACTGGAGTAAAAAAAAGTTCAAACTAAATCTATATATAAAAGTGTGTGTGTGTGTGTGTGTGTGTGTGTGTGTGTGTGTGTGTGTGTGTGTGTGCGCGTGTGTGTGTGTGTGTGTGTGCATTTATCTACCAAATAACTGTCAATTTTCGGTCTAGAAACTCGAGATTTGACATAACGAGTATTGAGATTTGGGAAAATCATTTTAATCTGTTTTCGGACAGAAATTTGGCTGTCAAGGGGGTCAAAGTTCAATCATTTGACCTCTGAAAACTCTACCAAACTTCTCCGCCAATTTTGGGTATAAACACGTGAAACTTTAAATGTAGGTTACTTGGACATGGGTAAAACTTTATAATTTGATTTGAGACCAAAATAATAAATGTTAATGGGTCAAAATTGAGGTGAAAGTTTTAAAAAATTTACCTCTGTGGTCTCTACGAAATTGCTCAGACAAATTTTGGCCTAAACATTTTAAATCTTACATAAAGTGTATTCCCACGTAGGGCAAGTTATGAACAGTACATAGGGCTCGAGCCAAGCCGGGCTGAACTGCTAGTCTTAAATAAACCGAAGTGATTTTTTTTCTTTAACTTTGTTTTTTTTTTTAACACAAACTTTATTCTGAAACTTTGAAACGTAAATTTATAACAAAATTTGAAATATCTCGCAACACAAATAGTTTGTTTACTTTCTGGCTTAAGCGAGAATATTAATAAATAAATAAATAAAACCAATACACGACTAATCTATATCTATAAAACCCAGACGCGACTAATCTATATATCTACAAAAGTGAAATTGTCTGTGTGTGTACATTTCCCTACCAAACTACTCTGTCAAATTTCAGTCTGCAGGCTCGAGTTTTGACATTAGGGGTATTGAGATTGGGAAAAATCTTTAGTTAGTTTTAGACCAGAAATTTGGCTGTCAAGGGGTCAAAGTTCAACGATTTTACCGTGGAAAATTCTATAAAACTCCTCCGACAATTTTGTGTCTAAACACTTGAAATTTTAGATGTAGATTACTTATACATGGATCAAACTTTCTAATTTTATTTGAGCCCAAAACAATAAATGTTAAGGGGTCAAAATTGGGTCAAGGTTTTAAAAATTCACCTCTACAGTCTCTGCCAAATTACTCAGCCAATTTTTGGTCTAAACATTTGAAATTTTACACAAAGTGTATTCAGACATAAGACAAGCTTTTTAATCGGTTTTTGGCCGAAAATTTGGCTACCAAGGAGTCAAAGTTCAAAAGATTTGATCTTTGCGGTCTCTAACAAACTATTCAGCCAATTTTGGGTCTAAACATTTTAAATTTTTCATACAGGGAATTCAGACATGCAGCAAGCTTTTGAATCAGTTTTGGGCAAAAATTTGGCTGTCAGGAGGTCAAAGTTGAAAGAGTTGACCTTTGCAGACTCTACCAAACTCCTCCGCCGATTTTGGGTCTAAACACTTGAAATTTTAGATATAGGTTACCTGGCCAGGAGTCAAAGTTTTTAATATATATATATATATATATATATATATATATATATATATATATATATATAAAGCTGAACGTGTGTGTGTGTGTGCGTGGTCACGAATAGGCTCCTATATGGTTACTATTTTAAAAAACTAATTACATATAATGATAGAAGATGTATCGAGGATCAGGAATGGGTATGTTTGATCTGGCAGAACCGTGGTTTCTAAAAATTGTGGGGTCTGCGTTCGCGCATGGCCCCCAAAGTATGGAAATAAAAAATGAAAAAAAAAACGTTTACAAGGGATTTTGATATAGATGTACATAAGAATACTTTGATAAGTATGTTTCAACTTAAATAGAGATGGTATAATAAAATTGTGGGGCCTGCATTCGCGCCTGTACTCCATGGAAATATGGCACAAACTTTAATAAAGACTTTTCATATCTATTTGCGTAAGTATACTTTAATAATTATGTTTCAGTTTGAAGAAATATGGTATAATAAAACTATTGGGTGTTCGTTCGCGCCTGACCTCCATAGAATGTAAATATGTCACAAAGTTTAACAAGGTTTTTTAAAGGGGGTGAGGGTCCACAATAACACCTTATATTTAATCTTAATTCACGTTAGCTTTTATTTATTTTTTTGAGTTGAATTATATTGTGTCGAATAAATTCACCTCATGAATTCACGTTCTTATTAAAGTGAAAGCAAAAAAAAAGTCGAAACTTTAGACAATTCTCGACACAAATTTTGCATAACTCTGTTTTTTTCCTTCTCCACTTGCACGTGGCACTCTTTCGAAAATAGATAAATAATAAAAAATAAGAACGTTACTTGTTATCGTGTCAAAAGAAGGAAAAAATCCTGCTCACGTGATTATGTGTCTTTTTAAAAACATTGACATAACCTTTTTATCTTTATTTATATATCTGATTAAGATTTTTAGTGTCAGTGTACTAGAAGGAATTCAGTTGATTACAACCCTTTCTGCGTGTTCTTTACATTACAATAGTACAGCCCTGAATCAGACGGCGCAATACCACACCGTTCAATACTGTAAAACTGAAACGAACCTGTTCTGCTTGAAAAGGGCGCTATTTTCTTCTTATTCATATTTATCTCGATTCTTTGCTTTAAAAAACTAAAGTAATTACGTGTTTACTTTTTTAATATCCCATTTTACTGTTTCGGATTATTTTACTAAAGTAAGTAAAGTTTCATTATTTTTCAAAACTGTTTTTGTTTCTTTGTTTTTCGATATTTCGTCGATATTATTTAGTAAGAGTGTTTAGCAGAAAAGCCAACAAACGACTAGCCGAAGAAATAAATATACAAGAAATAAATGTTAGCAAAGTCAATAAAAGTTCAGTTCATGTTTATTTTTAATAGTTTTTAATGCTCTTTACTTGAAATATTTTCAGCGAACCGAAATTAAAACGAAATTTGAGGCGATAACTACTTAAATGAATTTTTATATAAACTACACATGCCATAATCGAATATTCCTCAAGCACAAAATAACGGAAAACATTAAAATTGGTTTATAAATATTCCTTACGTTGACGGAATTCTCTTAAATTGTTTACACAAAATGCTCAGTTGCCCCTCCTTCAAATTGAAAACGGAACTCTCCATTTCAAAGTCGCTGCCATTTTGATTTTTGAAAACCGGTCCGTGAATTAAAAAACATTTTTTTATTACAAACTACTTAAAAATACAAACCAATGAACTTTTCTATCATAAAAGTAACTTTTATTGACTATGGTAACATTTATTTCTTGTATATTCATATTATTATATATATAACATTTTCTCTTTGTAAGGAAACATCATTTTGTTGGTCACTCTTGGCTACGAAAGGAAACAAAGTTGAACCCAGTCAACGACGGGTACTTCTGCTAGTATATATATATGCACATAAAGTTATGAACAGTACATAGGGTCCAAGCATTTTATAATATAGAAGCACCTATTTTACTTCTCTATTATTCTTTTCTTTTTGTAAAAAAAGTTCTTTAATAAAAAAATAAAAAAATACACATATACCTGGCTATCACATACAAAGCGAATGATATATTGCCAACACATGGATGAAGCTGAAATATCAAATATGGACGTGACATTATATGACTCAAAGAGGGAGGGAACAAGAAAAGTAACACGATCGAGGATGAAGGGCCTCAGTTACAGGAGGATCGGTGTGTTTAATAGTGCTATTATGATTTGTTGGTTTGCAATTGATAACGACATTCCTTCCAAAGCGTTAGGAATTTTAAAAAGAAGGGATTAAGTTTATCAGCCGAACAAAGGTACACGAAGTAGGGTTGCTGGATCGACAATGGAGAGGAAGCAGTTCATCAAGGCACACAAACAGCTTAAAAAAAATGGTGCTGACTTTTTTACAAATTAGTCTTATTTTCTTTGGGTGTTGTGAAGTTTTAATTCCAACAAGAATGTTACCCACACAAAAACGATAGCTGGTGAAATATCTCAGTCCCAGGAGGAGCAGAAGTTTTGATTTAATTGTGTTGTTACGATTTATTGTTTACATTCAGTAACAAGCATATATTTTGGTTATGATATGCAGGGTATGAGAGCTCCCTAACTCTAACCTCTCCTTTGGGGGAAAGGTTAGGAAACGCTTTTGACAAGTTGTATTTTGCTAAACCTTGAAGCAAAATGTAGTAGACAGAAAAAAAAAAATCAGGAACACAGATAGGAAATAGTCAGTATCGCCCACCTCTAGAAGAGAGGGATTTCTTGGCTGTAATAATCGTAGAGAAAGAAGAAGCAGAAAAAAACAATAAAAAAAAACCCGCTTCTCGCAGACACGTGGTTCGTCACAAAGAACAAGCAACTCGCCAGAATCACCTGCACACAATTTGCCGGACACATCTCACTGCTTTCCAGCGTCCTGCCTTTATACCAGCTGGGAATTATATATTCGCATAATCACGCAAGAGTAAACGCGATTCTACGAGAATTGCATGGGGTCAACGCTAATAAAAACCCATGGACGCCATCTTGGAACTCTCTCTTCCGCCCAGCCAGAAACACAACAGACGTATATGAGGTAAGCTCTCTATTTCGCCTGATTTCGGTTATTGTTAATTCTGCTACAAAACTATAACCCCACAAAGGAATGAAGTCTAACAAAGCTGTATTTTATTTGAGCCTGTATACAAGACATCAGACTTTAAGGATATGCAACATGAAGACTTACCTCGGTTTTGCAGATTCGATATCGTTTCCTTTCTCCAATACAATATTTACCACCATTAGAAGGGCTGTAAAATACATTAAAAAAAAAAAACAAGGTTATTTTAAAATATAAAGTTGATTTTTTTCTTGCTCTGGCATTGATAATAAAAGCGTATGAGTACCTTTTCTCGTTACAAATTATTAAAACAAACTTTTTAATATACTCAGTCATGGATATGCAAACGACTACATGAAGGTTAACTAATTTGCAAATTTATTTTGAAAAACGAGCGTTAATTAATTACTTATTCATTTTTATGTTTTTTTTTTATCATGACTGATTTCATTTTACTATTGTTGAATTCTATTTATTCATAGTTTCTACATTCTGCATAATTGTGTAGAATTTAAGATGTAAACGTTGCAGCACACTGAAATATATATGTATATATATATATATATATATATATATATATATATATATATAAAAGTGACCTTGGTTTGTGTGCAAAAACTCTCTACCAAACTCTTCTCTGAATATTCAATCTACAGTTGAAATATGTAGGATATTTGAACTTGTTGTATACTTTTGATTTGTTTTTTTTTAGCCTGCAAAACTTGCTGATAAGGGGTCAAAATCGAAAACAAAACAGTTGACCTTGGCAGGGTATGTTGAATAAAACATTTGCTGTTACTTTTGCGCATACTCAAAAATTAAACAATCATTCTTAGCTCAAAGTTGCATAAATTTTAACCATTCATATTTATCTGTCCGTAGCTCAGATGGCAAGAACTAAGGCTGGAGTGCTGAACTTTCTAGTTTTGATTCAAGCAGATGGTATCCAAGTCATATTGTTTTTATAAGTTTTGAAATCATTACTATACATTGAATAATAATCAACAAAGCTCTGGTTTTTTAATAATAAATAAGAAATCTGCATGAATTAAAATATAATATTTATACATATTTTTTGATGAGCCAATGCCGGGTAGTACATAACTAAAACACTGAAGAGGTCCATATTTCATTAAGCATGTCGTGAACTGCGTTCATGTTAAGTTACTGGTTGTTAAAAGGGGGTGGGGGTTACATACAGACAAGACGAGACCCAATACTTGGGGAATCCACATTTAGAATAGAAGTGATAGAGAGAGCAATTCTTATGATACTGAAGTTGAGAAATAGATGTGAAGAGAAATGTAATGTTTATACAAGACGATGGAACAACGTTATGATCATATGAACGGGAAGACAAAACACATTACCTTGTGGTTGAATGACAAATGAAGACAAAAATTCGCATAACAAATACAAGACGTTTATTCATCCAGCTGGTGTGATTGAAATTCGATGCCTGCTACATTACTACATGCCGTCTTTTCCTGGCCCTTTCACTCCTAAGGAGTTTCAGCTAACTTTGCCAGTCTTCCGATTCGCTCTGCCAAACTAACTAATTCTCTCTTCCGAACTCACTCAGACCCCTTTTGTAGTCTAAGTATATATATTAAATCTATATTTCTTTGTGACGTCAGCACGTGGTCCAAGCATGTGAATTTAATGCACATGTTTCTAACACGTACCCTGGCAACATAATTTCTCTGTAGACATTCTTTGCCAGTAGAATGATGAAGAATATTATGAGAGGACTGAACAAAGTTTTGATTTTTTATGACAACGGTTTATGGCAATATTTGTTGATATTGGATTCCAAAAGACTATGTTGTAGTCCGTAGGTAAACAGTTGCGTGGTAATGTGTTCCACAAAAGTTTGGAAATTTAGGTTTATTTCATAGAGAAAGTAAAGTGCTTTCTGCCATTTCTTGTTTGGGCAACCATTTGGATAATTAAGATGTTTGAATATAACCAAAATTATTGTAGTTACTGAAGCTGACATAATTAGATTAAATTTTGATATAATTAAATGCAACTAAACTTATTTTGCCAATGAGCGCCTGAGAGTTATCAGGTTGTCGCAAAAGTTTTTGCCGATTTCAAATTTCATCTTGAAAATAAAAACTGTTGATGAAATTCTTTATTCATAACAATTATGGGACTTGTGGAAATTCCACAGTGGACTCTTTCGTACGTAATATATTGATGTTGACATTCTGTGGATGTTCAGTGTAAATGGAGATGCCCTGATATTATTGTAGCTCTTTTGTGAAAACTGCAAAAGTATTTATCAAAGCTAGCAGGGACGCCCGTAAAACACACTTTAAATATGATATTTTAATTCATGCAGATTTTGTATATATTATTATAGAATCAATTTTCTATTGATTTTAATATATTATAAAGTTGTGATTTCAAAAATAAAAAAATATATATATCTATATGACTTGGGATCATCAGCTTCAATCGAAACTGAAACCAAAACTTATGAAGAAAAAAAATATATATACATAACTTGAGTTCATTCAGTTATCAATATAATCGAAACCGAAACCGAAACCAAAACTTATGAAGAATTCTTGATAAAAATTATTTATTACAAGAAATGGAAGGTCATAACAATTAAACGACAGTCACTCGGAAGAAAAAAGATGTAAGTGCAACACACAAAATAACACGCTATCATATTTATGTATAGATAACGACTTTTGCTCTTCATAAGTTGATTCCATCTGTCAACGAGATTATAAATGCTTCACTTGTAAAATTTTTTAGGTGTTGATGGGAAATATGAATCTCACTAACGTTCAGGATGGCTGGTTACCTTTAATGCATCTAAAACCAAACCCCTATCTTTACATCATCAACGTTCTGATCTCCATCTGGCATCAATTGAAATGGATGGCTCTCATCTAGGAGAAGCCCCATGTTTTGACAAGCTTCTGGGTTTGTCCTTTTCTCCTGATCTGAAATGGAACACGTACATCAAGTCTGTTGCCAAGGTCGCTGGAAAGATGATGGGATCCTTCTACCGCTCCAGAAGATATCTCACTACTGATGCAATTCTCTATCTATATAAAAGCCAAGTACCTCTAAAGATGGAATGCTGCTGCCATATCTGGGCAGGAGCTGCTAAAAACAGCCTATCCTGCCTTGACAGAGTACAAAATAGACTTCGTGGTTTAGTGGGGGATGCCCTTTTCTCTACTCTGCAACCTCTCTCCCACAGAAGAGACGTTGCAAGCCTATCCTTGTTTTATCGTTATTTCTATGGCAGGTGCTCGTCTGAACTCCAATCTCTGGTTCCCCCTCGCCAATCTTTCATGAAAAACACCCGTCTAGCTGAATCCACTGTGAAAAATTTCCCCCACTCTTTATCTGTGCCTAAATCAAAACGCGGGTTCCATGAACAAAGCTTCTTTCTTAGAACTGCACGCCTGCGGAACTCTGTTCCGTCTACCTGCTTCCCACCTGACTACAACTTGGATGTGTTCAAGTCCAACGTTAACAAATTCCTAATGAACCCCCCCTTAAGTAAACACTTCATCAAATCTCCACACTAACATACTGTACTTGCAATAATCCTTATCCCTGGGTGGCTTCAGGGCCTTGATAAGAGGTGACCACCGTGTAAAAAAAAAAAAAAAAGAAAGTATAACAAAAATTCAGTCAGTAGTAAAAGAAAACGCGCGTTCCTTGTTAAAAGAGAGGTGGCTTTTATCAGCAGGGGAAATAACTGTACATATTCTTTTGAAGAGTTATGTCCCTTGTAAAAGTTAAAAAAAATAAAAATATATATGGTAAAGGAAAAAAAATTTTAAAGTATTTAACTTTTTTAAAAGAAATATTGTGAACATTTTTTTATCTAGAATTTCCCTAAAAAAACAAAACAAAAAAAAACACGACCCTGACTGATTAACTAAACTAAAGAAAAACAAATTTCTTCTTTTGAAATGAAGATTTTTTTTGTCTCATGCCAAAAGACACATCCGAAAATTCATTTCATGGAGTTTCTTTGGCAGAAAAAGGAGAAGTATGTGATATGATTTTTTTATTTTCGTTAATTAACGAGTTTATATATTTTTTGTTGTTTATTAATTAACATCGTTTCATTGTAACAGGTTGTTTACTTTTTGTTTTGTGTACGTTAATTTATAAACGTCCCAAATTATACCTTGCAAAATATGCTTAATTTTTGCTATGTTTATGCTGGTTATCTACCTTAGATTTGAGTTTCAGTTGACATAAGCGTCAGCTTTTATTTGGTGATTTCTAATTTCGGATTTAAAAGATACTAAAATCCAAATATTTATTAAACCACTAACTATAATCTGGAGTGCCAGTCGAACATAAGGTTAATGGTTGGTAGGGTAAGTCATTTTTTAAATTACTAATACACAGACCTTTAAAACGAAAATTATATATATATATATATCGAATTTATATGTTAACTTAGTTAAATATTCTAAAATCCTCAGCCAACTTTTCTTCCATTGTGAAATCATCTTCAACTCAAATCTAATTATTAAGGAGTTCAACAACCGCGCTATAAGATTACTCACACCCAAGAATATCCTGTATCTCTCCAAAGTCACAATTCGCTCATGCATAGACTATTCTTGTCACATCGGCGCTATTTTACAATTTGTCATTGTTCAGAGGGAGACAACTCTCTTTTACTAAGAGATCCATTCATTTTTTTCACAAAAAACATACTTTTATGTTTTTTGTTCTTTTTTTTTTTTTTTTTTTGAGGAGGGGTATTCAATTATAGAACGTATAGTTTTTAACAGATGCTTCTGCAGTTTATTTAATAGCTTTTCCGTAAGTAACAAGTCGACATTAACAGAAGCACCCGTGGCCGCCACAACACCCCCGCAGAATTTTTGTGAAATATTAAACGGCTCTCCTGCCCGGTTTATGTCAGTGCATTACTTACAGAAAAATGGTTAATTATACTGCAGAAGATAACCTGTTAAAAAACTATACAAGTTCTATAATTGAATACCACGCTTCAAAAAATAGAACAAAAAACATAAAGGTATGTTTTTGTAAACCGCACATGAAAACTTATTAACAGCAATATTAGCGTCCTTAATTATGAGATTAAAAAAAAAATGAACGAATCTCTTAGTAAAAGAGAGTTGTCTCCCTCTGAACAATAACAAATTGTAAAACAGTGCAGGGTGTTAAAAAGTCTCCAATCTAATACATCACACACTTTCAGTGAAGATCTAATCCTAACCTCATCGCCGCAATGTTTCATAACTGTGTTTGGTTTACAAATAATTTAATTAAATGTGCATGATGAACTCATAGCAGGTGCGCCCTCTTAACGTACATACTTCAAACTAAATCGACAAGCAGCAAACTCAAACCCCATTCCCTATAAAGGTCTCTAGATGCTAGAAAGCCTATCTACCTTCATAGTTTCCTCCTGCGAACTGCTAGACTTTGGAATTCCCTCTCTGTTTCTTGCTCTCCTGACTGTAATTATATGCAGAAGTTTAAATGTAATGTGAACAAACCCTGCAGCTAAACTCCCCACAATGTCTCTGTAGACACAATTACAATTTAGTAGCTTCTCACGTCCAAGTAGGAATATGCCTTGCTTAAGGTGAAAAAGAATAAAAATAAAAAAATAACTATAAAAAATAACTTTTAAAAAATCTTTTTTTATATAGGAGTCAGTACCTATTAAGGCCCGTAGGCTACTCGAGGACAACGTAGTCAATGGGATAATATTGTAGTAATCGTTAGTAATGGAGATTTGGTAAATTGGATTACTTAAGGGACAATTCATCAAGAATTTGTTTATGTTGGACTTGAAGACAACCAAGTTGTAGTCAGGTGAGAAGCAGACAAATGGAAGCGAGTTCCACAGGCATGCAGTTCTAAGAAAGAAGTTTTGTTCATGGAATCTACCTTTTGATTTAGGTACAGATAAAGAGTGGGGAAAATTATTGACAGTGGTTTGAGCTAGACGGATGTTTTTCGTGAAAGATTGGCGAGGGGGGCAGAGATTGGAGCTCAGACGAGCACTTGCCATGGAAATAACGATAAAACAAAGACAGGCTCGCAACGTCTCTTCTGTGGGAAAGAGGTTGCAAGGAAGAGAAAAGGGCATTCCCCACTAAGCTATGAAGTCTATTTTGAACTCTGTCAAGGCAGGATAAGCTGCTTCTAGCAGCTCTTGCCCAGATGTGGCAACAGTATTCTGCTCCATCCTTTGACGTACTTGGCTTTTATATAGATAGAAAATTACATCAGCAGTGAGATATACGACACGGATCCCACCATTTTTCCAGCGACCTTTGCAAATGAAAATTAAGAAAAATTATCTTAAAAATTAATCATTAATGTACAGTTGAAAAAAAAAAAAAATAATAATAATAATAATAATAATAATAATAATAATAATAATAATAATAATAATAATAATAATAACACAGTGGATTTGAGACCAGATACTACACTGTGATCTCGGCATCCCGGTCAAGGAGGATGTTACTAAACTGAAATATCAAACAAGATCCACAAGAATTAAAGGGAGAAAACTTGAATATTAAATCAAGAGTACTCTCCCTTGTCAAACGTACAGTATACAGTTGAAAATTGAAGTTTTTTTAAATGCTACTTTGCATAAAATCAACTTTACTTGGCCTTCGGGACAAGATCAAAGTGTAGTATCTGTTCTTCACATGCTGCACTTCTATTTCTTGTTCTCTTTCGGTAGAGGAGAAATCCTTCACGACTGAGACAATTTTTATTTTTGTACCTTTTCTCCACGTTAAAAAACGACCCTGGTGTCTAACTCTGTCCCGTGGGGAGGCATAGTAAATAGGTACTTGGCCTTCGGGACAAAATCAAAGTGTAGTATCTGTTCTTCAGATGCTGCACTTCAATTTCTTGTTCTCTGTCAGTGGAGGAAAAATCCTTCACGACTGAGACAATTTTTATTTTTGTTCCTTTTCTCCACGTTAAAAAACAACCCTGGTGTCTAACTGTCCCGTGGGGAGACATTTTAAATAGGAACTAAAAAAAAAACTTACATTTTATAAATAAATTTTTATTTCTTCAAATCATCTGCTCCTGAGTCCTGGTGTTATATACTGAATTATTCCCCCCTCCCCACCACCACCATGTTATTGTGCAATATTGTCTTCTCTTCAATTAACCAATTTTAATGAAATTTTCAGTATTTATCAAATGATCATCGCGGAATATAATGAACTAATTATTTTTATTTAAATCTTAGTGAAAATGTATTATTTTGTTTAAACAAAAAATACCTTTGCTAATGTTATGGTTTTCAGTAGTAAATAAAAAACGCAAGAATTTATTTTTGCTTTTTTTTTATATAAATAAAGCATCGTAATTTGTAACAATAAAAATAAAAGAAAAGAATTTTTACAAGAACATTATGAAAAACGCCCCTAGATCCGCATTAATGAATTCGATTTAACTCAAAGAAAAATGAATTGTTCGAACTACCGACATTACCACTGAATTAAGAATTACTTATTTAACATTTTCACAAAAAAATTATAATTGCAAAAAATATTTCTACTTTTTTTTTTTTTAAATTGCAGGTTTTGTATAATTTTTATATGCAAGATTTTAATAATTTCCTTGTTCACAAGAATGTGAAACTTTCGGCATAACATAATTTGGGTTTGTATTACTGTACACATAGATTCGAAAAAGTTGTCAAAAAACAAATATATAACAAATAAATGTTATCAAAGGCAAGATAAGTTACTTTTCTACCTAACTGGATATATTTTTTGTGTTTTTATTCAATGTAACATGTTTATTCAGCTCGAAAAACATACAGTGTTTACCGATGTATTGGAAAATTCAAAATGGCGCCCAACACTCTCTTTAACATGGTAAGTTTGGGAAAAGGTGCTATAAATAATAAACTAGACAAAATACTATTTAAAAAACACCGAATATATGTCCACTTATGTCACGGTAACATATAATGAGCGAATTTCGAACAGTATTATGTTTAGTTTATTATTTATAACATCTTTTCCTGAACTTACCGTGTTAAAGAGAGAGTCGGCCGCCATTTTGAATTTTCCAATACATCGGTAAACACTGTATGCTTTTCGAGCTGAATAAACATGTTACATTGAATAAAAACACGAAAAATATATCCAGTTAGGTAGAAAAGTAACTTATCTTGCATTTGATAGCATTTATTTGTTATGTATTTGTTTTTTGACAACTTTTTCGAATCTATGTGTACAGTAATACAAACCCCATAATTTTTATATAATATTGAACAATAATTTAAAAAAAAAAATGAATTCAAAAACAGCAACATAGAAAAATAATTAAATTAAAAAATGTTAAAATTTATACTAACGTTCAGAATAGGAATTACGGATGCACGTCTGGGAAAAAAAGAAAAATATCACACCCCTTCCTCCCGTTTAATTTACATGACGTCATTTTCACAGTCTTATGACTGCTTGAAATTTTGGGCATTCGTATATCCTATGTTTACAAAAATTTAGTTTGTTGTGTTTTGCGAATGACAGAATCACTCAGTTTTTAGGCTAATTAATTTATGTTTTGTACAAACAAGGTGTGTTTTTTTTTTAATTTAATTCAATATCTTAGGACTTTACTAATTATCTTTGAAATAGATCCAGAAAACTAATATTTATCTTTTAAAGGATTTCTACAATTAATTTATTTAACTTCACAATTTAGCTGAATTGGTTAGCTCGCCATGAAAAATTTTCATAACTTTTTTTTTTCACGTGTACAAATATTTTTTTTCCTTTTGAAAATTAACTTTAGTCTTCAATCTTTCAAATACAATCAAAAAGTAGTCGGAAACCTACAAAAAAATTATGATAAATCAGCTTTCAAAACTAGGTGCCCATATCTTTGTCCGCCCATTTTTGCCAGTTCCTAAAAATAACTTGACAATTCTATATTCTTATAAAATTAGGTACGTGTATATTATTATACATGATTAAAGTGAGAATGTGGACGCTGTTTTACAATTTGTCACTGTTCAGAGGGAGACAACTCTCGTTTATTCGTTCAGTTTTTCATCTCATAATTTAGGACGCGATATGTTTCTTAAATTAAAACTAAAAAAGAAAAGCTGTGACGATTTTTTTTTTTAAATGTAACAAAGTTGGTAACAGTAATAATACAAAACTGTTGGTGTTATAAGCTTTGTTACACTAAAAAAAAAAAAAAGGTCGCTGCAGCTTTAAAAGTTTTTAGGGAGTTGAGTTAATGCTTTTCGTGCACTCCCTAATAAAATAAATATTTCAACACAAGCTATTGAATAAACGAGCAAACAACTTCGTAAAATTTCACAAGGAAAAGGTTTATTGAAGCAAAGGGTAAGATGCCGAAAAAGATATATCTAGGATAGAACTCGTCTGCCTTTGCCCGGTAGTTATTCCCAAGTGGGAATCGTCGATACCGGTGTAGGCAGAGAGAGAGAGTGAGGAAACAGGTCCGCTCTTTTTGACGTCTTGCTGGAAAAGGGAAGAGTTTTTCTCGTCCGGGACGGAAGCAGTTATAGTTCCTTAAGGGGTAAGAAAGATCCCTGCGCTATGCCTCTAATTGGTCAGTATGTGCCATATCGCACAGTCAGGGGAGGCACTGACGCACAAGAAAAGAGTTCTATTTGTTTCTGCTACAGTTTCATCCTTATTTTATTAAAGAGTTTCATTCTTGGTATTTTTTTAAAGGTTAAAGACTAATTTCTTAAAAACCTTACCGTAACATTTACTTTTAAATTAAGAAAAGTTGCCGAAATTCTTTAAATGTCTTCATCTAATGAAAATAACGTGGTTTCATTGGTTTTCTCTTAATAGTCGCGTAAAGACTACATTTTGTATTATTAATGCAACTTTGTTACATTAAAACAAAAAATTGTCACAGTTTTTTTTTTTTAATGTTTTGATTTTTTTAAAATATCGCGTCCTAAATTATGAGATGAAAAAAAAAAATGAACGAATTTCTAATTAAACGAAAGTTGTCTCCCTCTGAACAGTGACAAATTGTAAAACAGCGCCCGAATGTGCGAAGGAGGAAAAGAACGTTAAAAAAAAAAAAATTTTAAGTGACGTCTTTGCCGTTGTGTCCATCGCCAAACCGGTAGAGGCAAGGGTTTAAATTAAGGCTAGTCAATCAAAAAGAGGGGATGACTTTCGAAAATATCGGCGAAAAAAAGCGAAACTTCTTGTAGAAAAATGCCCAGAGGATGAAGGAATTAATGTTTTTAGTCAATTTTTCGATATTTGTCATCAGAAGGGTCAAGCTTCAAAACGGTACTGATCTCATGAAAATCCGTCGCCTTCGTCGAAAGACATACACACATACACACATACATATAAACAGACAGGTGAGATTTATATTATAGATTATGAACGTATTTTAGTCTTTAAAATCCATGAAACAACGAAATGATTACTTTTAACGCATAAACACACAATTTTTCCGTTTTGTATTGTTTTTTATTTTAATATTGAATGGAGTTTCAGTACAAATTATCATATTTTTCTCTTTTTTTAATGCAATTTTTAAACTTTCTAATGAATTTTGTAAAAATGTTTCAATTCATTACCGACAGTTTGACTATTCAACAGATCTTGCTTGCTAGAACCTCAGCAGTTGCGTCATTTTTCAGCTTACAAGCCTTGATGATATACATTATGAAGGCCACGTATCTACTCATGTATTCAGCACTATTGAAGTAAATAATGAGTTTTTTTTTGTTTTTCTTACAAAGGAGTCGCCACTTATAAAGGCCTGAAGACCACTCAAGGATATTTAGTGTACGTGAGTCAATGGGATAGCAACATAGTAATTGTTAGTGTTGAAAATTGGGTATAATTTGATTATTAAAGGGTATGGCTTAACAAGAACTTGTTTACATTGAACTTGAAGACAATACATTGTAGTCAGGGACGCTGAAGACAATACATTGTTGCCAGGGACGCTGGGAAAGTGGTGGGATCCTTCTATCGTTCCAGAAGATATCTCACTACAGATGCAATTCTCTATCTGTATAAAAGCCAAGTACGCCCAAGGATGGAGTACTGCTGCCACATCTGGGCAGGAGCTGCTAAAAACACCTATCCTGCCTTGACAGAGTACAAAATAGACTTTGTGGTTTAGTGGGGGATGCCCTTTTCTCTTCGCTGCAACCTCTCTCCCACAGAAGAGACGTTGCGAGCCTGTCTTTGTTTTATCACTATTTCCATGGCAGGTGCTCGTCTGAACTGCAGTCCCTTGTCCCCCCTCGTCAATCTTTCATGAGAAACACCCGTCTGGCTGAAACTACTGTCAACAATTTTCCCCACTCTTTATCTGTACCTAAATCCAAACGTAGATTCCATGAGCAAAGCTTCTTTCTTAGAATTGCACGCCAGTGGAACTCTCTGCCGCTTGCCTGTTTCCCACCTGACTACAACTTGGACGTCTTCAAGTCCAACATAAACAAACTCCTGACAAACCGCCCCCTTAAGTAAGACACTCTATCAAAACCCCCAATACTAATGATTACTACAATACTATCTCATTGATTACTGTACATACAATAACCCTTATCCCTGAGTGGCCTTCGGGCCTTGATAAGTGGTGACCTACATGTAAAAAAAAAAAAAAAAAAAAGTCAGCTGAAAAGCAAGCCAGTAGAACAGAGTTCCACAGACGGGCTTCGGGTAGGATTGAAACCTAAATTGAAAGGATTGAAAGTCTGAAGATAGCTGTTTCAATCCTACCCAAAGCCGGCCAGAGGATTTTGTTGGCCAAAACGTGGTAAAATAACAACTAGAGAAGACTGGGGATACAGTTAAGAAATTCATGATTCCTATCCCATTGCGGTTAACAATCTGACGAAGGCCAGCGGAGTAATTGGCTGAAACGTTGTGAAACAACAACTATGAAGTTGAGGATAACAGTCTACAAATAAATAAATAAACATTAGGGAAATTGATTACGTGGTGAAAGAAAAGAAGAAAATGACTTACACAAGCGGGTGCGCCTCTCTCTTTCCTGTCCGGTGACGGAATGAGGGAAGGAAAGAGAAGAAAAAAATTTTCATTTGCAAAAGGCTCAGTAATATCCACATGGCATTAATTTGCATAGGAGGACAGAAACTGTTATGAAAAGAACGAGTTGGAAGTATGGTGGGCTGTTAGTTTTTCGACAGCTGAGAGAGAGAACAGACGAGAATCTCTTAACTGCATTCTCAGCAATTACTGCCATCCATAGTTGTTGTCATCTCACCACGGTTTTGGCCAAACCCTATGGATAGCAGTAATTGCTGAGAATGCAGTTAGGAGATTCAGAGTTTCTATCTCATCGCAAATACCACCTGACAAAGACCAGAGGAATAATTGGCCTAAACGTCGTGAAACGACAACTAAGAAAGATGAGGATAATAGTCCGCAATTAATAAATTAATAAATAATAATAATAATATAATTAATTCTAATTCTAATAAAATATGGAATCTTAAGCAAGTACCATAAGCGCTTAAAAGATGGGGTGCCTGTGTTAGGCTTTGAGGTTGAGAAGGAGTGCCAGATAGAATACGAGAACTAAAGGATAAAATAAGGGAAGTGAGAGTTACTTACGGAGGATTATCACAGTGACGTTGGCTGGTGGAGACTCCGGCTCCACAAGTGCGAGTACAAGTTGTCCATTCGGCCCATTCGCCCCACTGTCCGTTTATGGCTTCGGGTCGTTCACCAATCAAAACACATTCACCTTTGAAACACCACTTGAAATAAAAGAAAAAAGTAAATCAGAAGATGCAGAAAAAGATGGCTGGGGTGAGTATCCGCTAGTATGACCAATTTTTCCAAAAATCTTTTTTTATGCATTAAACAGTTAATGTACACACTCAATTTTAAACTTTCATGAAAAAAGTTTCTTTCCTAAAACTGCCCGTCCGTGGAACGCAATATCGAAAGGGTTGCTTTCCAGCTGACGACAAGATGGTCATTTTCAAATCCAATGTAAACAAATTCTTATTGAGCCACCCTCTGAAATAATCAAATTCTGTCCAATCACCATTATCATTACCACGTCCAACTGACACTCACTTAACCATTATCCTCGAGTGACATTTGGGCCTTGATAAATGGTGACACCCAACTAAAAAATAAATTATTTTTTTTTGCCGTCTTATCTATACAGAGTGGAACGATAAAATCTTCGCCCTAGAAAAGACAACATGATTCCATTTCCGTTTGATGAAAACCGGTTTTCATTTTTTGTTACAGACCATCTACTAGTTGATCAGTTGTGTACAAATCCCAAGAGCGATAGAAGCCTTCTGTCATGTCTGAAAGTAACAATGTTCAACAAGCGTGATCGGAGATGCGTCGCTGTACAACTCATGCTCTCTACCGATCCAAGTTAAGACAACAGGACCATTGCCAGCACCATCAAAATGCATTGCTGGATTGCCACGAATAACAGGGGCATGCACAGGATTATGAAAACAAAGTTTGTGGCCACCGCTATGGTCTTTGATGTGGTTTCAAGTGAGGGCCACATCATGCCACCTCACATCTTTGAAGTCGGCTTAAAAGTCAACACCAAAGTGTATCTTGATGTGCTGAAGAGTGTGATAATCCCCTGATGCAATCAGGTGGCCGCTAGTAGACCCTACGTGAAGCAGTAGGACTTGACGCCAGTCCTCGCCCAAAAAGACCAAGGAATGCTCTGACGTTGTACCCTTCTCTTACTGGTCCACCTTCTCCTCCTCCAACCTGCCGAGCTTGACTACTTCGTTTGGTAATACATCGAGAGCATCACCACCATGGCCTCCCACAACAGCAAAAGCCATCTGCTGAGTATTCGCCAAGCTCCCGCTGGCGCTTGTGGAAAAGGCATGCTCCCAGTTCCAGACCCATATCAAAGTAGTGATTGAGTCTGAAGGTTGCTACATTAAATAGATGTCAGCTCTACTACATAATCAAGTTACTTGAATTGATGTTTTCAATAAAATTTTTTAAATAAAGTTCTAGTGCTGTTTTTTTTTAAGGCAACAAATTTATCGTTCCACAAAGTATAATGTTCTGCTTGTTCCTTCCATAGTTAGTCCGTACATTATGCTTTAAAAAAGGCTAAATACAATTTTTGAAGGCCAAACTGCTTCAAAAGTGGCCAAATTTGTGAAATTTGGCTTTAAAATGGCAAATCTGGAAACCCTGGATAGTAGAATGAGAATGACTTCACTTCGATGTAGCATTATTTTCGAATATCATTATAATGATATATGATCATTGTTGTAATGGTGTGGGAAATACACTCATAGTAATTTTGACAAACAGCGGTCCTTCACAGAAGAAAGAAGTAAAAAAAATGTTATAAAAAAGAAAAAAAAAATGTAAGCAGTCGAAAGAATCAGAGCGTAAGAAAAAACATTGTCTTCCAAGAATTGTTGAACTGAAAGAGTAAATTAAAGATTGTCTTTTACAATGTGATTTTATTAGTTGTATTGAACTATGTAGCACAATATTACTTTCTGAGTATTTATTAATTTATCTCATTTGGGTCAGTTCTATATGGGCACCTTTTACATAGAAATGTTACTAAACTCATATTTGATTTGATACATTTCTCCTTCCATGGAATTCCCACAGGTTCTACTAGTGAATAAATATTTGAAGATGTAAAGAACGTGAAGGTTGTAGACTTTTACCAAAATAGCCGAACCCGAAAAGAGTTATGCCGTAAAACAAGACACGCAAACATTATCACTTCCTCCCATATTTTTCTTGTCCTTCTCCTGTGAATTGACCCTTGACTTCAGTTGATTTAATTCTTTCAACATGGTCATATCATCAAAGTCTTCCATCCTGCACGCATCTCCCCCAAATTTAACCTTCCACTGAATTTTTTGCGCAATCCAGAAAAATATCAGCTTTATCAAAACATATTTGTTGATAAAATATATCTCTCGTTCCATGAAATTTCAACGGTTCCTGCTAGCTTATACTAATCCTTATAGAGAAAACTAGCGTGGGTACCCGGCGTTGCCCGGGTGTGGTGAGGTGTGTGTGTGGAGCACGGGGGTGAGGGGTAAATCAAAACAATAATAAAAGGGAAAATAAAGAACAAGCAAACGAAAAAAATTGCATAAATAACCCTATTTAAAGATTAAAACTTTAAAAATCGAAAAAAACTATCTGTTATGTCAGGGTGAACGTGCAACCTTAAAATAATGACGCTGCCACGATAACCACTGCTCTGCGATGATGTCAGCAAAGTAACGTCGTTTTTTTTTCTATTTAAACCAATTGAAGAAAGAACGTTATTTGCACATGCGTGTTTGGTAAAATTGTCATGGAGGAACGCTTTTTTTGCTACCCTCCCTCGTTGCAAACGTCTATTTTTATAGGAAATAATTTACTGTTTTTTTTTTTAATTCTCACATATTATTCGACCGAGATATTGTCCTTTCAGCTGGTACCGGTTTTGACCAGGTCTAATGCCGCTGAGAAAAGTTTTATACATACATTCAAGCAGACAGGTGAGATAGACTAGCCTGGGTGCCTGGCGTTGCCCGGATGTTTGGAGGTGTGTGTTAAGCAAAAAAAGATAAAAAGTGGTAGCAGACAGGCAGGATGAACCCATACTGCGATGGAGGAAAAGAACATGAAAAAAATAGTGACATGTTTGCTGCTGCGCCCATAGCCAAATCAGAAGTGATGTAGATTTAAATTAAGGTTGGACAATCAAAAAGAGGGGATGACTTTCTAAAATATTGGTGAAAAAAGCGACCCCTCCCTGTAGAAAAGTGCCCACTTGAGGGTGAAAGAATTAATGGTTTTAGCCAATTTATCAATATTTGTTGCCAGAAAGGTCGAGCTTCAAAATTATATCGATCTTATGAAAATATGTCGCCTTTGTCGAAAGTTTTAGGCAGACCTATAAACATACATACATTTAAATAGACAGGTGAGATTTATATTATAGACTACCGGGTGTGCCTGGCGTTGCCCCAGTGTTTAGGAGGTGTAAAAGAAGAAAAATGTTTTGGTGAGCAGGTAAGCTTGAACCCGAAGCCTTGAAGTGAATAGCCTGATAACTTATCATGACGCTACGAGAGGAGAGAAGTGATAATGACGCAATTACATGTTCGTACATACGTATGTTAAACCTTTCACCCCTTTATAAAAGACTAGCGGGGTTGCCTGGGTGTTGGTAGGTGTTAAAGAAAAAAGAATTGATGAGGAGGTAGGGTCGAACTTAAAGACTGGAGGCGAATAGCCTGCTAACTTACCACGACGCTACAAGGGCACGGAAGTGATAATGGTTGAAATTAAACATTTAAAAAAGCAGGTGGTTAAACGAACGTCAACGTGTGGTTTTCTAGGTCAAACCATGCCATAGTAGTAGTAGAGAAAATGAAATCACAACACGAATTTTGTAACATAAAAGTCGCTGAAATAAAAGATATTTACGACCTCATTTTGTAAATCGGAGATATTATAATCTCGGTAGTATATAAAAAGTTGTGAATGGTGGGGTGACTATGTAGAAAAATAAATTCTGGAGTACAAAATGTTGCTTGTTTTAATGATACCACTCTTTTTTCAACTTTTTGTAATTAAAAAATATAGGATGCCTTACATTTGGAATGACCCTCGTCTGTAATGTGAACAAGCATTTTGTTGCAAAGCCCCTCATTTATGATGCCCCCTATAAATCTGGCCCCTAATTCACAGTAGCACTTTACACTTCTGTGGCAATGTGCCTTGTTTGTGTTGCATTGTGGGCAAATAAATAAATTCATAAATAAACAGTTGTTCCATGTTGGTGTCTGATAACCCTTCCTCAGCAGAAAAGGCAATGTCTACCAGGATGGCTCTTTTGCAACAGAACAGGTACTACTGCCTCCTCAAAGGAATAAGTAATGTCTGAGGTTCTACAGACATTTAATACTATACTAACCCTCCTAAAGAAAGAGATAATTCCTGACAATACCGCTCCAACAGGTATCTCACTGCTGATGCAATCCTCTATCTGTATAAGAACAAGATACACCCTAAAATGGAGTACTGTTATCACATCTGGGCAGTAGCTGCTTGGAGCACCCTATCCAGCCTTGATAGAGTTCAAAACCGGCTTCGAAATCTAGTAGGTGATGCTTTTTTTCTCTTCTCTGCAACTGCTTTTCCCACAGAAGAGACGTCGCCTGTCTCTGCTCTATCATTATTCTCATGGCAAGTACTCGACAGAACTCTAATTTATGATCCCCCTTGCCAAACTTTCACAAAACCACTCGACTATTTAGGAGAGAGGTAATTGTTATACGTTCCTAATAAATTAAAGCAAAGAACAAGGCACAAAAGAAACACAAACTTCTTTTTAAACAATAACATTGAAGAGTATTTTATTTGTAGCAGGAACTGGCAGGTCAGGCTGCTAAAAGGGAAGAAGAAGAAAAAAGTTCTTTTAAGGTCGTCGAAGGTCAGTCAGGATCATGTCGTCCCCGGCTGGATAGCAGTTGTCTCAAATCGGGACAGTCAATGCTATAGCGAGATGTCCGGTGGACAGGGAACGAAAGAGGATAGATGTTGCTACACTGGTAGTCCGGTTCTGACTGGCTGACGTTCCCCCAAGACTTTTAGGGAGAAGATGAGTCAATGTGCTCTGTTAGCTGATAGGTCAGCCTGTGGCCGAAGGACTCAGAGGGGGGCATTGATTCACCAGAGAAAATAGTTCTGTAACTGCTACAACTAGCTACAACCACTATATACGATTTTCTCCACCCTCTATCTGTGCCTAAATATAAACACAGATTCCCTGAACAAAGCTTCTTTCCCCAGAACTGCATGCCTGTAGAACACTGTTCTGCTGGCTTGCTTCCCAGTTGAATAAAACATGGTAGCCTTCAAGTCCAATGTAAACAAGTTCTTGTGAGCCATTCCTATAAATAATCAAATTTTACCCAATCTACACCATTAACGATTACAACACTACCAAATTACATTCATCCTTATCCTTGAGTGGCCTAAGTGATGATTCAAGTAAAAAAAAAAAAAAAAGCGAATACACGCCCCTGAACTAAACACTGAAATATAATACAATAGAAGTAATAATATAGTTTCAGCTTCAGATACACAAATCCGAAATCTCTATTCGTAATAGAAGTACAAGTAATAGAGATAATAGTGTAGTTCCAGTTTCAGACAGATACCAAATCTCCATTATTTATAGCAGTAAAAAAAGTTTCGGCTTCAGATTGAGGAATAATAACTTTCTTTTGAAAGTGGGGGATGCCCTATTCTCTTTCCTGCAACCTCTTTTCCACAGAAGAGATGTTGCGAGCATGTCCCATTCTCATGACAAGTGCTCGTCTGAGCTTCAATCTATAGTACCCCCTCGCCAAACATTCACAAAAAACACTCGTCTAGCCAAAACCACTATCAATAATTTCCCCGCACTCTTTATCTGTGCCTAAACGTAAACGTAGATTCCATGAACAAAGTTTCTTTCTAAGAACTGCACGCCTGTGGAACTCTCTTCGGATTGCCTGCTTTCCAGCTGACTACAATCTGATTGTCTTCAAGTCCAACGTAAACAAGTTCCTGATAAACCGTCCCCCAAAATAATCAAATTTACAAAATTCCCACTACTTATGTTTACTACGCTATAATCACATTGACTAATGTATATCCATTAACCCTTATCCTCGAGTGGCCTCTGGGCCTTGATAAGGGGTGATTTCGATGTAAAAAAAAAAGTTTAGGAAAAAAATGAAGCACATTCTTTTCTTTTTGATCAATGCTACTAAGACTAAGCTTCTTTCCTTTAATAATTACAAAACTCCTTCTTAACCACTAATAGCCATTGGGTAATATTACATTACCTGAAAGTACTTCATTCAAACTCCTTGACTTAACATTAATGGGGAACATGAGTTGTAACAGATGCATTGAGGGCATTGCCAAGGCTGCTGCAAAGAAGGTGGTTTCTCTCTACCATGCTCGAAAGTTACTTACACCTGAGAGTATCCTGCACCACTACAGGGCCACCATTCGCCCATGTATGGAGTATTGTTGTCACATTTGGACTGATGCATCTGTTACTAGTCTCTCCCTCCTGGACAGGGTTCAAAAGAGAGTCGCCAACCTAATAGGTCCCGAACTGTCAGCTAGGGTTCAACCTCTGTGCCATCAACGAAATATTGCATCCCTCTGCCTGTTTTACAAGTATTTTAATGGTAGATGCTCTGACAAACTACAAGCCCTCGTATCCCCCCCTCAATGTAAATACCTCTGACAAACTCAACAAGCAGCAAAATCCCACCCCTACACAATAGAGATCCCCAAATGCCAGAAAACCTTCTACTCTAATAGTTTCTTCCCCAGAACTGATAGACTTTAAAATTCCCTTCCGGATTACTGCTTCCTCTGACTGTACTGACATGCAGAAGCTCAAGTGTAATGTAAATTGACATCTTGCTGCTCAACTCCCTGTATAGTATCTCTGCAAATTATTCCCAGAAAGTAGCCCCCTACATCAAAGTGGCACTGTGCCTTGTTTGGAGTGAAACTGCAAATTTAACAAAAGCTTAAAATCTGACTTATATAAGTTTGTTTGCATAACTTTACAAAATGTCCATGGAATCTTTTTGATTGAGCCAATGCTAATCTCTACAAAATGATTTATAGACGTTACCAAACAACTGAATCGCAGCCAAGTCGAATGAGGTCAGGGTCATTTTGCTAACCTAATGCAGTGCATATGCCTCTGCCAAATTTCTGCTGGCATGAAAAGAGATAGCAAAGCTGTTTATAGAGTAGAAATCTATAATTCAGGGTTAAGCTTCTACAGCGACGATGCCAGCAGTAGAAAAGTATTGCCAAAAAACTATCAATTACATTCATGATCTACAAGATGCGGGTTAAGTTGGTGCGCCAGATAACGAACGAAAGGTCTATAAATCTCCGAAGAACTGTCATGAATATAGACATGGCGTTTTATTTTCATTTTTAAGAGAAAACTTCAATTAAAAAAAAATGATTAGTTCGAAAAATAATTATGTAGGTGAAAAAAAAAACTCCAAAGGACATTAAATTTAAACAGACAACAGATTAAAAAAACAATAAAAAGAACTTGGAAACAGAAAAAGAAGAAATAATAAAATGTTGTTGAATAGTAGCAGGCTGGAAAGAACTTCAAATGCTGACGTCACTTGATAATACATAACTTCTGTACCTGGAAGAAATCTTTAAGAGAAATGCTGGGAAATACAATACTGATTTTTCCCAACAAAACAAAATCTCCAGCTAGAGTTGCGGAGTCGAAAAATACCAGTTCTGACTGACTCCAAGGATTCGCCAAAAAAATCCAATTCGAATATCAAGATTTCCTCAAATTTTTACTCTGACTCCTAAACTGACAAAATATCCGATTCAGACTCGTAAATGGACAAAATATACGTGCAACTGTCATAGAAATAAAACAGGATATATTTTATGATACAAAACGCGAAAAGACGTTTTCGTATCCAAAACCCCAAACTCCTGGCTTTATTTCTATCTTTCTTTCTTTTCTTTCTCTCTCAAGCAAGATGCGAATAGATGCACGTGTAGGACGCTGTTCCACAAAATAACATATTTCTTTTGTAGACAAACGTTTACAATAAAGTAAGCAATTAAAAGGCCAATTTTGTTCGTTAATTATTTCTTCTACCTTGAAGTATTAGTGAAAAATTGTAACATATGACTCCTTATTGTAAATCTTTGATTATTCTGAATGTCTGTTGATTCTTCGAAGATTAAAACATTTGACTGACTCCTTTCATCTGTCTCCATCCTCATCCAAAAGTGACTCTACACCCCTGATATCAAAAGTTCAAAAGGTTCTTAAAATGAACATGCAAAAGAGAGAGAGGGAGGGAGAGAGAGAGAGACTTTATCTAAAAAAAAGGCAGGTGTTGAAGATTTTTACAAACACAGAAACATCGGATTAGAAAGCGCGTGCTACAGATTTTTATCACTAGCAAGAACAGACTTAACGTAAAGAAAAAAAAACTTGTCAATAAGATGTTTCTTTTCTAGAGTTATTTTCAATAAACACATTCTCTCAGACACAATTCATTTTAGACAATATGCAGCAGTTCAAATTGTATCTTTTTAAGATTATGAAATCTTGAACGTATTGGAATTAAAATCAATTTAATAGTAGACATGTAAAAGTAAAGAAAACGCAGACATTTTTAATGAATAAATTAGCCGACATAGCTTGCAATTGATCAATTCAGTCAGTCAGCTTACGTGGCAGCGAAATTTTACTTTTTAAGTTAAGAAAATAAAAGCAAACTGTGGTATTAGTTCCGGGTAGTCCTAAGATGTTCACTCTCCCAAGCTTTGCTTTCCTTATTATAACATGTTGAACATATTGGCATTACAATCAATTTAATATTATGTATGAAATAGAAAAAAAAAACACTTAATTAGTAAGTTAGCCTCATACTGGCATAGATCCAAGATGGTCGGTCTATAAAACTAGCCAATATAAAAATAGGAACGAAGAAGACAGAAAATGAAAAGAAATAAAGTCTTTTATTGGGTTCTATAAAAAAATAATCAATAATTTCCCCACACTCCTTATCTGTGTCTAAACCTAAACGTAGATTCCATGAAGAATAATTTATTTAAAACAAAAAAATTATGTGGTGTGCGTCACCAATCAAAGACAACTTCTCACACGCGATCAAATCAGTCAGTCAGCTTTTATGGCAGCAAACACCTGCCAAATCTAAATTTTAACTTTTAAGTGTTGATTGTGGTATTAGTTATGATAGTCGCAGGAGACCAGTTTTCCTGAGCTTGCCTTCCGTCTTTGGGAAGAAGCTGATTAATTGGTAATTGACTGAGACGCCTCTGCCACCTCCACCGTGTAATGCCAAAGTGGCTTCCCAGGCAATTTTAAGAGGTTACTGAAGCACTGACTTATTTTCTCCCAGCTTCCGATCTTGTGGTACATCATCCTAAATTAGAAGGATGTAAATATCAATTCTATGCTTTACATCGGGCATCTGGACGCATTTCATGTAGGTAGATCTAACTAGAGCATATCCTGCATACATTCTCTCAGTAGTCCGACAATGGATTCGTTGCTATCAGGCTGAAGTATCTTATAGACTTATTCCACCGCAAAGAGTGGACGACAAGGCCCGGAAGGGTGAACCTCCTAGGACTACCCAAAACGAATACCCCAGACCGTAAGATAAAAGATCACCAAAATATCCCAGTTTCAGCCGGATTGATTGTCATGATCAGAATCTTTACTCGCATGCCTAACAGTCTCACAGGTTGCCAAATGGAGGCAGCTGTCAAGGTCAACAGCCTGTATTTAGTCATCTTTAATGGTAACCGGCACCAGACAAGTTTAAACTTTGTATCGGATATCTGTATTCATTTATAAGAGATATACCTGACTCGAGTATATTCCAGATACAACCTCTGAGTAAACTGTTAGTTAGTTTGAGAGTGCTTATGGTGTATTCGTGGTTAACCCATATATGAAAGCTGTTCCCCCATCCGATACCTAGAGACTACCGCTGGGGTTTTTCTTTTGGCATCAAAGTCAGTGGAGTATAGGCCATTGTTTCCTGTTGACTGGAGTATGTTTCTGACCCTATACAGTTCTAAGAGGTTCATTCTCCCAGGCTTTGCCATTTCCCTTTGGGAAAGAGTTAGTTTATTGTTAATCACCTGAGACACTCCTATCGAAGAATGTTGACAGGGCTGTCCAGGAAACTTTTTTTTTTTTGCATGCCAAAGTGTTCTTTTAGGGCGCTAGCTTTACAAATCCCACTTTCCCAACCCTTGTGTCGCATCATACCACCGCGGGAGAAAGATAATTTTTCTACACTCTGTCCCATCGACAAAATGTTGCATCCCTCTGCCTGTTCTACAAGTATTTTAATGGTGAATGCTTTGGCGAACGATCTAGACACCCTCGACAAACCCGACAGGCAGCTAAATCCCACCCTCACACAGTAGAGATCCCTAGATGTAAAAGATCCTTCTACTACAGTAGTTTCTTCTCTATAACCGCTAGACTCTGGAATTCCATTCCAGGTCCCTGCTTCCCCAACTGTACTGACATGCAGAAGTTCAAGTGTAACGTGAACCGACATCTTGCTGCCCAAATCCCTACATAGTACCCCAGTAGTTGTTGCCCCTGATAGTAGCCCCCTACACCAAAGTGGCAATATGCCTTGTTTGGGGTGAAAATGTAATTTAAAAAAAAAATCAAAAAGAAATCGAAAACGTGAAAGAACAAAATCAAAAAAGATATCCAAATCGAAAGCGATTTCCTCTCCCTTTTTGTATGTTGTCTCTTCTTTCTTTTCATTATATTTCTTTTTACTCTCTCTCTCTCTCTCTCTCTATCTATCTATCTATCTATCTCACCACCTCTTACTTCTCTTACTTTCGTGATCTCTCTATTTTTTACTTCTTTTTTTCCTAAACTTCTTTTCGGGTTTTACGTTTTATGTAGAACAAATTAATACACGGCAACTACTCCCGATGATTTTCTATTCCAGTGATATTTACGCACGTCATTCGAGTAACCTGGGATTCTTATGTCAAAAACAAGAATGATTTTCGTTTAGACGGGTTGGCATTATTTTTGTTTTTCCTAAAAATCTTTGTTAAAAATAAACATTTTTTTTTTCAGATTGACATTTGGGGAATTAAATAATTTGTTGGTATATCTATTTTTCAATCGGATATTGATAAAAATGTACCATGGAAAAAGCAAACACTATAAAAACAACAACAAAAAACATTTACGATTTTAAAAAAGTAAGTACTTTTTCTTTTAACTTAAGAACATTTTTTCTTTTTATATTATTTTTTAAAAACATTTTCCATAAGTCTGAAAAAAAAACATTCTTATATTTTACAAATAAAAACAACAACAAAAACAAAAAATACAGCAGGAGCCATTTGTCGTGCCTTAATTTGTCGTGCATAAATACTAAAACCGCTTCTTTTTTTTTTTTTTTTGTCTCACCACTTTCTTTTGCTTTTTTGCTTTCCTCCCACTCTCTACTTTTAAACACTTATTTTTAATTCTCTTTTTCATTGCCTTCCTCCTACTTCCTTGGTTTTCTTTATCCCCCTATTCTCACCCCCTTTAATTAACTTCAACACGCCCTCTTCCTTCTTTTTCCTTTCTTTACCCAGTTTTCTCCTCCTCTCTCTCTCCTTCTCTATACTTTTTCTTGTCAATATTTTCTGTTTTTCCTTCAACTCTTCATCTTTATCCTCTTCCTTCCACTCTATCTCCCCTCTCTTACTTTCAACTTGATCTCCCTCTATTCTTTTCTTACCACCTCTCACTACGTCTCTCACTATTCCTTTTGTTTTGCTTCCCAGAAACTCATTAATACTACTACTACTAATCATCATCATCATCATCATAATCTCCCCCTCCTATCTCTATTTTGTTTTGTTCAAAATATTTTTTCCTTTTGTCATTTCCTTTTCAAAATTCCACCCAATTTCAAACCAAGAAATGTAGGACATGACCATTGCAGTCGCAAATACGCAGACGATTTTAGAAGAGTGTGTGTGTGGTCAAGACTCGGTCCATTTTTTGTTTTACTAGGGGCTCCTCGCCTATCAGAACCGAAGAGACATTCGAGGATAAGGGTTAACGAGTGCCGGGTAGACCGTGAGACAACATGATGATCAGTAATGGCGGAACTTTGGTTCAGTTTTTTAAAGGATGTTTCAACAAGAGTGTAATCAAAAGTAACACTTAATCCCTCAGATCACACACAAAAAAAGCCTTGGAATCGCAATTCTGCGAACAAAAACCATAGTTTGGAATCCCTATTTTTATTTATTCATATTATTTGGATTCTTAAGACTACTGTTTTCAGCTTGAGTGTTATTTTCGCAACGTTTTAGTCAATGCAATCTCTGAAGTTCTTCTCTCAAACTCGGGAATTTGGGCGGAATTTCGAACAGAACCCTTTACTTACTTCAAAAGATAGCATGCTTTCGTTTCGTCGGCCATGGCTGGATAGAGATACTAAGTAATTCGCAGTTGTATTTTTCAGTCGCCCACGCTGAGAATTGAATCTTCAGGAGAAGATCACTTTTTACAGTTACTGTGCCATAGGAAAATCTGAGGTTACATCCGACGAAATGTTGTGAAAATGACACTCAAGATGGGAACAGTAGTCTGAAGAATTCAAATAATACAAATAAAAAATCCGAAACGTAATATTGACTTTATGTTTCTCAAGTTTTTGAGATGAGGATTGATAATTTGTATTTTGAATTGTTTGTACTATTGGTCTCATCTTGGATGTTATTTTTGTAATGACCAAGATAAGACGAACGGCAATTTAAAAAAAAAAACGAAAATCTCACTTTGAAGATGATAATCAGAGAAACGAGTGAAGTATACACGGTTCTCCATGAGTGCATAGTGAACAAAACATTAAAAAATGACTAAATTCAGCAGTGCCCCCCTCATATAGCCCCGAAAGTCCCCAAGGGACGTCAAATCCGGGTGAAAATGGTGAAAAACGGTGCAGTTTTAGGCCTTAACATATGTAAATTTGAGTTGTGCAACACGCAAAAAAAAAAAAGAAGTGACTAAGTCTATCATTTGCCCCCTCCGCCTTATTTAGCCCCCCAAAATCCCCAAGGCGTTAACATATTTAAATTTTAATTCAGCACCATGCAAAACTGTTAAATAGGCATACACAGAATATTTTGGACAAATATGGTAAAATAGTCCCAAAAATAGAGTGTTTTTATTAACCCTAAAAGAGCCCCTGGGGGCACACCCGAGAGTTATCGCAAAGTATAGACAAAGAAAATTATATAGAAATCAGTTAGTTATAACTTTTCAGAAAGTTTTATAAAATCCAAGGCATCAATTTTTTTTTAATAAGCGCAAAAGTGTCGATTTTAGCTATTTTAACTCGAAAGGCACCCCTAGGCAACCGAAAGACACCCCTAGGCAACCGAAGTTTCCCCAGAAAATCCGTTCTGTTACTTTTTTTACTCGTATCATGTTTAATGTTTGTGCAAAAATTTCAAAAAATTCCAAGGCGTAGTTATTGAGAAAAGTGTGGATAGACGAACGGAAGGATGGACAAAGGTGAACAGGTTCACCCTCCTTTTGTCGGGGGGTCAAAAACGTTATTCTTAGCGATTAGTAGTAAATATTAATCTTCAACTTTTAGAAGAGTTGTCCTTAGAACTGATTGTACCGTGAGTTTGTGTGGAAATGACAGGAAGACGAAAACTAAGAAATTAGGACTAAAGAAATTTCTATTTGTTAAACTTGAAAGAAACAATGAATGCAAGAAATTACATGAAGGAAGACCAAGTAAAAGGAAATGAAGAATAAATAAATGAAAGAGAAATAATTAACATTTTGTAATGAATAAACAATAAAGAAAGGAAGGAAAGAAGAAATAAGAAAAGAAAGAAAAGAATCGAGAGATAAAGAAACAAATGAAGAAGGTAACAAAATTTGGAGAAGAGGAAAGAATACAAAGAGAAAAAGAAAAAGAAAAATATATAGAAAGAAATAAGAGAAAAGAAAAAAAGAAAATGAAAAAGAGAAAAGTGAAAAGAAAGAAAAAGGAAAGAAAAATTAGGACGAAAAGGAAAAAGGAAAAAGGAAAGAGAAAGAAAGAAAAAAGGAAAACGAAAAACACAGAGAAAAAAGAAAAGGAAAATGAAAAAGGAAAAAGGAAAGAAAAAGAAAAAGAGAAAAGAAATGAGAAAAGAAAAGAAAAGAATAAAAAAATAAATAAGGAAAAAAACGGAAAGAAAAAGAGAAAGAAAAGGGAAAGTGAGAAAAGAAGAAAAAAGAAAACGAGAAAGAGAATAAAGAAAAATATTTAAAAAAAAAACAGAAAGAAAAAAGAAAGAGAGAGAGAGGGGGGGCTTTAAAATCACAAACCAAAACTTGTAAAATTTAATAAAATAAAACAAAAATAAAAAGATGGTCCTTATAATTTTTGCAACTTGAGGCAATGGAAGTCGTTGATGGTAAAAAGATAAAGAAAAAGGTCAATTTGTTTAACAACCACGAATGTTTTTCTTTGTTGCGAAAAAAGATGTTTTGAAAAACGAATTCAGTTCATAAAGAAATGAAAATGTTAGTCTTTCATATAATTGAAAGAACAGAAATGTCACCTTTCTAAAACATCATTTACTTCTACAACAAACTAACAATGGATACCCTTTCTTTGTTTTATTTGCGGACTGTTATCCTCATCTTCATAGTTGTGGTTGTTTCACCTCGTTTTGACCAACTCATCCTCTGGCCTTCTTCGGGAGGTTAACCGAGACGAGAAATGAATGCCGAATCTTGTAACTGTATTCCCAGTAATTACTGCCTTCCATAGTTGTTGCCTCACCACGTTTTGGCCAACTAATTCTCTGGCCTGCTTTGGGCAGGATTGAAACCGCTATCTTCAGACAATGCTTCCCTGGAACGGTAGAGATTCAATGCCTCTATCCACTGCGCCATGTTGGAATCTTTGTTTTTATAAATCAACGTTTTTGTTCTGATCTGATCTTCCATCGTAGGGTTCGTAGCGATTGGTATTATTTATTATTTTATTGGAATCATTTGAGATGACTATTTTGCGTATTTCCAAATCCTGTCGTGGTTAATCACCTGAAGAAATAAATACACAAATTAGGCATCTCAAAGGATTCCAATAAAATATATGTGTGTGTGTTGATCTATTATATCTATTCCTCTCTCACTATATACATACTAGCAGTTCAGCCTGGCTTTGCTCGGATCCTATGTACTGTTAATAACTTTATGTGCATATATATAAGTTTCACTCATGTCCAGGTAACCTACATCTAAAATTTCAAATGTTTAGACCTAAAATTGGCGAAGGAGTTTGGTAGAGTCTGCAAAGGTCAACTCTTTCAACTTTGACCTCTTGGCAGACAAAATTTCGCCCAGAAACTGATTAAAATGCTTGCTGCATGTCTGAATACCCTTTATGTAAAATTTCAAATGTTTAGACCAAAAATTGGCTGAATAGTTTGTAAGAGACCGCAAAGGTCAAATCTTTTGAACTTTAACCCCTTAGCAGTCAAAATTTCAGCCAAAAACCGATTAAAAGGCGTGTTCTATGTCTGAATACACTTTATGTAAAATTTAAAATGTTTAGACCAAAAATTGACAGAGTAATTTGGTAGAGACCGCAGAGGTCAATTTTTTAAAAACTTTGACCCCAATTTTGACCGCTTAACATTTACTGTTTTTGGCTCAAATCAAATTAAAAGTTTGATCCATGTCCAAGTAACCTACATCTAAAATTTCAAGTTAACACCCAAAATTGGCGGAGGAGTTTGGTAAAGTTTTCAAAGGTCAAATCGTTGAACTATATTTCTCAACTCTTAATACCCGTTATGGCAAATCTCGAGTCTATAGACTGAAAATTAACAGAGTAGTTTGGCAGGGCAATGTACACACACAGACACACATATACAGACAATTTCACTTTTATAGATATATAGATACACGCACGCAACGCATAACTCTCGCTCTAACACACACACACGTACTGACACACACACATCAAAAAGGAAAAAAAAATCTCGTAAAAATATTCACAAAATAGACTCAACACCTCCTCATGGACGTAACGAACAGATTAAACCCTTTACCCGCCCCACTGGTGACAACGTCTCAGATTGGCATTTCTCTGAAAAAACACAATCGGTTCTGGCAGAGATAAAATGTTTTCCAAAAAGAAATTCCACAAACTTGTAACTAAAAAGGACTTTTATGTAAAAATATATGGAGAGAGCTGAACAACACTTGAAACTCGTTATAAAAGTATTTAAAAATAATAAAACATTAAAAAAGACTGAAGAACCTAAAATTGTTGATGGCTTCACTTGTAAAGTATACACATTTTTGTTCTCATCCGAACCACAAAATATACAGTATACATATATATATTTCATGAAACGATATACATATATATATATATATTTCATGAAACGGTATACATATATATATTTCATGAAACGGTATACATATATATATTTCATGAAACGGTATACATATATATATTTCATGAAACGGTATACATATATATATTTCAGGAAACGGTATACATATATATATTTCAGGAAACGGTATACATATATATATTTCAGGAAACGGTATACATATATATATTTCATAAAACGGTATACATATATATATATATATATATTTCATGAAACGGTATGCATATATATATTTCATGAAATAGTATACATATATATATTTCAGGAAATAGTATACATATATATATTTCATGAAATAGTATACATATATATATATATATATATATATCATGAAACAGTACACATATATATATTTCATGAAATAGTATACATATATATATTTCATGAAACAGTATAAATATATATATTTCATGAAACAGTATACATATATATATTTCATGAAATAGTATACATATATATATTTCATGAAACAGTATACATATATATATTTCATGAAACAGTATACATATATATATTTCATGAAATAGTATACCAATATATATTTCATGAAATAGTATACCTATATATATTTCATGAAATAGTATACCTATATATATTTCATGAAATAGTATACATATATTTATTTCATGAAATAGTATACATATATATATATTTCATGAAACAGTATACATATATTTATTTCATGAAATAGTATACATATATATATTTCATGAAATAGTATACATATATATATTTCATGAAACAGTATACATATATATATTTCATGAAACAGTATACATATATATATTTCATGAAACAGTATACATATATATATATTTCATGAAACAGTATACATATGTATATTTCATGAAAACGTTTACATATATATATTTCATGAAATAGTATACATATATGTATTTCATGAAACAGTATACATATATATATTTCATGAAACAGTATATATATATTTTAATGAAACAGTATACATATATTTCATGAAACAGTATACATATATTTTAATGAAACAGTATACATATATTTCATGAAACAGTATACATATATTTTAATGAAACAGTATACATATATTTCATGAAACAGTATACATATATATATATATATATATATATATATATATATGTATTTCATGAAACAGTATACATATATATATTCCATGAAATAGTATACATATATATATATTTCATGAAATAGTATACATATATATATATTTCATGAAACAGTATACATATATTTCATGAAACAGTATATATATATATATGTATTTCATGAAATAGTATACATATATATATGTATTTCATGAAACAGGATACATATATATATATATATATTTCATGAAACAGTATACATATATATATATATTTCATGAAACAGTATACATATATACATATATTTCATGAAACAGTATGCATATATATGTATGTATTTCATGAAATAGTATACACATATATATTTCATGAAACAGTATACATATATATATATTTCATGAAACAGTATACATATATTTCATGAAACAGTATACATATATATATTTCATGAAGCAGTATACATATATATATTTCATGAAACGGTATACATATATATATTTCATGAAACGGTATACATATATATATTTCATGAAACGGTATACATATATATATTTCATGAAACAGTATACATATATATATTTCATGAAACAGTATACATATATATATTTCCCAAAAAACCACTGTCCTTGATGGATGGCAGATTAAAACTTGCTGTTATGGTTCCAAATGATTTTAAATAACAGCAAGGGGAGACTTGATTCCAAATATTTCTCATATTTTATATCTACACTCTTTTGGAAATAAGGGTACGATCATGAATATCTCCACTATCAAATAATCCTTATATATTGGGAAATTTACTTTATGTGTGAAAACCAAAGAGGGGAGACATAACATATGAGAAATATTTGGAATCAAGTCTTCCGTTGCTGTTGTTTCAGATCATTTGAAACCATAGCAGCAAGTTTTAGTCTCCTCTCGATCAATACCAAAGGTTTGGGGGAAATATCAGATATTTTATAATTCATATGCAAAACTAGGAAAACAAATGACTATTAGTGAAACATTTTATGGCTGTAAAAAGTGCCAAAAAATAAGCTCTGGATGATGGATAATCCTCCGTATGTGCGACCTTATGGCCAAATGTCACATAGCCCACTACACAATTCAGGTCATTACCTATTTACCGAGCCTTCATTTGTTAAAGTCTAATTAATAGTTGTCGAGATTTGGAACATAAAATTGCCAAAAAAGGTAGTGTGTGTGTGTGTGTGTGTGTGTGTGTGTGTGTGTGTGTGTGTGTGTGTGTGTGTGTGTGTGTGTGTGTGCGTGTGTGTGCGTGCGTGCGGATATATCTATACAGGTAGCCAAATTGAACATTGAAATGTTCATATCTTTGGTTCTATGGGACGTAATTACATGAAAATTCGCAGACTTTTTGAAGATTATAATACTATTCTATGGTTTAAATTTTATGACAATTGGTAAAAAAAGAACCTATATTTTCAAACCGATAAAATATGCCCAAATTTGCCTACAGTTATATAATGTTCTGCAGGCCAACTTCAGCTTTGTTGCTTCGGTTATTTCCCTTGTGGTCTTGCCAGGTCACTAATATATATAAGTAATGGGACGATTTCAATATTTTTCCCGATTCTGATATAATTATTGATTCTGTAGTAAATTCCCGATTCCAATACAATTGCCGATTTTGATTCTTTATAAATCAGAAAATATTTAAGTATAGTTTTTTTTTTTTCAGATTATCATAAAAGCACATGTTTAATCTGCGGATATTTTCTTAAACGGAAAAACACACTTAATGTATAAATTTTAGTTTTATTTATAGTTTAAAATCCATAAATATTTATTATTTTATCATTACTAACTGTGGAGGATTTTGCTTTAAACAAAACAAAATAAAAAGACAATTAAAACAATCGTTTTTGGCATCGGAATATAGATATAGTTTTTTCCGATTCCGATATCCACAAAAGTTCTGATTTTTTTAATTCTGATTTATCGTCCCAACACACACACAAACACAGACACACACACATATATATAAGAACAAATGATTACTAAAACATGTTAAAAACACTTTAAGAAGAGTTAAAAAGATATTTTCAAAAAGGATACAAAAACTAAGTGGATTGTCCTTAATTCGCTTAATTTGTGTTTCCTTCTTGAAAATTTAATATATTTTTAACTCTTGTTCAAATGTTTTTAACATGTTTTATTAATACTTTGTTTTATTATAAGATCTATTTCATATTTGGTTTTATTGAGCTTTTACTTCTGGTTAAGATTACTTTGTAAATACGAGGGGCGTGCGATAAGTAATGCCTCTGACACACTTCAAGTTGTCTGATCTAACTGAAATTTTGCATGTGCAATGATTTATATCTTTACGGGTTATGTGGCAAATTACAACTCTAAACTAATTGTGGTTTCTGTTTTACAGGTTTTTGAACTGAGTCAGGTGTAAAATGAAGCCTGTTGAATGTTGAGCAGTGATCCGGTTTTTGTATTTGAAAGGACGCACACCACAGAAGACTTTTGATGAAATGAAAGAAACTTATGGTGATAATGCCTCATCATATGACCTTGTAAAACGCTGGCATCGTGAATTCAAACATGGCCGGAAGTCTGTGGAAACAGTTCCAAGACCTTGTCGCCCCCCCCTTCTGTGGATATCTGTCCGTCAAGTTGAGGCTGCCATTTTGGAAGATCGCTGCATTACTATTCGCCAAATAGTCCAAGATGTACAGGGTCTGTGGAAACTTTCATTCATAACCATTTGCATATGCATAATGTGTCTGCCAGATAGATTCCCAGGTTGCTCACACCATTCCAGAAGCAAGAACGCGTTGAGTGCTCGAGGATGAATTTGGAGATGTGCCAAGACGGTGAGTCAAAGTTTTTCAAAAGACTAATTACACAGGATGAAACCTGGGTCCATCACTATGATCCAAAGACCAAAGCCCAGTCAATGCAGTGGAAGCACTTGGACTTACCACCTCCAAAGAAGGCAAGGGTGCAGCCCTCCGCTGACAAGGTCATGCTCACAGTCTTCTGGGACCAGGACGGAGTAATGATGACAGATTTCCTGACAAAGGGTACTACAATTACAGGAGCCTATTATGAGGAACAATTACAGGAACTTTTGAGGAAATTAAGGGAAGCTATCAAAATCAAGAGGCGGGGCAAGATCAGCAAAGGTATCCTCCTCCTGCAGGACAACGCTCCGGTCCACAACTCGCATGTCGCCAGATCAGAAGCACGAGCGTGTGGTTATGAAATCCTCCTCCATCCTCCCTACTCTCCTGACCTTGCACCCTCTGACTTTCACTTCTTCCCAGCCATGAAGTTGTTTTTGAAAGAAAAGCGTTTCCCAGATTATGCAGCCTTGATTTCTGAAGTAACGTTGTGGTTGGAGGACCAACCTGGGGTGTTCTACAAAAACGGTCTCCAGAGCTGCATCAAACGATGGGAGAAATGCATAACTCTGGGCGTTTCCTATGTAGAGAAAGACTAATAACTGTGCCAAGTTTCGTTGCTCTACTGCTATGGGGAGTGGGTCAGGGCCATTACTTATTGCACGCCCCTCGTATTAAGTCTTTAATATTTATAATATATTTTAAGTTTACTATTTTGGATTATCTTTGTAAACTTAATTGTAATTCTTATTTCATATATATATATATATATATATATATATATATATATAATATAAAGCTGTGTGTCTGTGTGTGTCTGGTCACGAATATATAGTTGAGTATTTTAAAAAACTGATTACATATAATGATAGAATGTGTATCGAGACGCAGGAATGGGTTGTTTGATCTGGCAGAACGGTGGTTCATTAAAATTATGGGGTCTGCATTCGCGCCTGGTCCACAATGTATGGAAATAAAAAATTAAAAATTAAAAAAAAAACGTTTACAAGTGTTTTTGATATAGATGTACATAAGAATACATGGATAAGTATGTTTTAACTTAAATAGGGATGGTATAATAAACTTGTGGGGTCTGCGTTCGTGCCTGGCCTCCATAGAATGGAAATACGCACAAACTTTAATAAAGACTTTTCATATCTATCTGCGTAAGTATACTTTGATAATTATGTTTCAGTTTGAAGAAATATGGTATAATAAAATTATGGGGTGTTCGTTCGCGCCTGACCTCCATAGAATGGAAATATGTAACAAAGTTTAACAAGTTTTTTTTAATATAGATCCACAGAATATTGTGATAAGTGTTTCAGTGTGAAGAGGTATGGTATAATAAATTATGGGGTTTATCTATTTTATTTTTACTTTCATTATATTTTGCTTTGGTTTTGATACCCCCAAATTCAACCCAAATTTACAATTTTTCCTTTTCATAACCTATCATACTTTCATAAATCAGAGTCCATTTTCTGTAGGCTGTTTTTGAACCCAGTCAACGACGGGTACTTTTGCTTATATATATATATATATATATATATATATATATATATATATATATATATATACATGTGTGTGTGTGTGTGTTATTTGAGAATTTAAACCGATAATTAACAAAATAGTAGTCAACGTTTCGTCACTATTTCAGGGGACGTCATCAGGATTCATAGGAAAAATGTAGAAGAAAAACGACCACATGCGAATGAAAAAGGAAAAAGTCTTAAAGTCTTTCCCATTCTGGGCCGAAACTATAGCCCGCATGCACATTTATAGTTTCGGCCCAGAATGGGAAGGACTTTAGGATGTTTTCCTTTTTCACTCGCATGTGGTCTGCAATCGTTTTTCTTCTACATTTTTCCTACGAAATCCTAATGATGTCCCCTGAAATCGGGACGAAACGTTGATTACTATTTTATTAATTCTCGGTTTTCCTTCTCCAATAACATAACGTCAACGATCGTTTGTATTTGTATTTTTACTCATATATATATATATATATATATATATATATATATATATATATAAGAACAAAGCTCTGACAATCGTTTGGGCGGTCTGGTTTCGATCCTGGCTAGAGCTAATTGCTTGTCTAGCCGCACTGATGAGTTGCGAAACAGTATGCCTATATTTATATATATATATATATATATATATATATATATATATATATATATATATATATATATATATATATATAGTTAAGATAAGAAGAGATAAAAGCCTGTGAGGAATGGATTGTTCAGAGGCCTTACTTACCCTCCCCATACCTAACCGCACCATTATTTTATGACAAGATTCTAATTTTGTAAACGAAATAAGAAAATATTTTTGTATCTTGAAATTTCAGTTTTCAAGGGTAATTCTTAGCCTGAAGACGTAATCTCCCCAATGACGGGTGATTACAGAAACATGTATGCACATATGTAACCATCAATGTTTGTATAAATAAATTTAATATAAGAGAGAGAGAGAGAGAGAGAGAGAGAGAGAGAGAGGGGGGGGAGAGAAAGAAGTAGATATAATAATAGATCAATATTAAGACTTGAATAAACGAGAATGATGGAGATAGATGAGATAGATAGCAGAAAAGCGACATAGATTTAAATGAACTTATATACATAAAAAAAACAGATGAAATAATAGAGACGGCTGTAAGGAGAACAAGCACCAGCGGCTTGACGAAATGTCGAAAGAAAATGCAATTTTTAGTTAATTTCCTTTTCAAATCTCGTGAAGCAAAAAAAAAAAAGGGGGGGGGCACCAATCAACTCTGACACTTGCCATGTGTATAAACAGGAAGGACAGACTTAAAAGGATATGAAAAAAAAAATGTTAAACAAAATTTTAAAGAAAAAAAAAAGAACAAATATTTGGTGAACGATACAATCCAAATACTGCGAAAATGATTAAGAATTTCTAAGTTTTGTTAACAGATAACAACGACATTTTCCTGTTCTTTTGTGTTTTTTTTTTGGGGGGGGGTTACAAGTTTTAAGATAATCATATACAGGGTGGAACAAAAAAACGTCTCGCCCTAAAGAAAACAACACTACAGCTTTATTTTAAAACTTTTATTGAAAAAATCAATTAATGTACCTATTTACTATGCCTCCCCACGGAACAGAGTTAGACACCAAGGTCGTTTTTTAACGTGGAGAAAAGGTACAAAAATAAAAATTGTCTCAGTCGTGAAGGATTTCTCCTCCACCGAAAGAAAACAAGAAGTGCAGCATCTGAAGAACAGATGGTATTTATTTGCTCCCCCACCGAGCAAATTAGGCACAAGGCCGATTTTTAATGTGAGGAGTGAAGGGAGGGGGAAGGGAAAAAGGGGACCAGCTCCCGAGAGGTGGGAAATGGGAGCTGGTTAAAGGTCAGGCATGTGGGGTTGCCCCCACATCTGGTCTTTGCTAGTCATAGCTAGTCATAGCTAGTCATAGCTTGCAGTATCTGCCGGATCAGATACTACACTTTGATCTTGACCAAAAGAATGTAACTTGATTATGTAGTAAAGCTAACATCTATTTAATGTAGCCGCCTTCAGCCTCAATCACCACCACGACACGGGTTCAGAACTGGAGCATGCCTTTTCCACAAGCACCAGCGGGCACTCAGTGAATACTCAGCAGATGGCGGCGAACAGGCTAGCTTTGGTGTTGTAGGAGGTCATGTTGGTGATGTTCTCGACATACGACCAAACAAAGTAGTTCAGTAGGTTCAGGGCGAGGACGAAGGGGGGGCAGTAAGAGAAGAGAGTACAAAATCATAGCACTTCTTCGAAAGTTAAGCCGACGGTCTTTTGGGATTCGTGGGCTGGCGCCAAATTCTGCTGTCGCACCCAAGGTCTGCCAGCAGCCACCCAATTGCACCAAGAGATCACCACATCCTTCATCACATCCAGATACAATTTGATGTTGACTTTTAAGCCGACTTTGAAGATGCGAGGCGGTATGATGTGATCCTCACTTGAAACTACATTAAAACTATAACCATGACCAGAAAGTTCATTGTGCTGTGTCCTCAAGCACTTAATCGTCTGGATGTGCATTTTGAGGGTGCTGGCAATGGTCCTGTTTCATAACTTGGATCGGTTGAGAACATAAATTGTACAGCGACGCATCTCCAACCTCACACGTTGAACATTATGTCACTTTCAGACATAATAGAAGGCTCCTATCACTCTTGTGATTTGTATTTTTGTTTCGATTTTTGTTAATTTAACGTTCCATCCTACACAGCGAAGTCATTTATGAATATCGGAATTAAAAAAAAAAGGTTCAGGAACTGACTCCTAAGTTATGCCCGCATTTATAACGTGTTGTTTAGATATACGGACAATGCGGACAACCTGGAGTTTTCTCTACATCTCTCATTCGGATAAGGATATTAAAAAGAGTAGAAAATGGACCTGGGGTTTACTTCCGGTAGCCTCATAACTTCACTTTGTTTTTTTTATTTTGTCCTTTAGTCTTCACATTCCATAAGCGATGTTCCTGATAAGACCAGAGAAGCATTTGTTTTCTAGACCGGAATCTATTTCATCCAACACTTCTCCTTGGCTATTGTTTTACCTTTAAGCAGTATTTTGTTTTTAGTTTTTATTGTTGTTTTTTTTTACACCAAGTGGCCTCATGCCTTGTCTGGAGCAATTTCCATTAAAAGAAATACGTCACAGTATGACATAGTTCAATGAAGCATTAAACATGTCAGAGCCATATGAAGGTGGACGTATTATCTTCAAATCGTCGCAAATCTTGGGATTCCACTTCTCACGGTTAATCATGAAAGAGGAAGAATAATCATCATCATCGTCGTGCCTAGGTTGATTGGAACCCTCCTAATAATAATCACGGTGAAAATTTCTTGTGTCTATACATATGTAAGATGGTTGGCTTTGGGATTATGTTCCTTATGTGTAAAAGAACCTTTTGTTTTACTTAAATTTGATTCTATTCTATTATCTGAATTAAGTAGGGACAACATTGCAGGATGCTAATTGGGTTCGCCATGTTGATGCCAGTCATGACGCTTCTGAGCCATACAACTTTTAAATAAAGTGCGGCAGAAATACCTCCCACATTTTAAACTTTCAAGTATATGTTGCTAATTAACTTATGCAAGTGCTAATGATGTTTTCATTTAGCTCATAACTTGCCATTTTTTCTGGTACCCTCATCAAGCAATATATATGTATTTTTTTAATTACATTTTCACCTCAAACAAGTCACATTGCCACTTTGATGTAGGGGCTATTATCGGGGACATAAGCTACAGGGGTACTATGTAGGGAGTTGGGCAGTGAGATGTCAGTTCACGTTACACTTGAACTTCTGCATGTCAGTACAGTTGGGGAAGCAGGAAGCAGAAGAGTATTCCAAAGTCTAGCGGTTCTAGGGAAGAAACTACTGGAGTAGAAGGCTCTCTTACATCTAGGGATCTCTACTGCGAAGGGGTGGGATTAAGCTGCTTGTTGGGTTTGTCGGAGGTATTTATCTCGAGGGTGTACAAGTGCTTGCAGTTAATCAGAGCATTCACCATTAAAGTACTTGGCAGAGGGATGCAACATTTCATCTATGGGACAGAAGCTGAAGCTTAGATGACAGGACCTATCAGATTGGCGACTCTCTTTTGAACCTTGTCTAGGAGCAAGAGACTAGTAGCAGATGAACCAGCCCAAATATGACAACAATACTCCATACATGGGCGAATGGTGGCCTTATAGAGGTACAGGATACTTTCGAGTATTAGTAGCTTTCTAGCACAGTAGAGAAAGCCTACCTTCTTCGCAGTGGTCCTGGCAATACTCTCAATGTAATTGTTCCAACTCACGTTTCCTGGCTTAGACTGGTGTACATAGTGCTTTTACTATAGAAATATTTTTGAAGAATGGTGAATCTGTAACTACAATTTTGGTCAGAGCTTTCATGCTTACGTCGGTAGCTAGAAGTTGGCATTTGTGTCCACAGTGTTCCCACACAAGACTCCTTTCACATTCATCTATCTGAAACCACTATCAATAATTCCCTCCACTCTTTATCTGTACCTACACCTAAACGTAGATTGCATGAACAAAGCTTCTTTCGTAAAACTGTACGCCTGTGGAACTCCGTTCCGTTTTCCTGCTTTCCAACTGACTACAATATGGTCGTCTACAAGTCCAACGTGAACAAGTTCTTGATGAACTGTTCCCTTTACGCAATCCAATTTACCAAATTTCCAATAATAACGATTACCAAATTTCCAATAATAACGATTACCAAATTTCCAATAATAACGATTACTATGACATTTTTCCATTGACTGTTGTACACTCATTAGCCCTTATCCTTGAATGGCCTCTGAGTTTTGACTAATGATTAAATCAGTCCAGCCTTGACAGTCGTGTTTTTTTTTAAATCTCTCTATTTCTCTTTTCAACACACAGCTTATCTTTCTTTTAATAATATTATTTGAACTCATTGCCTTTTTCCTTGTACCCATTTGTGAATTATTCCACGGATTTCTGCCTTCTAGATTAATTTGGACCATCTTCCAATCACGTGATTCCCTTGGATTTTACTTGTGGAAATGGAAATTTAACCAACTTTTTTGGATTCTGGATTTTACCGTTATTGGATATTTTACACTTCACTATACTATCCATTCACGTGAAATCATTTTTCTCTTCCCTCATATTCCCTCTGCTTCACTGTTTGTTACCAAGTAAGATCTATGACTTATTGTAGTTTTATTAAATACTTTTGCAAGCAAAATCCGATCCCGCATTTTTCTAAATCCTACCCTCTGATGAGAAGGAAAGTATTTCTTCGAAACTCCACAGATTAAGGACTATCCACTTATTTTGTGCTTTCTTTTTAAAATTAAATATATTTTTAACTCATTTTCAAAGTGTTTTTTAACATGTTTTATTAATTACTTGTTCTTTTTATATATATATATATATATATATATATATATATATATATATATATATTTCTGTAGAAATATATTTGCTTATTGCTAATGCCAAAACAATTCTAGGCAGTTCTATTACTTTTTTTTATCAATCCTTATATAAGAAGCTCAATGTAATTACAGAGCAATATAGAGAATAAATGACAAAATGTTATATTCCAAAATTCATGATGTTGACCATCTTATAATTTATTCATTTATTTCAGTTGGCTTATGCAATTCTTGACAGTATCTGTTTCGTAGCGCAAAATCAATCACTTAATTATTATATCAATCAGTGAATCTTCAGACCAGCCTTGCTTTTACACAGTTTGTCGTAGAGATCATAATCATGCTAAGGTCGAGGGATGCAAACTGGTACTGCCTCACTGTGGACATTCATGTGACGCTTTAGACCCTCACTTGATTTGCAGATTCAAACATCTGTACTCCTAAATTTGGAAAAATTAAAATATCATTAAAGCATAGGAGATGAGTATTGGCTGGAGAGAGCTTGATATGTATATATATAAAACGGTCCTAATTATCGGGCTTGAAACCGACGGTACCAATGACTTATCTAACAACTTTCTTTACACAAAATACAAAATATAAATACGCTCTTATTTTTCGGATTTTCCTTTTAATTGAGCACTCTGTTGGATTTCTTTTTCCAAAAACTCTAAACATATATATATATATATATATATATTTTACCTTGTTACTTCCACAAATGGTTCCTTCTGCAGCCGATTCTCGTTTTGTCGTACAGGTCTTGTTGACATGGCACCACAAATAGGAACACATATTCTGCCAGAAAAAAAAAGACATTTGAAATGTTTAAACAATTTTCAACACAAAAAAGAAAAAAAGAAAAGAAAAGAATTCAAGAACAATAATAAATCTAAATGTCTCGGAATTTGTCCTAATTTCTCACTGGGTCGCAATTCAATTTGGCACAGTGTTCCGAATACATCGGCCAGGAAATAATTTTACTTTGACTGTTTAATGGAATAGAGTTCTATTCCTTTTCTTTTTTTAATTCTCTTATTTTTATGCTCGCAACTTATCAAAGCCAAAAGCAACTTAGAAACAGGTGTTAGATTTTCAGTTGGATGATGGAATTAAGAAATATGATGAATTGAACAGATGACATGACAAATATTTGTTGTCATTCGACTTGAAAATAACCACGTTGTAGCCTGTAGGAACGCATTCCTAGAGTAACGTATTCCACAGATAAAACATTCTTGGAAAGAAACGTTTTGTGGGAATCCAGTTGAATTTTTAGGTACGCAGAGGAAAAAATAGGAGACTATTTTGCAGTGTTGGCGATAAGACAAGTTCTTGGAGAGAACAAAAAACAATAAAAATATGAAAAAGATTAAAAGCAAAAAGAAAACAGAAAGAAAAATAAAACCGATCCGAACAATTATTCTTAGGAAATATACTATTTTCATCATAGATGCTCGACTGAGCTCTAATCTATGTTTCCCTTCTGTGAAACATTCATAACAAAAATTTGTCTCTCTACAAGCACTGTCAATAATTTTCCTTTCTATCTCTAAATACGTAAAATTAAATGACACTTCCATCAGCAAAGTTTCTTTCCCAGAACTACTCGTCTGCAGAACACAATACCACAGAGCTGCTTCCCAACTGACTACAACATGATTGTTTTTAGTCAAGTTGTTCATTTAAAATAAATTTAAATTCTGTCAAATTTCAAAATAATGTAACAAGATTCTTACATCAACAGAATCGCACAGTTTGGCTTTCGGGCCATATTGCAAGCGGCACTGGTGGTCAGCATCATACATGGTTCCAGGGGGCAAAATGGGAAAAACAAATGAGAAATCCTTGGGTTCGTCATTCAGACAATAGCCCCAGTCACGACTGAAAGTAAAGAAGAAAAAAAACATTTTTATTTAAAAGAATGTAGGTTTATAAAAGGCAGAACAATGCAGAGATGAAACAGTTTGTTTGTTTGTTTGTTTATTTGTTTAATCAGTATATAGGTTTCTTTCAGGGTTAACTCATCCTTAGCCTTTGGTTAAAAGAACCTTGACTCACAAGGCAGTAGAGGTTTAGTTATGCAAACACATGCATATGTGAACACACACACACACACACACACACACACACACACACACACACACACACACACACACGCACGCGTCTTTTCTTCGTCAGGTGTGTACTCGACTTTCTAACGTGCATAGTGGATTTTACTGTAGACGGATATATTCCGCAGAATATTCGAAGAAATCTATATTTATTTCTCTTGACACGAAGTAGATTGGAGTTATACTCATATTGACGACTGTGCGGTTTTTGAAAAACAAACTGGCAGGTGATTTTATCTCTAATTTCTTCCATCTGAATTTTTTTTTTTTTTTTACACAATGGTCACCACTTATCAAGGCCCGGAAGCCACTTAGGGATAAGGGTTATTGCAAGTACATTACGTTAGTGTGGAGATTTGATGAAGTGCTTACTTAAGGGGGCGGTTCATTAGGAATTTGTTAACGTTGAACTTGAAGACATCCAAGTTGTAGTCAGGTGGGAAGCAGGCAGACGGAAGAGAGTTCCACAGGCGTGCAGTTCTAAGAAAGAAGCTTTGTTCATGGAATCCACGTTTGGATTTAGGCACAGATAAAGAGTGGGGGGAATTTTTCACAGTGGATTCAGCTAGACGGGTGTATTTCGTGAAAGATTGGTGAGGGGGGACTAGAGATTGGAGTTCAGACGAGCACCTGCCATGTAAATAACGATAAAACAAGGATAGGCTTGCAACGTCTCTTCTGTGGGAGAGAGGTTGCAGGGTAGAGAAAAGGGCATCCCCCACTAAGCCACAAAGTCTATTTTGTACTCTGTCAAGGCAGGATAGGCTGTTTTTAGCAGCTCCTGCCCAGATATGGCAGCAATATTCCATCCTTGAACGTAATTGGCTTTTATATAAATAGAGAATTGCATCAGTAGTGAGATATCTTCTGGAGCGGGAGAAGGATTCCACCATCTTTCCAGTGACCTTGGCAATAGACTTGATGTACGTGTTCCATTTCAGATCAGGAGTAAAGGTCAAATCCAGAAGCTTGTCAAAACACAGGGCCTCTCCCAGACGAGAACCATCCATCTCAATTGATGCCAGATGGGGATCAGATCGTTGATGATGTAAGGATAGGAGTTTGGTTTTAGATGCATTAAAGGTAACCAGCCACGTCTTTCCCCACTGAACCACACACTCGAGATCAGAGGAGAGAGAATCAGAGAGAACTTTGTCATTTACAGCCTTTGATGTGTTGCCGTAGATGGTCGTGTCATCAGCATAGATGTCAACGAATGATATAAGTATGTGTTTAGACTTCGTGATTTGGTGGGGAATGCCCTTTTCTCTTCCCTGCAGCCTCTCTTCCACAGAAGAGACGTTGCGAGCCTGTTTTTGTTTTATCGTTATTTCCATGGCAAGTGCTCGTTTGAGCTCCAATCTCTCGTCCCCCACCTTGCCTATCTTTCGCGAGAAACACCCGTTTCGCTGAAACTACTGTCAATAATTTTCCCCACTCTTTATCTTTGCCTAAATCCAAATGTAGATTCCATGAGCAGAGCTTCTTTCTCAGAAGTGCACGATTGTGGAACTCTCTTCCGTTTGCCTGTTTCCCACCTGACTACAACTTGGATGTCTTCAAGCCCAACATAAACAAATTCCTGACAAACCGCCCCCTTAAGTAAGACACTCTATCAAAACGCCCAATACTAATGATTACTACAATACTATTTCATTGATTACTGTACACGCAATAACCCTTATCCCTGAGTGGCCTCCGGGCCTTGATAAGTGGTGACCCCCATGTAAAAAAAAAAAAAAGATTCAAGATTAATAGGAGACAGAATAAGCGAGAATGCCTGTCGGAATATATAGGATGGATTTAGGAAAGAAATGTAACATACTCTAAGAATTTGGTGACAGCTTTCTTGCTGCAGGCTGACCATATTTTCGGATGAGTGCTGCCAAACATCTGTGGTGCCATCACATACGTTCTATCTTCAGGAGTCATACATTTTGTGTTTGTATTGTCATGATGCATTCCAAAACTGAAAGAGACAAAAAGATAAAGATTGTAAAAATTGATTGAATATAATATAAAATATTCGTCTTATGTGAAAGAGACTTGTTTTATTCATATTACAGGGTGTCTCAAAAGAAGCTGATGATTAAAAAAAATTCGTAATTTTCTTAATTTTTTTATATTTTTCTTTTATTTTTTCAGATCATCTAGAGTAACCCATCATGAGTCGTTACACTACCGAGGGAGCGGATATTTATCGTAGAGTCGTATTTTCGGTTGAATGAGTCAATATCAGAAACTCAAAGAGAATTTTAAGGAAACTTCAACATAAGAAATTCCCCCTATTCCCAATGCAATAAAAGCTATGGTAGCTCGATTTCATAAGCAAGGGTCTGTATGTGACCTCCCTAAATCTGGTAGACCCCGTACGGCAAGAAGTGATGAGAATCGTCAGAGATTAGCAGAGAGTGTGGCCGAGGATCCATCCACAGTAAGAAGGAGATCAAGTCAAATTGGGGTCTCTCGATCATCTCCTCACAGAATGCTTCATGAAGAGGGCAAATTTCCATATAAAATTCAATTGGTGTGAAAGCTTCAGCCAAACGATCCGAAAAAAAGGCTGGAATACGCCATGCAGTTCCAAGATTTGGCCAATGGGGATCCAAAATTTCTCAAAAAAATTATTATGTCCGATGAGGTCCATTTTCATCTGAATGGGATTCATAAATAAGCAAAATTGCAGAATTTTGGTATCAGAAAATACCCACGCAACAGCACAACGGCAATTACACCCTAAAAAATGTACAGTATCGTGTGGAGTAACGGCGGAGGAAGTAATTGGAATTGGTGGACATTTGAGTAACATCATTTTTTATAACTAAAATTAGACCTTGTGAAAAACATACTCTAGATTAAGTTGTGTAAATAAAATTAGAATAAGTAGACTATCATATCTTATCTCAAAAATATCACGGAGAGGCTCATCTACATACATATAAAAATTTGTAAGCATAACTTAAATATTGAGGAAGTTAATCAAATTTAAAATCCGTCAGCTTCTTGGTGGACACCATGTATTTGGATTCTCCAAACTACTGATCTTGTCTTGAGTGTTATTTTCATGACGTTTCGGTCGATATAACCTCCGATCTTCGTCAGGCATATCTTGTCTAACTCGTGAATCCTTCTGTCAAACTCCGGATTTTGCACGGAATTTCTAACAGAACTTTTTATTTAATCACGAAAGTAGCAAACTCTCGTTCCACCAGCACAATTGCGTACAGTTCCTAAGTAATTCACAAGGATGATTGAATGTTCAACCTCCAGAGGAGCCTACAGTGAGAGTTTACCAGTAGTTTATCCAATACGTCACATGTCTTGTGGACAATTCTAGTATAGGAACCATAAACCTATTTTTGTTTTTAAATGTACAATCTTAGTAATCATCACGATGTATAACTATATTTTATTACTATATATGTTTTAAATAAAAATTATATATATATATATATATATATATATATATATATAAAATTATATATATATATTCTAGCAAATATTATTAAATGCAAAGTAGACACTTTGCTTCATGATTATTTTAATAAATTTTCGATTTTCCGTATAATCAAAAATATTAATAAAAGTGCCATATATATATATATATATATATATATATATATATATATATATATATATATATATATATATACTAGCTGGCCGCCAGGCATTGCCCAGTCGTACAATACCCTTAAACATGATATTTTAATTTATACAGTTTGCGTATGTATTATTATAGAATCAATCCTCTATTGATTATTATATATTACGAGGAATAATTTTCTTGGTAGATTAATTCACACAAAAAAAAAATAATGATAATGTCGTTCATCAAATTCCGTCTGTGTTTGTGTACAATATCATATCAGATGATATTTGGGCTTGACTAATTTTGAATAAAAAAATAATTTTTACAGGAGGATATTTTACGTTACACCGCCCGGTGTATTCCCTTGTAAAATTTCTTCTTTTTATCTATAAGAGCAGAAAGACTATGTTTAAGATCATATCTTTTTTTGATTTTCGATACTTTCAGGTGAATTCATGTACAAAACATATATAAGAACACTGCCAAACATAAATTACCTTTGTGTGAAATTTTCAAAATATAAGCTCAGCCGTTTCGGAACCTATGAGGTAGGAACTCACACACAAAGTAACGTTTATACAATAGTAGTGGAAGTGTGCTGGGCCCATAACCTGTTAAGTTTTGAGACATTGTGTTGAACAAAAGTTGGCGGCATAGTTCAGATCAGTAACCAAGATGGCGACCAAGAATCAAATGCGGTCCGTCGCGTAGTTAACCACTTAAGTTCTGAGATATTATGTTGAACAAAGATGGCGGCGTAGTTCAGATCAGTAACCAAGATGGCGGCGAAGAATTAAATGCGATCCGTGACGTAGCAAACGGCGAACTGATTGAATCCAAAATTCGACAATATTTATAATAATTTTGGGAGGTTTTGATTGGTTGTTTAGCACAGCCGTTGGTTATAAAAATGATTGGCGAATTCATTCGTCTCATACCCCCATCACAAGTCAAAAACATCTTATAATATATATATATATATATATATATATATATATATATATATATATATATATATATATATATATATATAATATTTGTATATTTTGCCAGCAAGTCATTATTCAATCACGTCTGATTGAACACAAGTTACTCTTTTTTTCCGATTTTTCTGGATATCATTTCCATTCGCTGTGCAGTCTTTTTTATTTCAGCTGGCATATTGTATAAAATGGTGCCCAAAAGTTCTTGTTCAGCCATATTCTACTCAGGCGTTTTCTATCGGTGCATCCGATCGTAATTAGGAGCGATTATTGTTGTTATCGTTTTCTTTGAGGCTCGGTTTAGTTACGAGTTTTTTTTATTGGTTATAAAAGGTAAGTAAAAGATGGTTAAGGGCGAATTATTTTTAATTTCGATTTTCTTATTTTATAGTTTGTTTACTTTCTTGTTAGTTATTAAATACTGTTAATATATTTGTTCCGATGGTAAATGAGATCCGGTTAAAAAGAGGCTGTTTTTTTTTTTATAAATATGGCTTCTAGTAATTTTACTCGTCGTGTGCAGTTGTTAAGGCATTTTAGTCTTGTTAGTTAAGATATTTCTAACGTCGAACGACTGTAGGTTTTTATTATGGGATGTTAGGTGTTGTTTTATGGGCGTTATTGTCAGCTAAATGATAGGTTAGTCGTCGGCAGAGTGTTGTTGTTGTGTGGCCTATGATAGAGCAAATGAACCAAACTTTAGGTAAATATAGAAATTTTTATTGTTTGAAAACAAAGAATACAGTTGAATAAATTTATTCAATTGTAATCTTTGTTTTCAATACTTAAAATTTGACATATATATATATATATATATATATATATATATATATATGGTTCAAAATTTTGTTGAAAATTCAAAGACTCGCGTTTTCTATTTTATAACCTTCGTTTATTTCCTGGATTTTTCCATTACAGCCTTTCATTAATGAGTGAGTAATTTTTACAGCCTTTCATTAATGAGTTAGAAATTTTTACGATTTATGTTTCCGTAAAAATATCCTGTCCTCACCAACTTCTTCATGTATATATATATATTATTGCATTTTCACCCCAAACAAGGCATATTGCCACTTTGTTGTAGGGGGCTGTTATCAGGTACATAAGCACCAGGGGTACTGTGTAAGAAGTTAGGCAGCAAGATGTCGGTTGAACTTCTGCATGTCAATACATTTGGGGAAGCAGAGACCCGGAAGGGAATTTCAAAATCTAGGGGTTCTGAGGAAGAAACTACTGGATTACATCTAGGGATATCTACCGTGATGGGATAGGATTTTGCTGCTTGTCGGGTTTGTCGGGGTATTGACGTCGAGGGGGCACAAGTGCTTGCAGTTCGTCAGAGCAGTCACCGTTAAAGTACTTGTAGAACAGGCAGAGGGATGCAACATTTCGTCGATGGAACAGAGGCTGAAGTTTAGATGACAGTTCAGGGCCTATCAGATTGGCGACTCTCTTTTGAACCCTGTCTAGGAGCCTTTATTTCTTACTTCGTTAAAACACAACTTTTAAATGTTGGCGTAGTTCTAGGATATACGCAAATATGTTATCTCCGTCTAAAATAACACAACGAAGAACAGGGACGATGTTACCATTTTAAGCGGATTTAATCTTGATTTTGAAGAATTGTTTCAACAAATTGGAAAATTGTTCTCAACTTTTTAAAATGCGGGGTTGTTACAGCATGCCAAATATGCAGAAATAACAGATGCTGAGGAATGACGTCACAGTGAAAACAATATTATCTTCAGTTGCTTGAGAAACGGGTGTTCCCCAAAAGAGCGTGTAAAAATATAATAGGAAACACTTGATATCTTGTTACTGAATTTTATCCTCAAAATATACATTAGTATGGTTTTCAAAGCCATACACATACACGCATATATATATATATATATATATATATATATATATATATATATATATATATATATATATAGCAAACAGTTAATAAAACATGTTATAAAACACTTTGAAATGAGTTAAAACATATTTAATCTGAAAAGGAAACACTAGATAAGTGAATAGTCCTTAAGAATTTCAAAAACTATCCAGCAAATATGCCGGCGAATCAAGTGAAAAAAATAAAGACTCAAATTATTGTATTTAAAAGAATTGTTACGTTTTTTTTTTTAATTTTCTTAATTTGTTCTAGCTGAGGATGGGGAATACTGCCGGATGTCAGACATTCAACCCCAATTTCAAACATTCCAAGATTTTTTTAAAGAATCTAACAGTTCTTTTAAATACAATAATTTGAGTCTTTTTTTTTTTCACTTAATTCGCCGGGCATATTTGCTAGATAGTTTTTGAAATTCTTTATCATAAGTCCAGTTGCTCCTATAATTACTGACATGATGGCAATCTTCCTAAGATTCCACTTTCTCTTCATGTAGAAGACCTTGGTATATGGTTAGCTTTTTTCTCTCAGCCCTCTTTAACCCAACATCATTGGCGACAACAACTTCTACTAAGGTTGTTTTTCTGTTTACTTTATATTTTTATCGTCAGTTTGTTCAAATTGAGGATGGGGCATTCACCTGTTTAGTATTATACAATATTTACTATTATAATATTCTTACCGGAAGATCTTTTTAAAATTCTAACTGTCCCTTTAAGTGCAACTGTTTGAATCTCTCTTATACTTGGTTCAACGGGTATACTTGCCAGGTGTTTTTCTGGATTTTTTTTTCATGAGTACAGTTGCTCTTATATAACTACTAGAATGATAGAGATCTTCCTAAGATTCCAATTTCTTTTCATGTCATACATAAAACCTTGGTATTTCGTTATCTTTTCCCTCTTGTGGGTGTGTATGTACGTGTGTGTGTGTGTTTGTGTGTGTGTGTGTTTGTATGTGTTTGTGTATGTACGTGTTTGTGTGCATGTGTGTGTGTATGTGTTTGTGTATGTGTGTATATGTGTTTGTAAATGCGTGTATGTGTGTGTATGAGTGTGTATGTGCGTGCTTATGTATGTGCGTGTGTATGAGTGTGTACGAGTGTGTATGTGCGTGTGTACGAGTGTGTATGTACGTGTGTATGAGTGTATATGTACGTGTGTATGAGTGTATATGTACGTGTGTATGAGTGTGTATGTGCGTGTGTATGTGCGTGTGTATGACTGTGTATATGCGTATATATGAGTGTGTATGTGCGTACAGTAACAATTAAACTAAAACTTTTATACTACACATTACTTTCTTGCAAAATATAAAGATCCCATTCATTCCAGAGCAAAACCAGATGCCCCTGCTAGTGTATTTATATATTATACATATAAAAAGCTTTCCACTCACGATATATTAGCATCCACGTATTGACGCAAGGGATAAAAGTGGAGGAGGGGTAGCTATGCATCATAAATGAACGCATGATACATTATTCACGTGAAGCAATTATGTTGTTCTTGAATGGAATCCAAGTTGGAATTCACCGAAATAACAAACTTTAAATAAAAAGAAAATATTTGCATTTTTCCTTGGAAGATTTTTTTCACGGAAATGATTCAGAATTCATCAAGTTGTTTCTCTTTTGAGTAACAAAAACAGATAATTAAACTTTCTTCTTAAACAAATATTGAACACACACACACACACACACACACACACACACACACACACACACACACACACACACACACACATATATATGTAATCTATATATTAAAAACTCAGAACTATGTGTGTATACATTAAAAACAAAACTCAATAATTATATATATATATATATATATATATATATATATATATATATATATATATATATATATTAGTGTTTCCTTTTTAAAATTAAATATGTTTTAAATCTTTTTCAAAGTGTTTGTTAACATGTTTTATTAACTACTTGTTTATATATATATATATATATATATATATATATATATACACTGGAATATATGTACACATGCAATCTCATATGCATATATACACATATGCAAATGTGTGTGTGTATGTGTGTGTGTATATATATATATATATATATATATATATATATATATATATAGAGAGAGAGAGAGAGAGAGAGAGAGAGAGAATAAATGACAAAAAGTTATATTCCAAAGTTCATGATGTTGACCATCTTATAACTTATTCCTTTAATTCAGTTGACTTATACAATTCTTGACAGTATCTCTTTCGTAGCGTCGTCAGTATTGCACACTTCATGCGTGCGATGACCTGGGTTCGCGCCTAGGTCGGAGCACGTCACTGATGAGATGCAGTACATCGAAACCCACTTTGGGTCTGGTGTTGTCCGTTGTCGATGCAATTGCTCGATTCTATCTAATTCTGGGTTCTAGCTTTATCGTGAAAGGTGTATGTGAAACCAATTCTGTTTTCGAAAATAAGGGTTGTTGCCTGATGAGGTCTCTAGTTAGTAAATACTAGTGGACCGAAACATGCTCATGACTGTGTAGCAACAAACTACTGCTTATGTAAAGACAAATGTAACTTTCTCTACTTCTGTATTGAGCACTCTCGTATGAACCTCGTTATATTTCACTGGTCACTCTTTGGAAAATAGCAACCTCAAATTATATATATATATATATATATATATATATATATATATATATATATATATATATATATATATATATATATATACTGGCAAAAGTACCCGTCATTGACTGGATTCAAAAACTGCCTACAGAAAATGAACCCTGATTTATGAAAGAATGGTAGGCTATAAAAAAGGTAAGGTTGTAATGAGATAGCTTCGAATTTGGGGGTATCAAAACCAAAGCAAAATATGATGAAAGTAAAAATAAAATAGATAAACCCCAGAATTTACTATACCATACCTGTTCACACTGGAATACTTATCACAATATTCTGTGGATCTATATTAAAAAAAACGTGTTCAACTTTGTGACATATTTCCATTCTATGGAGGTCAGGTGCATAAGAACACCCCATAATTTTATTATACCATATTTCTTCAAACTGAAACATAATTATCAAAGTATACTTACGCAGATAGATATGAAAAGTCTTTATTAAAGTTTGTGCCTATTTCCATTCTATGGAGGCCAGGCGCGAACGCAGACCCCACAATTTTATTATACCATCCCTATT
>NC_136509.1:16287020-16297020 GCF_053919585.1 Euprymna scolopes | reverse complement strand
TGCAAAAGCACTGATTTGAAATGAGTATTTTATGATTACGTTTGGCTCGGTTTTGCATTAAATACTAATCCCTAATTGTGGATTGAACGGATACCATAATATTTAGTTGGCTGCACCTTATAATAAAGCTTAATACAAAATTTCAACCAGATCGGCCCAGTAGTAGTTTATGAGAAAACTTCTAGAGTAAATGTAGTACTGTGGTGACTATTCCCTATTAATTCCTAATTCTGCATTGAATAGATTCAATACTATTCAGTTGGCTGCAGCTTCTAATAGGAGAGGTCCATACAAAGTTTCAGCTAAATTGGCCAATTAGTTTCCGAGAAAAAAGCTGAACTAACAGACCAAGAGAAATTATATTTTTCTGAGTGAAATTTAAAAATATAAAAACTATATATATATATATATATATATATATATATATATATGAACCTTCAGAATGTGAAGGTCCTGGATATGACCTTAAACTATATCTGATGGTGAGGCCCAGCTTGCGGGCCTTTGGGGAGTGTGGAGCCACCCTTTAATTACCATTGCTCCCAGGTCCACCCTGACCCGGAGTGGTAGTACCTGTTAGGGTCCCAACTATAAGTTAAATAGAAACCGACTTGGAAAAAAAAAAAATATATATATATATATATATATTCTATTAAAAAAAAAATTCTTCAAAATCACTGGATTCGGCATTAAATGACCTGAAAATGGTTGATATGCCGTAAAACAAAAACTACCAACTATCAGAATGTGGGAGAATATATACTTATTTCCACAACCAGACAACGTCGTAGCCCATAAAAGCCATGAAAGCCAACAAACCGGAAGTCCGAGATTCGAGCTGTCATGGCTCTTGTGAGCTGCGACGTTGTCTGGCTGTGGAAATAATTATATATTCTCACACATTCTGAAGGTTCTATTGCTTATTGCTTGCAAGGTAAGCCTACCGTGATAGCATCCTTAACGAGTATGAAATTCCTACTTGTGAGGCATTGGCTTAAGTTATAGCTGGTCGCGATGATCACATCCCTTGTTCAAGACAAAGTAGGTTCATTCCACTGTCAGATTTTCGCCGCGGTTTGCTTGATCTGTGTTAATAGACTTTCTTGTGTATGGCGCATTTGCTCAGTTAGCAGAGTACACACCTCAAATGCAAAAGGCTCAGGTTTTGAATCCTGAGTTCAGATGTTCTAACTGATGATCCCAAATGAGGGTGAAACTTCCAGTTTGTTGGCTGTCATAGCTCTTGTGAGCTGCGACGTTGTCTGGCTGTGGATATATATATATATATATATATATATATATGATTTCTAGTTTTTTATATTTCATTTTTTTTAAATTTTTGACCAATTCGAATGACCAATAAGTAAAGTTGAAAAAAACATCCCAGATTTTAAGAGTAACTGACCTTGTCAAGAGTATAGCGACATCGTGGTGGTTGGGGTGGTTATCATCTTTAAAGTTCATCTTTCTTTGCCATCGACAAAAACTTCGAAGACTCTTGTCGGCATGATGAGTGATGATCAGTTCTTCCTGTTAATCAGAATTTAAAAAAAAAGCAATATGAAGAATGGGAAGAAAAAACTAGGAGCATTTTGTTTTTCTGACCTGTCAACACTCATGGGTTATTTAAGGTCAGTTATGTTTTTTGTTGGAATCCTTTATCTTCCTTGATTCAGATCTGATATATTTTTTTGTTTTATTGTCAAGTATTATTGTATGTCCGGGCATCGGCATCCAACCCTGCGGAAAGATTATAAATTTTATTATTTTTTATGAAACCGACATATAAATCTGATTGTTTGGTGAAAGTGACAATTTGATATCACTTGGAGAGACATGATGAAATATAATTTCGTTTCCGATACTAACAAGTGCAATACCCGACCGAGAGGTGGGGGGGTGACCTTTTTCGATCGTGAGAAACAGGCCTGGGAGAGTTGCAGATTCACAGGTACACACACACATGAGGATTCCCCTGAGATTACTTACTTACTGGCGATTGGTCTAGGGAGCAGCCGAAACTACCCCGTCACCTCCATACATAAGCGAGTCCCCCGTGCCAAAATCAACTGTTGGAGCTGAGATTTGAGCAAATCTAATACTAACCAAAGGGCCGTCACCCCCCTCCCTCTCTCTTCCTGTCCATTACCACCGCAAAACTGAGAGTAATTAAATCCAATTGGGACTCGGTCAAGTTTTGTAAAAATCAACATCTGAACAATTGTATATGTTATATTTTGCATATATATCTTGAATTAACCAGTAGATTAGATATATCCGAGTCTGTCTTTCTTTTACGTGCATGAAATTGATTTATTTCCATTGTGAGAAACCGACTAGCAGCGACCTATCAACCCGAAGGCAAAGTGATTCCGACCAGATTGACTGAGTCCCCTGCGAAGAATAAGCATAGATCACATTGGGGTCCATGACCGAGGATTGACTCATATGTGACAAAAGAGATCCCTATTAAGGATCGCTGAGGGTTCACAAAACAAGATACTGAGGATGGAGTTTGACTCTGAAATATATTTAAATTATAAATTTTAAGCAAGCAAAATATTTGTTTGTTTTGTAAAATTGTGTTGTCATTTTGCTTTCAAGTGCACTTGATGCATATTTTATTTTATTTTATTCAAATTAAATCAACGTTTCTATAATGGAACTCACACCCCTTACGTTTAATTTTTCATATTATTACTTTTTAAGAAAGACTTTCTAAGGTAATTTAGTGTTTCACATTCCATGAGGATGTGTTTAACTGATTAGTGTTTGGCATGTGCTATATTTTGGTTGTAAATCTTTGTCCAGAATAAAGGAGTGTGTGAGATTTGTGTCCCCTGCACGGAGCTGGGATAGGATAATTTGTTCTTTTCTGGATTTTGTGAGGGCAGGGATATATTTACCTATCTAGGTCTAATTTGAAATAATTTGTTTTGGGTGTTGCTGTTCCATTTTTGTGGCCATTTATTTCAAAGAAATTTATTTTTGGTTTCAGATCCGTATATAGAATTTTGAGATTTTGGGGAGTTAATTTGAGAGCAGATTAGGTTGCTTTGTCAGCTCTTTCATTGTCTTTTACTCCTATGTGGATAGGGGGTTCAGCATAAACGAATTTCTTTATTGTTGGACGTATTGTTTAGTTTGTAAAGAGGTTTTACAATGAAGGGATTTTCAAAAACATGAAAGATTCAGTGATGATGACAAGTTGCATGAAATCAAGAAAAATTAATAATAGGAAGATCGAATCCCTCTACCGTGCTCGAAAGTTACTCAAAAAGAGAGCCGCCAACCTAATAGGTCACGAACTGTTTGCTAGGGTTCAACCTCTGTGCCATCGACAAAATGTTGCATCCCTCTGCCTGTTTTGCAAGTATTTTAATGGTAGGTGTTCTGACAAACAACAAGCCCTTGTACCCCGTCGAAGTAAATACCTCTGACAAGCAGCAAAATCCCACCCCCTACACAGCAGAGATTCCCAGATGGCAGAAAGCCTTCTACTCTAATAGTTTTTCCCCCCTAGAACTGCTAGACTTTGAAATTCCTTCAGGGTTCCTGCTTCCCTGACTATACTGACATGCAGAAGTTCAAGTGTAACACGAACAGACATCTTGCTGCTCAACTCCCTACATAGTATCCCTGCAAATTATGTCTCAGCGGCACTGTGCCTTGTTTGGGGTGAAAATGCACTCAAAACAAAAAAAAAAAACTTTGAAAAAATAACTGCTACTCACTTGATGTTCTTCTAATAACATGAGTCGAACAACTTTAATGTTGATGGCATTACCAATGCTGGCATCATGGAATAAAGATGAAACCTGAAAGAGATAGAAAGAAAAAAAAATGTTGAAAAGGATTCTTGAAAAACTGGTGATTATTCCATATTATGAATGATAATAAGAATCTTATTGACGAGAACCCTTTATTTAATCTGTCGGGGGTAGAATGTTCTTGTTCTATCAGTTATGACTGGATAGAAATCCTAAGTAATTTGCAATTGTATCTCAGTGTCGTTCGCAGTGAGGATTGAACTTTCAACCTTCAGAAGAGTGTAACATAGTACTTTATCCACTACACCACGCCATGAAAAATTCAAATAATATGTACAACATCACTGTTTACAAGCATAGGCTTGTTCCGCTTATACTGCAAAGGTCGATGTCAAATTCAACAAGTATATAGGTATGCAAGTTGATTATCACAACCTGAAATCAACGAATCTGCTGTTTGTCTACAGCCTCTCCGAAATTGCTTTGCTGCAGATTTGAGGTGATAGCAAAGGCAGACCGTGACAAGCAGACCAACGACAATCGCCGTTCCCCATATGGATACCAAAAGGTGTTGCAGCAATTACCATTCTGCAAGAGTTTTGCCGCTGTCACAACGATCAACAGCAGCAGCATCTTCCCGCCTGCAATGGTAGAATGAGTCTATCAAAGACAACAACAACGAGGCTATTTTGGCACGAAAAGCAGCTATCCTGGAAGGCTCTGAACTTTCTGGAAAGAGTGGGTAACACTGAAACAGGCCCAAATGAAGGTTGCTAAAATACAACTTACACAAGTGAGACTATGCACAGGTAACTCCATGTCTCGCAGTGCCGACTTGCAGACTATCGCACACATCCTCTTAGACTGTCACCTGAGCGCGGCATGCTACGATGCAGATCTGAGGATGCCTTGGACATTGCCCGACAATGAACTTCAAGATGGAGCGAAACGATATGATGATGATGATGATGATGATGATGATGATTACGACTATGAGGATTAATTATTGCATACAATTAATTAAACACAAGTTGCACTTATAACTGGGAGATTGTGAGTTCATGCATTTGCAATGATATCAGTATACAATTGATTACGATGTATGTAATTCCGTAATCTATGAGAGTATCCATTAGGCCAATTCTTCACGGTTATTAGTATGAAGAACTAGCATTTGGGATGCGCATTTTTGTTAATAGTACAATATTTATATAATTTGTTTACTCAGAACTTATTTTTAAACAGAATAAACACTTTGTGAAATCAGAAGCAAAACGAATTGAATGATATTTTAGAATGAAAAGAAACAGAAGAATTCCGTGTAAACGGAGAGGAAAATGAAGAGAAGAGGGAGAGATAGAATGAAGGTAAAGCAGAGAGAGAGAGAGAGAGAGAGCTAGAAAGAGGAGGGAGAAACAGGAAAAGAAATAGCGAGAAAAAGAAACCGGGATATTAAAAATAAGAAAAAAAGGAAAAGAATAAGATAAGAGAAAGAAAGAAAGTAAGAAATAAAGAGATAGAGACAATTAAAAAATAGGAAAGAGTAATGAAAAGAAAAGAGAAAAAAGACGCGAGACGAGAGGAAGAAAGACAGGAGGAGAGAGAGAGACAGAAAGAGAGGAGACGAGCGAGAGAGAGAGAAAGAGAGGAGACGAGAGAGAGAGAAAGACGAGAGACGAGAGAGAGAAAAAGACGAGAGACGAGAGAGAGAAAAAGACGAGAGACGAGAGAGAGAGAGAGAGAGAGAGAGAGAAAGACGACGAAAGGGAAAGAGACGATACAGAGAGAGAGAAAGACGAGAGACGAGAGAGAGAGAAAGAGAGAGAGAGAGAGAGAGAAAGAGAGAGAGAGAGTAAAGAATCTATGCCATAAAATATCACATCCAAACACAAGAGTTGCAATGGAGGAAAGGGGTGGGTGCTGCCTATTCCACAGATGGCCCCACCCTCCAAGGTCAAGTGTTTGTTTGATTTCTTACGACAGAATGTTGATATTTAGATTTCACTTTTATCATAGTTTTTGCTCTATGAAAGGAAACTGAATAAAAAAAAAAGATGTCAGTCGTTCATCCCTTTGGAATCCCCACCCCCTTAAGTTTGCTTTTGTCGTCATCTTTGTGGGATAATGATTAAATGGTAAGCAAAGTTAGAGCGATTGTATCACGTGCTTTTTTTTTTATTGTACCTATTTACTATGCCTCCCCACGGGACAGAGTTAGACACCAGGGTTGTTTTTTAACGTGGAGAAAAGGTACAAAAATAAAAATTGTCTCAGTCGTGAAGGATTTCTCCTCCACCGAAAGAGAACAAGAAATGGAAGTGCAGCATCTGAAGAACAGATACTACACTTTGATCTTAATTAGAGGTCGTAGCCTCCCGAAGAGTGTTTGCATTAAATAAACGGTTTATTTAGTACACGGGGCTGGAAATAAACATAGAAAACGGCAAAGTAAAAAAAAAAAAAAATGAGACTCATACAGGTTTTGAAAGTGCGCTCCAAAAAGAGGTCCTTCTTACAGTTACAGCACTTGCATGTTTAAACTCGCGGAGTGATTAGTATGTAATTCGGTAACAACAGATTAGGATATTCCTCATGCGGAAGCATATTTATCTTGAGTGAGAAGCATGCTCTTCGCGTTAGTGCCTATTTCCGCTTTGGCTCAAGCCTGTTTCACAAAAAAAAAAAAAAAATGGCTGCCTTCAATAAGTTTCCAGACTTTTTTTGTACAGTCATTTAAAATTGTCGTAGACTCTTGGAAGTTCAATATGTTGTTTATATACATCTCATGAGATAAGTGACCAATTTTTATGATTTCAGTTTAAGATGAACAGCTACAGCAGGAATTGGAATACACCTTACTAAAGCCGGATTATCACAGCTGGTGAATTTCAAAACTGCAATCTGGACGTGAGGACACTTTAGAAGAAGGATATGCAACAAAATTCTATTTTAAACTTAGGAAAAATGCCGCAGAAACGTATGGAATGCTTCAGGCTGCTTTTGGACCATCTTGCATGAATCGAGAATCAGTTTTTGAGTGGCATAAGGGATTCAAGGAAGGCAGGGATGATGATAGGTGTGGGAGGAGTAAGGAAGTCAGAACACCAGAGTTGATTAGCCAAATAAAGAATTTCATGGATAAGAACCGTTGTGTGTCTCTAGAGACAATAAGTGCACAGTTTGATGTCAGTGTGGGAACTGTACACACAATTATTCGTGAGGAACTGAAGATACAGAAGATTTGTGCAAAGTTTGTCCCAAGGGTGCAGTAACAACTCTTTCCTTGTCACAGACTATTTGACCAAGATGGATATCAAGACAGTTCCTCATCCTCCCTATAGTCCAGACCTTGCTGACTGTGATGTTTTGGTTATTCCCTAAGCTCAAGGAAAATCTTAGAGACTGTCGTTATGAGACAATTGAGGAGATGAAAAAGGCTGTGACGCGGGGAATTGCCACGCTCACACAAGGACTTCCATGGGGTCTTCCAGAAGTTGTTGGAATGGAACAACAAGTGCATTGCAGCCAGAGGAGATTACTTCAAAGGGGACTAGAGTTTTATGTGTGTACTATCAATAAAATGTCTGGAAACTTATTTAAGGCATCTCGTATACACAAGATGTTAATGTGACGAGACATATCTCTTTTCTTGTCTAGCAATAGCTCCACCAGATAATATGAAACTAATGGACTCAATTCTGTTTCTATATTGCATGCATGTCACCTGAATCAACCAGTCTTATATTGTGGTTTTCATGAGTCTTTTCAGATCATGTTTTTTGGTGATGAAATAAAATTGATCTAAATTGTGTTTCTGAAATTTTTAAATGAGGATTAATAATTTGTATTGTTTAGATTATTCAGACTGCTGTACTCGTCTGGAGCGTTGTTTTCACAATAGTTAAGCAGATGTAGCCTCCGCTCTTCTCCAGATGTATGTTGTCGAACTCGGGAATCTTCCTGCTAAATTTAGGAATCTGCACGAAATTTCAAATAGAACCCATTATTTCATTAACAGTGGAAGCATGCTCTCATTCTGTCAGCCATGACCGGGTAGAAACCTTAAGTAGTTCACAATTATTCAGATCACTGTTCGCATCTTGACTGTTATTCTCCTACTGCTTCAGTATTATTAAATAAGAAACATTCAGAGAAATTGTTTCGATAACAAAAAGGAATATTAAAAAATAAAAACAATTACTTTGAGTCGTAATGGAATTTGGTATCATGGAAGGTAAGCTAGTTTGGAATGTATATGGATAAACAAAACTGGATTTAGAATAACAATAAGATTGACCTCTGACGTCAGAGACAGTTGAATAAACAAAGGGATAGTTTATATATATATATACACGTTAGTCAATCAAAGAAGATCAAGTTGACTAGCGAACGGAGGATTCAGTAGATGAGGTTCACAGAAACACTAACAGTGAACAATGTAGTCAGACATAGAGACCAAGAAAGCGTACAAATTCAAACCGGATAACCTTCAAGGAATAAATGTTATATAAAATTCGAGATGTACTGATTAATTTGTAAGTATTATCATTGATATGGTTGATGTTCTGTGACTTGCTTCTTTGATGATTTCTTCAAATGGACTCAAGAACTGAGTATTTTTTTCAAACAAGTCCCCATTGGTAAGGTGTTATGGTAGAAATCTTATCAAGAGCACACATCACAAGAAATTTTTGTTGTTCTTAATTTATTTTCAGCATATAATATGTTGAATTCTACCATATGGTCACATTTTGAATACGTGTGTTTTTCCACATCAAGCTGATCCTGTATTTCAGTTAATTTGCTAACAGAAAGCGATTAAAATGAGAAACTGTATTTCTGTTAGATGTAATCGTTGCATTCACGGTCTGAGTTACAATGTATGATAATTATTTTAAATCACATTCCCTGACACCAGCAACCATATTTGTCCTGAATCCCACAAGACTAAGAAAACGTTATTGAAGATTTTTTTTACTTATCCAGAACATTGAGCAATTTTTCAATTATTCTTTTCCTGTTTGTGTACCAGAGAATGGAACAACTCTAAGCACAGCTCTGCACTGTTCAGTCATTTGAAAACCAATGAGCTGTCAAACTTAGAAAGAGAACATTATCTGTTGTAGCTGTCTAAATGTCTGTAGTTCATGAAATGTTGCTAATTTCAGCAAAAGAACTGATTTTTTGTTTGGACTTTTGTAAATATAGCAAAATTATTTTTCAGCAAAGTACTTTTTGGATGGAATGCTTTAATTTGAATAAAGTTTTGCAATAATCCTATTAAATCCAATGTCAGATGTTACAGAATATGGGTGAATATTAAAAGCAATATTTTCTCTTATCAGATAATGGATCTCTTGTGACCTGTGGTCATTAATATCCCAAACTTTCTTTATAGCCAATATTGATTCTATAGTAGTTTGGTGTTTCGCTGGAGGCTCGTAATTGCTGCCACTGGAATGTCTGTCTCTGAATATTCATTATGCTTCCTTGTCTGCAATTTTTGCTTTTTTTTTGATGAACCTTTCTAAGATGGTTTAACATATTAGTCATTATAAAAGTTTTTGCTGAGTTGCCACCTTTTGATGTGATGGTTTGACATAACTTGCAAGCAGCTGTATTCTTATTCTTGGGATTGACATCAAATACTTTCAGCAGAAACTGGTTGTCATAATAGTTGAAGGCTGTTGACAAAATTTAGTTAATTTTTTTAACTATTTAGATTACCTACGTTGAATATCTAACACCTCATTAAAAATATACATTAGCTAAACCAGAAAAAGATGTAATAGTAGCAAAAGTCAAAAATTGATGAAACAAGAGTATGACTGATGAAAAATGTCATATTTTCAGCTCACACATTGTCTCAATTTATTGTACAATTCCTCATCATGAAAACTGAAAGGTGAAGTAATAATTATCGGTACTTGTACAGTTTAGTCAAGACATTAAAAAAATGAAAATATCGAAAAAAGGTTATATTGTACGTATCTGTTTCGGACTGAAGATCTCTGAAAAAAAAATTCATTTAATTTGATCAAGTAGTTTTTATTTTACAACAGAAAAACACGTTTTTATGAGAGCGCGTTGAAGTCAGCCATTACGAAATTTGTTGAACACGCCAAAGGGAGATAACTCCAGTTAAAGCGCCGACAGTCCCTCCCCATCTTTATTAGCTTTACTTCCTAAAAATCGAACCTTTTGCTCGGTATCATAATAAATTGTTTTTT
>NC_136509.1:16169520-16282020 GCF_053919585.1 Euprymna scolopes | reverse complement strand
CAAAGATGCACAGGTGTATTCCGCTATACCACGACCGGAAGTGTATACAACTTCATTTTTGTATATTATTTGCAGGATTTGGTTTATTCAGACTACTATTCTCATCCAGAGTGTTATTTTTCACAACGTTTGGGTCGATGTAACCGACCTTCTTCAGGTTTATATTGTCGAATTCTGAAATCTTCCCTCAAGGACCTATGGCATAATATAAGGTACTTGGTAAAATTCAGTTGTAAATTACACTTTTCTTGAGGTTAAAGGTTCAATTCTCAGTACGAGCAGACTCCAAAATACAACTGCGACTTGTTAGCACTTCTACTACATCATGGCTGACAGAGCAAGAGCATGCTATCCATGTGGAGTAAATAAAGGGGTTGGTTTCAAGTTTTGTGCAGATTCCAAGGTTCGACTAGATACAACTGAAGAAGGTCAGAGGTTACATCGACCGAAACGTTATGAAAATAACACTCAAGATTAGGGTACAAGGATTCAAATAATGCGATTATTCTTTTTAATTTAGATTTTCTTTCATCCGACTTTCATTATTGAAACAAATATAAAAAGAAAAACCGTTTGTGTATAATAATAATAATAACTAGCGGGAGCTGTGGAACTTCCACAGGGAACTCATTCATATGTAATATATTGATGTTGGCATTCTGTAGATGTTCACTGTAAATGGAGACGCTCTGATATTATTGTAGCTTTTTTCTTAAAACTGTAAAAGTAGTTATCTAAGCTAGCAGAGACACCCGGCATAACCCAGTTGTAAAGTATGCTTAAATATGATATTTTAATTCTAGCAAATTTCGTATATATTATTATAGAGTTCTATATATTATTATAGAGTTCTATCGATTATCTATTATGATAGAGTTATATTATTATAGAGTTCTATCGATTTTTATATATTATACAGTTGCGATTTCAAAAATAAAAAAAATATATCCGTATGACTTTGGTGCATTAGCTTGAATCGAAACCGAAATAAAAACTTATGAATATATATATATATATATATATATATATATATATATATATATATATATATATATATATATATATATAACTTGAGTTCCTTCAGCCATAATTGAGTCCGAAAGAAGCAAAACTTATGAAGAATTCTTGGTAAAATTATTTATGACAAGAAATAGAAGAACATAATAATTAAATGAGCCGGATGTAAGCATGACACACAAAAGAACACACACTATTGTATCAATATATAGATAATAAGAAGAAGAAAAAGAAGAAGAAGAATTAGGAACAATCCCGAAAATCTTTGAAAAAAGAATGAGAGAAATTGGAATCAGAGGAATGACTGGAAAAATACAACGAACAACAATAATGTAAATGACTGAAATATTAAGGAACACCCTTGAATATGGAGACTAATACCCATGAGCAACAAGCGCAGATCAGACAAACAGCTGCAGAGACAAAACATGTAACGCTACATGGAACCAAGAACATTGAAGCTGCAGGCTTATAAATTCTCTAACCCCGCCCCCCATCCCCCATTACCACATCACTGCCCCTCCCCCCAAAAAAGAGCGAGACTGAATAGCCAAGTAGTCAAGGAGGAAGGAAAGACAAAGGAGTGAGCACTGACCAGACCTCCACTGTATAAGTGCGAAGAGAACTGGGACCTTGGGGAGGCTTATTGCCATTCAAATTCCAGTAAAGATCTCAAGATCCACTGCCAATGAGAAATCAATGACAAACAGCTGTTGCGATAATGCAAATTTATTTGCAAATGTTATCAAAAGAGATAGAGAGTACTGGAAAATATGGGGAGACTTGTTGTCACTCAGCTTCCAGGGAACACCACGGGCTAGGTTCAATGAGATCTTTGATGACCTGTGTGAAAGCTCCTTGTGAGCCCATAATACTACTACTACTACTACTACTACTACTACTACTAATAATAATAATAATAATAATAATAATAATAACAACAACAACAACGTTCAACGTTTTTGGAGATGAGAAATGAATCATTTAATGCCCCTCCCTCTCAATAATTCATAGAATTTCTTTTGAATGAATTCTGTGAATACCATTCTATAAAGCCAGTCTATGGCAGTCTTGTAATGTCAGAAGAAATGTCGGGCAGGCATTTACCCAGAATCATCCTCTGTATTGTTTGACCCAGTTTTTTTTTTTTTTCAGGGTTTTAATTCATTTTGCTGAAATATTTTCTAAACTCCTGACCTTCAAATGAAAAAAAAAAAAAAAAAAAAACCCAAGTTGTATATCTCCTTGAATTTGTTTTCTTTTCCTATGAAAAGCCCAGTAGTTTTCTGAGTTTTCTGCTTTAACCTAATTTAAAAACCAAAGATGTTCTTTTTCACTGTAACCTTGGAACAACGAAAACTGCTTGGAAAGCAAGAATGCGTTTTTCTTCGGATATAGAATTACTAATAGCTCAACCTCCTCACTCGTTTCCTTTGAAATTTTGCCCATTAAGCTCTTTGTAGTTTTATGGGTTTTCTAATTTCACCTAATTAAAAATTAAATAAATACTAGCAAAGGTGCTCGGCGTTGCTCGGTCGTAAAATACGCTTAAATATACAGTAGCTTCCAAAACTAAGGGACAAAATTTTAAAACCTAATATTTGTTAGAAATTATGACAAGACCATTGCCAACACCCTCAAAATTCAAATCCAGACGGTTCAATGCTTGACGGCACAGCTCAACAGAGTCTCCGGCCACGATTATGGTCTTTGGTGTGTTTTCAAGCGAGGACCACATCATGCCACCTCACATCTTCGAAGTTAGCTTGAAAATCAACACTAAAATGTATCTGGATGTGCTGAAGATGTGGTGATCCCCTGGTGCAATCAGGTGACCTTGGCAGACCTTGGGCTTGGCAGCAGGACTCTGCCCACAAGCCCAAAGACACCCAGGCTTCGCTTGAGAAGGAGTGCTACACTTGGTACCATTCTCTATCCTTCCTCCCCCGACCTGAACCCACTGAGCTACTTTGTTTGGTCATACGTTGAGAACAGCACCAGCATGACCTCCCACAACACCACAGCCAGCGTGATCACTGCCATCGACTGAGTATTTACCGAGCTTCCATCAGCACTCCCAGTTCCAGACCCATATTGAGGTGGTGTTTGAAACTAAGGGTAACTATATTGAATAGATGTCAGCTCTACTACATAATCAAGTTACCCGAGTTGATTTTTGAAGTAAAAATTTTTAAATGAAGGTGAAATATATATATATATGTCATCCACATAGTACTGTTTTGCTGTTTCACAGCTCATCAGTACGGCTAGACAGACAGCTACCTCAAACCAGGATTGAAACACGACCGCCTGTACGACAGTCAAGGCTTCTAACCATTACACTAATCGGCGGCTGCTGTGCGAGTCTTGAATTAATGATGCTTTGACATTGTCCGAAATACCTAAGCTCCATTTGTTTACAAAAAGAGTATCGCTTTATATGCTTATGGTAACTCGTGAATCACTTCTTAATATGCTCAACTCAAGATAAAGAGCATTATAGTCATCCACATAGAGTACTGTTTCGCAGCTTCTCAGTGCGGCTAGACAGGCAGCTACCTCAAACCCGACTGCCTGTATAACAGTCAAGGCTTCTAACAATTATGCTAATCGACGGCTGCTGTGCGAGTTGTGAATTAACTATGTTTATATATATATATATATATATATATATATGGGTGTGGCTCAGTGGATAAGGAATGAGCGTGGAGAGTTGTATGTTTTATATTTGATTCTAGCTAGTGGCACTCAAGTCATATATATATATATATATATATATATATATATTTAATTTTAGTTTTGATCTCACTACCATATATTAGGTTCAATATAATAATCAGTAGAAAATTATCTCCATATTTCGTATGTATTATTGTTTATTGTAGGTTGCTAGATTCTAATGTGACTATATCATCGAAGTCTCCTGTTTTGCACACAGCTGGAAATGTCGTCTCAATTATTAAATCATTTCTCTCTGATAGACTTCTAAGAGTAATGGTTGATATGCAAGAAATCAGAAGCTCACAGCATTAATGCTAGTGTCTCTCAAGGTTCCATCCTGGGCCCAGCTCTTTTCATGATCTTCATCAATGATCTCCCAAATCACATTCTTAGATCATTCATAGACATTTATGCAGACGGCATTATCATCTATGGCAACACTTCAAAGGCTGGAAATAGTAAAAAATCTCTGATTCTATCTCTCTGATCTTGAGCACGTGGTGCAATGGGGAAAAAGTGGCTGGTTCATTTTAATGCATCGAAAAGCAAGCTTCTCTCTTTCCATCATCAACGCTCTGATCCACATCTAACCAGAATTGAAATGAACAACTCTTGTCTTGAGGACACTCCATGTTTAGACAAGCTTCTTGGTCTGACCTTCATTTCTAATCTGAAATGGAGCACATACATCAAATCCGTTGCCAACGTTGCTGGGAAAATGGTTGGATCATTCTAGCACTCCAGTAGATATCTTCTAGGATGGAGTACTATAGCCACATCCGAGAAGGAGCTGCTCGGAGCACTATCCTGCCTTAATCTCTCAGTACAGACCAATAAGTCTCCTGTGCGTCATGAGTAAGTTGTTGGAATCCATATTAAATAAGAAGTAGTCAACCACCTCAACAGAAAGACCTTCTTAGTGACACACAATATGGTTTGCGCTCTGCAAGATCTACAGCAGATGTGCTAACGGTTATATCACACAGGATTAGTGAATCTCTTGACAAAGGTTTCCTTTCCAGGGCAACTGCTCTTGACATATCAGAAGCCTTCGATAAGGTATGGCATAAGGGCCTACTTCACAATATTTCCAGCTACGGTATTACTGGAAATGTTTTCTCAATCATTAAATCATTTCTCTCCGATAGGTTCATAAGAGTGGTGGTTGATGGGCAGAAATCAGAGGCCAACAGTATTAATGCTGGAGTCCCTCAGGGGGTCCATCCTGGGTCCAACTCTCTTCCTGATCTACATCAATGATCTCCCAAAACACATACTTAAATCATTCATTGACATCTATGCTGATGACACGACCATCTATGGCAACACATCAAAGGCCGTAAATGACAAAGTTCTCTCTAATTCTCTCTCCTCTGATCTTGAGCGTGTGGTACAATGTGGGAAGAGCTGGCTGGTCACTTTTAATGCATCCAAAACCAAGCTGCTATCTTTACATCATCAACGCTCTGATCCCCATCTGGCATCAATTGAAATGGATGGCTCTCGTCTTGGGGAGGCTCCATGTTTTGACAAGCTTCTGGAGTTGACATTTACTCCTGATCTGAAATGGAACACGTACATCAAATCTGTTGCCAGGGACACTGGGAAAATGGTGGGATCCTTCTACCGCTCCAGAAGATATCTCACTACTGATGCAATTTTCTATCTTTATAAAAGCCAAGTACGTCCAAGGATGGAGTACTGCTGCCACATCTGGGCAGGAGCTGCTAAAAACATCCTATCCTGCCTTGACAGAGTACAAAATAGGCTTCGTGGTTTAGTGGGGGATGCCCTTTTCTCTTCCATGCAACCTCTCTCCCACAGAAGAGACGTTGCAAGCCTGTCTTTGTTTTATCGCTATTTCCATGGCAGATGCTCGTCTGAGCTCCAATCCCTCGTCCCCCCTCGCCAATCTTCCACGAGAAACACCCGTCTGGCTGAAACTACTGTTAATAATTTTCCCCACTCTTTATCTGTGCCTAAATCCAAACGTAAAGTCCATGAGCAAAGCTTCTTTCTTAGAACTGCACGCCAGTGGAACTCTCTGCCGCTTGCCTGTTTCTCACCTGACTACAACTTGGACGTCTTCAAGTCCAACATAAACAAACTTCTGACAAACCGCCCCTTTAAGTAAGACACTCTATCAAAACCCCCAATACTAATGATTACTACAATACTATCTCATTGATTACTGTACACGCAATAACCCTTATCCCTTGATAAGTGGTGACCCCCATGTAAAAAAAAAAAATCAAGGTCAAAACAACTTTATAATCTAGTAGGTGATGCCCCTTTCTCTTTCCTGCAACCTGTTTCCCACAGAAGAGATGCTGCGAGCCTGTCTCTGCTCTATCACTATTTTCATGACTGAGATCCAATCTCTGATCCCCCCTCGCCAATCTTTCATGAAAAACACTCGTCTAGCCAAAATCATTATCAACAATTTCCCCCACTATCGGTGCTTAAACCTAAACGTAGATTCTATGAACAAAGTTTCTTTCCTGTGGAACTTTTTTGGCTAAGTTGTTAACGGTATGGACTAAAGACTTTACAGTGTAAAGTTCGAACCCAGTTTGTTGCACAGAAAGACTTTCACATAGAATGTTGGCAACCTTCACATTATCCTTATTGTAAGTACACGATATTTTTCTAAAAAGAATTCTAAATAGAAATATATCAGGGAAATTCATGCCAATAATAGAATCATCGGCATTACGGCATATTTCTCGAGACATTAGATTGTTGCATTACTTTACGGCTGTTTTCTAGGCGGTGATAGCTGATTGGGCGTCCCCAACGAAACATCTTCCCACAGATATTTTAACGGAAGAAATTTTGGCATTATTATTATCATTATCATCATCAGCAGCAGTAGTAGTTTGGCATAAGAATGATACTTTTTCTGTAAAAATTATGTTTATTTACTTTTCATGTTTCACATGAAAAAGTTAACAATTCCAAGAAATAAATATTACACATATTTTTTTTTAAATAAAAGTAAGAATTGTTCACATTGTTCCATTTTTTTTTCATATAAAATGTTAATAATAATAGAATAATATTAAATAATAATAAAATAAAAAAATAATATTATAATATTAGATATATATTATAATACAAAATATTTGTTGGAAGATGTTTCATCGGGGACACCAAATCAGTTATCACCGTCTAGAAAACAGCGGAAGTAATGCAACGATGAAATGTCTCGAGAAATATGCCGGAATGCAGGATCGTACGAAAGAATTGAAGGCCACGGTTTTTTTTTCAATCCACAGAGGTACGAAACAATTGTCAAAAAAAACAAAAAACAAAAACAAAAATATATATATATATATATATATATATATATATATATATATATATATATATATAACAAATAAATGTAATTATAGACAAGATAAGTTACTTTTCCACTTAACAGATTAAGTTTTCAGTGCTTTTATTTCATGCAAAATGTTTATTCGGTTCGAAAAATAAGTACTATTGAGCGCTACGCGAGAAAAAAAATGGCCACAATGTCTTGATTATCACTTCAAAATCTATATATCTATAAAAGTGAACGTGTCTGTGTACCTGTGTGTCTGTGTATATTTCCCTACGCAATAACTCTGTCAATTTTTAGTCTACAGACTCGAAATTTGATATACAAATTACTGAGATTTGGGAAAATTGATATGATCGGTTTTCGGACAGAAATTTGGCTGTTAAGGGATCACAGTTCAACGATTTGACCTTTCAGAACTCTATCAAACGCCTCTCAAAATTTTTGGTCTAAGCACTTGAACTTTTAGATATAGGTTCCTTGGACATGGATCTAAATTAATAACTTGATTTGAGCTCAAAACAATAAATTTTAGGGGGTCATAATAGGGGTCAAATTAAAAAAGAATTGACCGTTTTTTATTGTATTTTATTTTATTTATCTTTTTTTTTTGCTCAGCATACACCTCCAAACACCCGGGCAACGCCGGACACCCATTCTAGTAAGAAATAAAATATAATAGTGGCAGAAACGCACCCAATAAATGTCACGGTGACATTTAGTGGGTGCGTTTCTACCACTATTTTGTTTTATTTCTTATTTTGAAGTCTTTGACGAGACTTCAAAAACACTGCAGCCATTTTTTCTTGTTCTCCGCTCCGGTAGCTTTTCAAACCGAATAAATATTTTACATTAAATAAAAACGCTAAAAACTTATCCAGTTAGATAGAAAAGTAACTTATCTTGTCTTTGACAGCATTTATTTGTTATATATTTGTTTTTGTTTTTTTGACAACTTTTTCGTACCTCTGTGGATTGTAATACAAACCTGTAATGCAAACTTACAATGTTCATGATGGTCAGCACGTAGGTCTCCATATCTTCGTTGTAGTAGTAATTAATCATGACCGGATCAACGACGACTAAAGTCTCCACATGTTTCTCCGAGGAGACGGATCGCTTCCTTCTTCGTCTCTTCTCGTACTCCGTGGTCTTTCGCTTCCCTCGTTGTTGATGTCTTTCGTAGATTTCACGCTTCCTGTTTGCTTCTTCGGTATCTGCAAATGAAAAAAAAAAATGCTGTACCCAATATCTTTCTAGAAAGAATTCTTAATGGAAAGATACCTGGGAAACGAATACCAACCAAATCATCATAAACGATGCTCGATAACAACAAATCTCGCAAGACAAAGGAAAGAAAATTTACTTTTTGTAGACTTCTTACGGACATTCTAATTAACAGGGTTACAGATTCGTTTTATTTCAATTATTGGAATATTGTTTCGATATATATATATATATATATATATATATATATATATATATATATATATATATATAACTAGTTTGGGTGCCCGGCGTTGCCCGGCTGTTTGGAGGTGTGTATTGAATAAAAAGAAAGAAAGTGGTAGTAGGCAGGCAGCCTTGAACCCGTACCGTGAAGGAGGAAAAGAACGTGAAACAAAAGAAGAAAAAAAGTGACGTCTTTGCTATTGCTCCTATCGCCAAACTGAAAGTAGCGAAGGTTTAAAATAAGGCTAGCCAATCAAAAACAGGGGATGCCTTTCGAAAATATTGGAGATAAAGGCGACCGCTCCCTGTAGAAAAGTGGCCAGTTGAGAGTGAAGGAATTAATGGTTTTAGCCAATTTTTCGATATTTGTCACCCGAAGGGTTGGGCTTAAAAATAATGCCAATCTCGTGAAAATCCGTCGCCTCTGTCGAAAGTTTTTGGCAGACATACATACATAAACAGACTTTTGCCCTTTATATTATAGGCTAGCGGGGGTACTCGGCGTTGCCTGAGTGTTTGTAGGTGTGTGTGTTTTTGGGTAAATGAAAAGAAAAACCGTTGGCCGGGTGTCCCGGGTGTTTGTTTAAAAAAAAAAAATGAAACCTTGACGCGCAGTTGGAAAATAATAAAGTGTGAAAAAAAAAACAAAAAAACGTGTGATGTTTAACGGCAGGTGCCCGTTTTTGACGAGTTAATGACGTCAACTTTGAGTGCGGGGACAGTGTTTTATTTACCGCGAGTTTGTTCGCTTCTTTTTTTATACGAAAAAGCTTAATGCACATGCGGCGATCGAAAATTGTTGAATATTTATCTTTTCAAAGTCGGGCAAATTAAATAGACAGGCGACCCCGGTTGTTAACTCGTAGATATTATCATTTAGGCGCGATATAAAAAGTTTTAAGAAGTTGTAAGGCGACCGATCGGTTCTCGAAAAAAAGACTTTCTTGAACATACACGAAAACGCATACACACACACAAACATTTTCGCTTTTATATTTATAGAAGACTGGCGGCGGTACCCGGCGTTGCCCGGGTGTTTCGAGGTGTGTGTGTGTGTGTGTGTGTGTGCTCTTAAATCAAAAAGAAACATTTTTATCCTATTTCATTTTTATCCTATTTGATTTTTATCTTATTTCATTTTTATTCTATTTCATTTTTATCCTATTTAATTTTTATCCTAGTTCATTTTTATCCTAGTTCATTTTTATCCTAGTTCATTTTTATCCTAGTTCATTTTTATCCTAGTTCATTTTTATCCTAGTTCATTTTTATCCTATTTCATTTTTATCCTATTTCATTTTTATCCTATTTCATTTTTATCCTATTTCATTTTTATCCTATTTCATTTTTATCCTAGTTCATTTTAATCCTATTTCATTTTAATCCTATTTCATTTTTATCCTAGTTCATTTTTATCCTAGTTCATTTTTATCCTAGTTACTTTTTATCCTAGTTACTTTTTATCCTATTTCATTTTTATCCTATTTCATTTTTATCTTATTTCATTTTCATCCTAGTTCATTTTTATCTTATTTCATTTTTATCCTATTTCATTTTTATCTTATTTCATTTTTATCCTATTTCATTTTGATCCTATTTCATTTTTATCTTATTTCATTTTTATCCTAGTTCATTTTTATGCTATTTCATTTTTATCCTATTTCATTTTTATCTTATTTCATTTTTATCCTATTTCATTTTTATCCTAGTTCATTTTTATCCTAGTTCATTTTTATCTTATTTCATTTTTATCCTAGTTCATTTTTATCTTATTTCATTTTTATCTTATTTCATTTTTATCCTATTTCATTTTTATCCTATTTCATTTTTATCCTATTTCATTTTTATCCTATTTCATTTTTATCCTATTTAATTTTTATCCTAGTTCATTTTTATCTTATTTCATTTTTATCTTATTTCATTTTTATCCTATTTCATTTTTATCCTATTTCATTTTTATCTTATTTCATTTTTATCCTATTTCATTTTTATCCTATTTCATTTTTATCCTATTTCATTTTTATCCTATTTCATTTTTATCTTATTTCATTTTCATCCTATTTCATTTTTATCCTATTTCATTTTTATCTTATTTCATTTTTATCCTAGTTCATTTTTATCCTATTTAATTTTTATCTTATTTCATTTTTATCCTATTTCATTTTTATCTTATTTCATTTTTATCTTATTTCATTTTTATCCTATTTCATTTTTATCCTATTTCATTTTTATCTTATTTCATTTTTATCTTATTTCATTTTTATCCTAGTTCATTTTTATCCTATTTCATTTTTATCCTATTTCATTTTTATCCTATTTCATTTTTATCCTATTTCATTTTTATCCTATTTCATTTTTATCCTATTTCATTTTTATCCTATTTCATTTTTATCCTATTTCATTTTTATCCTTTTTAATTTTTATCCTAGTTCATTTTTATCTTATTTCATTTTTATCTTATTTCATTTTTATCTTATTTCATTTTTATCCTATTTCATTTTTATCTTATTTCATTTTCATCCTATTTCATTTTTATCCTATTTCATTTTTATCCTTTTTAATTTTTATCCTAGTTCATTTTTATCTTATTTCATTTTTATCTTATTTCATTTTTATCTTATTTCATTTTTATCTTATTTCATTTTTATCTTATTTCATTTTTATCCTATTTCATTTTTATCCTATTTCATTTTTATCCTATTTCATTTTTATCTTATTTCATTTTTATCCTATTTTATTTTTATCCTATTTCATTTTTATCCTATTTCATTTTTATCCTATTTAATTTTCATCTTATTTCATTTTTATCCTAGTTCATTTTTATCTTATTTCATGTTTATCTTATTTCATTTTTATCCTAGTTCATTTTTATCCTATTTCATTTTTATCTTATTTCATTTTTATCTTATTTCATGTTTATCTTATTTCATTTTTATCCTATTTCATTTTTATCCTATTTCATTTTTATCCTATTTCATTTTTATCTTATTTCATGTTTATCTTATTTCATTTTTATCTTATTTCATTTTTATCTTATTTCATTTTTATCCTAGTTCATTTTTATCCTATTTCATTTTTATCTTATTTCATTTTTATCCTATTTCATTTTTATCCTATTTCATTTTTATCCTTTTTAATTTTTATCCTAGTTCATTTTTATCTTATTTCATTTTTATCTTATTTCATTTTTATCCTATTTCATTTTTATCCTATTTCATTTTTATCCTAGTTCATGTTTATCCTATTTAATTTTCATCTTATTTCATTTTTATCCTAGTTCATTTTTATCCTATTTCATTTTTATCTTATTTCATTTTGATCTTATTTCATTTTTATCTTATTTCATTTTGATCTTAGTTCATTTTTACCATAGTTCATTTTTATCTTATTTCATTTTTATCCTATTTCATTTTTATCCTATTTCATTTTTATCCTAGTTCATTTTTATCCTATTTAATTTTCATCTTATTTCATTTTTATCCTAGTTCATTTTTATCCTAGTTCATTTTTATCTTATTTCATTTTTATCTTATTTCATTTTTATCTTATTTCATTTTTATCCTATTTTATTTTTATCCTATTTCATTTTTATCCTATTTCATTTTTATCTTATTTCATTTTCATCTTATTTCATTTTTATCCTAGTTCATTTTTATCCTAGTTCATTTTTATCTTATTTCATTTTTATCCTATTTTGTTTTTATCCTATTTCATTTTTATCCTATTTCATTTTTATCTTATTTCATTTTTATCCTATTTGATTTTTATCCTATTTCATTTTTATCCTATTTCATTTTTATCCTATTTTATTTTTATCCTATTTCATTTTTATCCTATTTTATTTTTATCCTATTTTATTTTTATCCTAGTTCATTTTTATCCTAGTTCATTTTTATCCTAGTTCATTTTTATCCTAGTTCATTTTTATCCTATTTCATTTTTATCCTATTTCATTTTTATCCTATTTCATTTTTATCCTATTTCATTTTTATCCTATTTCATTTTTATCCTAGTTCATTTTAATCCTATTTCATTTTAATCCTATTTCATTTTTATCCTAGTTCATTTTTATCCTAGTTCATTTTTATCCTAGTTACTTTTTATCCTAGTTACTTTTTATCCTATTTCATTTTTATCCTATTTCATTTTTATCTTATTTCATTTTCATCCTAGTTCATTTTTATCTTATTTCATTTTTATCCTATTTCATTTTTATCTTATTTCATTTTTATCCTATTTCATTTTGATCCTATTTCATTTTTATCTTATTTCATTTTTATCCTAGTTCATTTTTATGCTATTTCATTTTTATCCTATTTCATTTTTATCTTATTTCATTTTTATCCTATTTCATTTTTATCCTAGTTCATTTTTATCCTAGTTCATTTTTATCTTATTTCATTTTTATCCTAGTTCATTTTTATCTTATTTCATTTTTATCTTATTTCATTTTTATCCTATTTCATTTTTATCCTATTTCATTTTTATCCTATTTCATTTTTATCCTATTTCATTTTTATCCTATTTAATTTTTATCCTAGTTCATTTTTATCTTATTTCATTTTTATCTTATTTCATTTTTATCCTATTTCATTTTTATCCTATTTCATTTTTATCTTATTTCATTTTTATCTTATTTAATTTTTATCCTATTTCATTTTTATCTTATTTCATTTTTATCCTATTTTGTTTTTATCCTATTTCATTTTTATCCTATTTCATTTTTATCTTATTTCATTTTTATCCTATTTCATTTTTATCCTATTTCATTTTTATCCTATTTCATTTTTATCCTATTTCATTTTTATCTTATTTCATTTTCATCCTATTTCATTTTTATCCTATTTCATTTTTATCTTATTTCATTTTTATCCTAGTTCATTTTTATCCTATTTAATTTTTATCTTATTTCATTTTTATCCTATTTCATTTTTATCTTATTTCATTTTTATCTTATTTCATTTTTATCCTATTTCATTTTTATCCTATTTCATTTTTATCTTATTTCATTTTTATCTTATTTCATTTTTATCCTAGTTCATTTTTATCCTATTTCATTTTTATCCTATTTCATTTTTATCCTATTTCATTTTTATCCTATTTCATTTTTATCCTATTTCATTTTTATCCTATTTCATTTTTATCCTATTTCATTTTTATCCTATTTCATTTTTATCCTTTTTAATTTTTATCCTAGTTCATTTTTATCTTATTTCATTTTTATCTTATTTCATTTTTATCTTATTTCATTTTTATCCTATTTCATTTTTATCTTATTTCATTTTCATCCTATTTCATTTTTATCCTATTTCATTTTTATCCTATTTCATTTTTATCCTATTTCATTTTTATCTTATTTCATTTTTATCCTATTTTATTTTTATCCTATTTCATTTTTATCCTATTTCATTTTTATCCTATTTAATTTTCATCTTATTTCATTTTTATCCTAGTTCATTTTTATCTTATTTCATGTTTATCTTATTTCATTTTTATCCTAGTTCATTTTTATCCTATTTCATTTTTATCTTATTTCATTTTTATCTTATTTCATGTTTATCTTATTTCATTTTTATCCTATTTCATTTTTATCCTATTTCATTTTTATCCTATTTCATTTTTATCTTATTTCATGTTTATCTTATTTCATTTTTATCTTATTTCATTTTTATCTTATTTCATTTTTATCCTAGTTCATTTTTATCCTATTTCATTTTTATCTTATTTCATTTTTATCCTATTTCATTTTTATCCTATTTCATTTTTATCCTTTTTCATTTTTATCCTATTTCATTTTTATCTTATTTCATTTTTATCCTATTTCATTTTTATCCTATTTCATTTTTATCCTTTTTAATTTTTATCCTAGTTCATTTTTATCTTATTTCATTTTTATCTTATTTCATTTTTATCCTATTTCATTTTTATCCTATTTCATTTTTATCCTAGTTCATGTTTATCCTATTTAATTTTCATCTTATTTCATTTTTATCCTAGTTCATTTTTATCCTATTTCATTTTTATCTTATTTCATTTTGATCTTATTTCATTTTTATCTTATTTCATTTTGATCTTAGTTCATTTTTACCATAGTTCATTTTTATCTTATTTCATTTTTATCCTATTTCATTTTTATCCTATTTCATTTTTATCCTAGTTCATTTTTATCCTATTTAATTTTCATCTTATTTCATTTTTATCCTAGTTCATTTTTATCCTAGTTCATTTTTATCTTATTTCATTTTTATCTTATTTCATTTTTATCTTATTTCATTTTTATCCTATTTTATTTTTATCCTATTTCATTTTTATCCTATTTCATTTTTATCTTATTTCATTTTCATCTTATTTCATTTTTATCCTAGTTCATTTTTATCCTAGTTCATTTTTATCTTATTTCATTTTTATCCTATTTTGTTTTTATCCTATTTCATTTTTATCCTATTTCATTTTTATCTTATTTCATTTTTATCCTATTTGATTTTTATCCTATTTCATTTTTATCCTATTTCATTTTTATCCTATTTTATTTTTATCCTATTTCATTTTTATCCTATTTTATTTTTATCCTATTTTATTTTTATCCTAGTTCATTTTTATCCTAGTTCATTTTTATCCTATTTCATTTTTATCTTATTTCATTTTTATCTTATTTCATTTTTATCCTATTTTATTTTTACCCTATTTCATTTTTATCCTATTTCATTTTTATCCTATTTTATTTTTTTCCTATTTCATTTTTATCCTATTTCATTTTTATCCTATTTCATTTTTATCTTATTTTATTTTTATCCTATTTTATTTTTATCCTATTTTATTTTTATCCTATTTTATTTTTATTCTATTTTATTTTTATCCTATTTTATTTTTATCCTATTTCATTTTTATCCTATTTCATTTTTATCTTATTTCATTTTTATCCTAGTTCATTTTTATCCTATTTCATGTTTATCTTATTTCATTTTTATCTTATTTCATTTTTATCCTATTTCATTTTTATCCTAGTTCATTTTTATCCTATTTCATTTTTATCTTATTTCATTTTTATCCTATTTCATTTTTATCCTATTTCATTTTCATCCTAGTTCATTTTGATCTTATTTCATTTTTATCCTAGTTCATTTTAATCCCATTTCATTTTTATCTTATTTCATTTTTATCCTATTTCATTTTTATCTTATTTCATTTTTATCCTATTTCATTTTTATCTTATTTCATTTTCATCCTATTTCATTTTTATCCTATTTCATTTTTATCTTGTTTCATTTTTATCCTAGTTCATTTTTATCCTATTGCATTTTTATCCTATTTCATTTTTATCTTATTTCATTTTAATCCCATTTCATTTTTATCTTATTTCATTTTTATCCTATTTCATTTTTATCCTATTTCACTTTTATCCTATTTCATTTTTATCCTATTTCATTTTCATCCTATTTCATTTTTATCTTATTTCATTTTTATCTTATTTCATTTTTATCTTATTTCATTTTAATCCCATTTCATTTTTATCTTATTTCATTTTTATCCTATTTCATTTTTATCCTATTTCACTTTTATCCTATTTCATTTTTATCCTATTTCATTTTCATCCTATTTCATTTTTATCTTTTTTCATTTTTATCCTATTTCATTTTTATCTTATTTCATTTTTATCCTATTTCATTTTTATCCTATTTCATTTTTATCCTATTTCATTTTTATCTTATTTCATTTTTATCTTATTTCATTTTTATCCTATTTCATTTTTATCCTAGTTCATTTGTATCTTATTTCATTTTTATCCTATTTCATTTTTATCTTATTTTTATCTTATTTTATCTCACTTTGTTTATATCATATTTTATTATTTATCTCATTTCATGTATATCTTCTCATATTGTTATCTTATGCCAAGTTTATTTTATTTTATCATCATATTATTTTAGTTTAATCTTATTTTATGTTTTTCTTATTTTATGTTTTCTTATTTTGATCTTATTTTATTTTGATCTTATTTTATTTTTATCTTATTTTATTTTTATCTTATTTTAGTTGTATGTCATTTTATTTGTATCTTATATTATGTTTTTATCTCATTTCATGTTTTTTTTATTTTATTTTTATCTCATTTTATTTTTATCTTATTTTGTTTTTATCTTATTTTATTTTTATCTTATATTATTTTTTATCTTATTTTATTTTTATCTCATTTTATTTTTATCTCATTGTATTTTTATCTTATTTTATTTTTATCTTATTTTATTTTTATCTCATTTTATTTTTATCTTATTTTATTTTTGTTTTATTTTATTTTTATCTTATTTTATTTTTATCTCATTTTATTTTTATCTTATTTTATTTTTGTTTTATTTTATTTTTATCTTATATTATTTTTTATCTCATTTTGTTTTTATCTTATTTTATTTTTATCTTATATTATTTTTTATCTTATTTTATTTTTATCTTATTTTATTTTTGTTTTATTTTATTTTTATCTTATTTTATTTTGATCTTATTTCATGTTTATCTTATTTCATTTTTATTTTATTTCATTTTATATTATTTTTGTATTTTTTAATTTTATCTTTTGTCATTTTTATCTAATTATCTTACTTTATATTTGCCTTATTTTATTTTTATCTGATTTTATTTTTTATCTTATATTTGGTCAGACTGTATTTAAGTTTATTTAATTTAAATACTATTTTTTTATCTTGTTATTTTTAGTTTTATTATTATTATTACTACTACTAGCATTTACTATTATTACCAAATATTTAATCGTAATTTATTATTATTACCAAATAATAAATAGTAATTTATTATTATTACCAAATAATAAATAGCAATTTATTATTATTACCAACTAATAAATAGCAATTTATTAATGTTACCAAATAATTAATAGTAATTTATTATTATTACCAAATAATAAATAGTAATTTATTATTATTACAAAATAATAAATAGTAATTTATTATTATTACAAAATAATAAATAGTAATTTATTATTATTACCAAATAATAAATAGTAATTTATTATTATTACCAAATAATATATAGTAATTTATTATTATTACCAAATAATAAATAGTAATTTATTATTATTACCAAATAATAATTGTAATTCATTATTATTACCAAATAATAATTGTAATTTATTACTATTACCAAATAATAAATAGTAAGTTATTATTATTATTATTATTATTACCAAATTATAAATAGTAAGTTATTATTATTACTAAATAATAAATTGTAAGTTATTATTATCACTAAATACTGGCAGACCTATAAATATTATATTTTAATTAATACAGAATTCTTATCTATGTATCTATAAAAGTTAAAGTGTCTGTCTGTCTGTGTGTTTACATTTCCCTATGCAATAACTCTGTCAATTTTTAGTCTGCAGACTCGAAATTTGATATACAGAGTACTGATATTTGGGAAAATCTATGTGATCAGTTTTTGGCCAGAAATTTGGCGATTAAGGGGTCACAGTTTAACGATTCAACCTTTGAGAACTCTACCAAACTCCTCCAACAATTTTGGGTCTAAACCCTTGAAATTTTAGATAGAGGTGACTTGGACATGGATCTAACTTAATAATTTGATTTGAGCCCAAAACAATAAATTTTAAGGTGTCATAATAGGGGTCGAAGTTGAAACAATTAACCGTTTTTTTTTGTTTTGTTTTTTTTTGCTTAGCATACATCTCCAAACACCCGGGCAACTCCGGACTGAAATGCTAGTTTATTATAAACCAAAAATACTGCAGGTCTTAAACGATACGTTAAATTCTTTTAAATTAAAAATGATTTAAAAAAACAAAAAAAAAACGGAAAGAACCACGTGCATGCGATTATGTTTTTTTTTCTAAACAGTTCAAATCTTGTAAGTACAAAATACTCGAGCTGAGATCGAAGCCAAAACTCAAAGACAGTGAGTCAAATATGATAACCATTACACCAGCTTGACACGACTCTTACAAAGTGTTTTCAAACCAACTCATACCTAACATAAGAAACCTCTCATGTTTCACAGCAAAGCATGCGCAGTCGTGACACAGTTGAAAACAGATAAAAACCCAGTGGCTTCTCACATACCAATTTTTCAATTTTTACCATTCAGCAGACCCTTTTCCAGGAGGAAAACCGATTAAAAAGTTGCCCTCATATGTGAATACTCTATATAACAACTTTTTAGTCAATAGATGAAAAAGGCAGTGAGGCAAGTACAATAACCATTAGGCCAGCTTGACATGATTTAAAAAGCGTTTTCACACCTACTTATTCTTAACAAATAAACTGAACGATTCAGCATGCGCATTCATAAAGCAGTTGACAAACATAAAAATTTGATAACAAAAAATAGGGCTGCTATGGGGTCAAAATTTAATAATTGTTACGTGGGGTGGGTCATTGGATTTTTATCTGTTTGTCAACTGTTTCACGAATGCGCATGCGTGAATCGTTCACATGACTTATACTAAGAATAAGTAGATTTGAAAACCCTTTTTAAAGCCTATCAGGCTGGTCTAACGGTTATCGTACTTGTCTCACTGCCTTTAGGCCTTTGTTTCGATCTCAGCTCAATTTTTTTTACTTACAAGAAATGAAGCGTTTAAAAAATGTACTCATGCACATGTTTCCGTTTCTTTCCTTTTTTACTTCATGTTTAAAAAAGTAATTTAACGTTACGTTTAATACCTATGGTATTTCTGTTTATAAGAAATAAGAATTCTGCATTAATTAAAATATAATATTTATGCGTATTTTACAACCGGGAAACGCCGGGAGGCCTGGAAGTAATTCATATTTTAAAATGAGTAGTTCATGTTGAGATAACCTGTATATACAAGAACAAGTATTATTTTTAAATATTTAGTGAATGTTTATGGCGGTAAAAGTATGATTGGGTGCAGCATATTTTTACTCAATACCCATCCACGACTGCCTCAAAAGAAGGAACCGGAAGTACATCTAGCAGTTTCAGTCAGAGATTGGAAAATTAATCAGGAATGAAGAAAAGATCAAAGGAAAAACACGTGCAGGCAGATGTCATCGTTAATTTTTTATGAAACACACACACACACACACACGCATACACACACATACAAAGTAGTTAACAAACACATAAAAATTCTATGATCCTCACGTAACAATTATTCAATTTTGACCCCGTAGTTTTTTTACAAGGAGGAGTCGGTTTTTGCGTCGACATTTTTTTCAAAGTCATCATCTTGGTTGGATTGACTACGCTTAATTTCAATGCTTGGAGACATCGGCGAAGACGTCACGTTTTTTTTAACCTTTTTTTTCTTCTTCTCGTTACAGGTTCGAGTCTACCTGCCTACTACCACTTTTTTTTTAAACCTCTCTCCACCCGGGCTGCCTACTGTTGTTTTGATTCCCCCCACACACTAATTCCACTTTTTCTTCCATCTCTGCAGGGTTCCTTACTACACCACCTACACACACCCGGGCAACGCCGGGCACCCTCCGCTAGTCTAATATATAATAGATAAAATGTGTGTATGTGTGTCTGCCAAAAACTTTCCACACAGGCGACTGATCCTCACGGGATTGGTATCGTTTTGAAGCTCTACATCTCTGACAACAAATATAAAAAAATTGGCCAAAAACATTAATTCATTCACCTATAACTCGACCGTTTTTTACAAGGAGGGGTCGTTTTTTTCATCAACATTTTCACAAGGCTCTCGACTTTTAGTTTCGCCATGGACGCATCATCTAAAACGTTACATTTTTTCATCCTTTGCATTACGGGTTCAACCTTGACTGCCGGCCTGCCTACTACCACTTTTTTTTTCTTTAACAACACCTCTCTCCACCCGGACTGCCTATTGTTGTTTTGATTTCCCGCCACCCACTACTACAACTTGTTTTTAAAAATGTTTTCTTAAACGACGTTGGTTCCTATGATTTCATTGACGCAACATTTCGGCACCTTTCTGCGTTTTACGTAAAATGGCCGGAAAATTCCGACGATAGCACGGTCCTTATTCTGCATAAATACTGAACAATTAATAAGTAAACAATTCTCTACTTATTCTGTCAATTTTCATAATTTCGGAAGCTTAAAAAGTCTTTTTGGATGACAAAATTAAAATACTTCGTCTGGAACATTGCAGTTTAACAACGGATGTATTAAGATCTTCATTAGATTCATGACTTCTTGGTATCGGGGTATCACCCAATTGAAAGAAAATAAAATTGTTGAACATTTTCCAAAAATTCCGTTCACGCAATAAAATTTGATGAGTAAGTTTTTTATTTAATGATTTTTTTTTTAAAATAAAGAACAAAATTAAAAATGAGATAATATTAAGCTAAGAAAAAATTCTAATAAATACCAATTACAAACAGGAAATACTTTAACAGCGTTGTATGGTTGAAGTAAAAAAAAATGGTTAGAGTAAGTAAGAAATAATTGCCGAGTCAAGACATTCACAAAGCGATAAACTACTCTCAGCCACTCCTAAAAGACAGTTTTGCAAATCAAACAACGGTACGTGATTATGTAACTATATATTTCTCTCTCTCATTATATATATATATATATATATATATATATATATATATATATAAACACACAGACACACACACACACACACACACAAAGATAGTTTCAAAAATAGAGTCTCCTATATTTTTTACTAAAATGTTGAAGAGCTACAAAGACGAGAGTTGTATCATTAAAACGAGCGACCTTCTGTGCCCTATAATTTATTTCTTTTTTTTTTTTACATAGTCATCTCTCTTCTCAATGAACTTCTGTCAGGAATTTGGTGACACATCTCTGCTTCTGATGAGGTTGCTTTCTTAGAGTCTCATATCGTCAATATCTGCAACGGAAGGATGAAAGTTTCAGGTCATGAATGCATAAGTCCAGATATCATAGCAATGCAAATTGCATTCCCCTCTGATCCATTCGGACGAAGTGAAAAAAATAGGAGACATTACTTTTTGTACGCCTGGTGTGTGTGTGTGTATATATATATATATATATATATATATTAGTGAAGGGACTATTCCAATATTTTCCCAATTTCGATACAATTATCGATTCTGTAGTAAATTCCTGATTCCGATACAAGCATTGATTCTAATTCCAGTTTTTTATAAATCTCTAAATATCTCCATCACCATATATAATATTTTGATTGCAGAAATTCCCCTCTGAACCAAAGTAACGTATGTTTGTAACAACAGATGCCACATACAAATTTAATACATCTACCCTAACTAACTTATGCAGCTTACGTCCATCATTTCTGCCACATTCACTAGTGATAATAACATGCTACATTACATTTGGTTAGCAACACCATCACAATCGCCACATCTACAGAGGAAGAAGTTCCTATTTCTCTCTTTCGATATTTAGTGCTCCCACTGCTACCAATTGAGACCGGGTCAAATTATATATTTCCCTACAATATTGTGCTTGCACTGCCATTAATTGATTATTATATACATGCATAACATAATCTTTCCATTTCCCCGATTCCAAATAATAAATTCTCCCTTCTCAAATTCATCCCATTTGGATTGGCTAATACCTGACCATTCGCATGTTCTGGAATCTACTTCTACAATAAATAAACGAATGCTCCAGAAATTATAAAATATGGCATCGCCCTCTACAGAAGAAATTCGTGCTAGAAAACTAACTAAATAAAACGATTTTCATTGCACTCTACAAATTACAATCGTACTGAAAAACAAACAAAAGTAAACGTTAATCGGTTGGCGTTTTTAAAAAAACCCAACAAAATTAAACATATTAACTGATTGTCGGCGCACTCTACAGATTACAATCGTGCTAAAAAAATTAAACATTAACCGAATTGTGTCCCTTTATACAGAAAACAATAAAATTGTTTTTTTATGGGTAAATTTTTACACTAGCTCAACCTCCTCAATTTTCTTTAAGATGACGAATTTTATAAGTTTTCGACTATGCTGATTGCGAAAATCTCATTTAAATTTGGCAAAGACAAGTACTTTTCAATGGTTTGGGGTGTCTATTCCGAAAGCCGTTCTTAATATGAGGGGGCTGGGGTTGTCTATTCTGAAAAATCATTCTCAATATGCGAAGGTTTTGGGTGTCTATTCCGAAAGCCGTTCTTAATATGAGGGGCCTGGGGTTGTCTATTCTGAAAATCAATCTCAATATGCGAAGGTTTGTGGTGTCTATTCCGAAAGCCGTTCTTAATATGAGGGGCCTGGGGTTGTCTATTCTGAAAAATCTGGTGATCTCAAGACGGACACATGTTTTTTGCTTTGCATAAACGTAGATTACTGGTTATGTAAAGATTGTTTTATTTAGATTTAGAAAATACGTAAGGGTTCGATTAATTTATGCATATGAGAATTTTTGTCAAGTTCACAATATTTTAGTACTTAACTCCTGACAGTTGGGGTCGCGATTTAACAATATTACACAACCGTTGTTACACCGAACCCAACTTATCTCTTGGCGACAATATATGCACATTGTGTGACTATGCCTTTTACTTTTTTTTTTTTACACAGTGATCACCACTTATCAAGGCCCGGAAGCCACTCAGGGATAAGGGTTATTGCAAGTACATTACGTTAGTGTGGAGATTTGATGAAGTGTTTAATTAAGGGGGCGGTTCATTAGGAATTTGTTACCATTGGACTTGGAGACATCCAAGTTGTAGTCTGTAGCAGAAACAAATGGAACTTTTTTTCTTTCGCAAGTCAATGCCTCTCCCTTGTGTTATTTGGCCATATACTGGCCAGTCAGAGGTACGACACATTGACCCTTTCTCTCCCCTAAGGAAATCGGACAGATTCCGGTTTGAAGGAAAAAACTGTTTCTTACCGAGAGAGACGCCAAGCAGATCGGACCGTTTTCCTCGCTCTCTCTCCACCTCTGTATTATTTCATCCGGTATCGACGATTCCCACTGGGAATAACTACCGCGATAGCACCAGGTGGCCAGAGTCCAGTTTTACCCAGGGATAATATCACCCTGTGAACATTCGCATGAATAAACCTTTTCTTTGTTACATTTATTGAAGTCGTTGTGTTCGTTGTATCAGAAGCTCGTGTTGAATTATTTATTTTCTTAGGTTGTGCTCCAAAAGCACAAAACCCTAAAACTCCGTCTCATATGTGAATATATTTATGTCATGTAGTCAACTCAAGGGTAGAGCTCAATGGGTATTGGAAGTTTAAACCTTACTAATATTTAATTCCAGAGCAATTATATATTTAGATATCAATAAATACATTTAAAAAATGGCGAATATATAGTCTTTTTGTTCACTGCAAGTATCGTGTAAATAAAAAAAAAAATACTGGAAATCTTTTTTCTCAACAATGTCCGAAGTTTGTTTATTTTTTTAATTTGAAAATTTATTCATTAATAAAATACGAGCTTTGTTTTTATAAATACTTCGTTCGTATTAACAGTGAGGCTCTAATATTTTTTAAATTTAAAAAAAAATTGCTTTTTAGAAGGCTTTGATTTTTGTCTGAAAATATCTCAATTAACTCGCAGTTTTCCTCAGCGGAAAAACAGTCAGGAAAATGTCATTTATATAGACTAGCTATAATTTTTCCAGTAAGCACAGTTTGAAAACTTCAGAGTATAAAAGATATAATATTTTTTTAGATAATATAGAAACACTAGAAAGTCGCCCGGCGTTGCCCGGTCGCAAAAGACACATAAATATTATATTTTAATTCATACAGAAACGGAGACATATGCATGCGAGTATTATGTTTTTTTCTAAAACGTTCACTTCTTGTAAGTTAGAAAAAAATACTCCAGCTGAGATCGAAACCAAAACCTAAAATCGGTGAATACAGTACGATAACAATTAGACCGACTTGACACACTCTTACAAAGTTTTTTCAAACCTACTTATTCTTAACATAAAGAAGCTGTCATGTTTCACTGCCGTGCATGCGCATTTGTGAAACAGTTAACAAACAGATAAAACTACGTTGACTCAAGTACGAACTTTCAAATTTTGACCCCTTAGCAACCCTTTTTGGGGGATGAAAACCGATTTAAAAGTTTTCCACGTGTCTGAATATCCTACATACCAAATTTCACATACAAATGCATTTTCACTTGTATAGATATATAGATATAGATAAAAAAAAAAGGGATATCCAATTTGAAGTCCACGTACGAAGTTGAAAAATAGAACAGTAATAAAATCCAAAAAATAGTGGAGTTGATTGAAACTTATATGGTAAGCGTAGACCCGATGGTATTATTCGGAAATCCAATTGTGAAATATCCATCTGCAAACTTGGGAAATCCAAATTATATTAATCTATAATTCTTGCATGAGAAATTGCGTAGGTGTAGAAGCTATATCTTGAAAGGTTAAAAGAAATTAGTTTGAATTTTAAATGCTAACGTATAATTTTTATCCCTTGTTTCTCACAATAAATGTTTTAAATTCTAATTTACAAAATTTTAACTTCATATAGCGAAGCTCTATCTCGAATATTGAACAGTTTTCTTCTAGTTAGGATTATCCTATGGATATTATTATTATTATTATTGTTATTATAATTATTATTGCTATTATATATATATATATATATATATAAACTAACATAATACTAAAAAAACACATACACATTTAACTACATATAGGTTCAAAATAGGTCAAGTCACTAGATATCTACACTCCCTACTAAAAAAGCACACACAAAGGAAGGGTTCAACATAAGATCAACTGGGCCTTTGTTCTGTAAGTGCCTGCTCATTGGCTGATTAGGAAGGGAGCGGTGGAAACTAGGAAGCTGATTGGCTAACTAAAAATTCAATAGAATATGCTTATATAAAAACGCGAGACTACAACAAATCTTCCCATAAGCCTGACGAATCCTAGTGTGAATGGAACGCAGAATATTCTGTGTAGCTTAATTGCCATATATATTTTTCTAACTTATCTACATATCTATAAAAGTGAACGTGTCTGTCTGTCTGTCTGTCTGTCTGTCTGTGTACATTTCCCTACGCAATAACTCTGTCAATTTTTAGTCTATAGACTCGAAATTTGAAATACCGGGTACTGAGATTTGGGAAAATCGATGTGACGGGTGTCAGCCAGAAATTTGGCTGTTAAGGGGTCAAATTTTAACGATTTGACCTTTAAGAACTCTACCAAACTCCTCCGACAATTTTGGGTCTAGACACTTGAAATTTTAGATATAGGTTTCTTGAACATGGATCTAACTTAATAAAGTGATTTGAGCCCGAAACAATAAATTTTAAGGGGTCATAATAGGGGTCAAAGTTTTAAAAAATTAACCATTTTTTTTGTTTTTTTGCTTTTTTTGCACAGCATACACCTCCAAACACCCGAGCAAGGGGTCAAAGTTCAACGATTTGACCTTTGAGAATTCTACCAAACTCCTCCGCCAATTGTGGGTCTAAACACTTGAAATTTTAGATATAGGTTCCTTGGACATGGATATAACTTAATAACTTGATTTGAGTCCAAAACAATAAATGTTAAGGGGACATAATAGGGGTCAAAGTTTAAAAAAATTGACCGCTTTTTCTTTTTCGTTTTTTTTTCTCAACATACACCTCCAAACACCCGGGCAACGCCGGGCTGAAATGCTAGTATATATATATATATATATATATATATATATATATATATATTATGCGAAAGACATTTAAGATCATTAACCACGCTTCTCCCGAATAGGCATTTCTTGAGTTTAGTGGCAAGCAGAAGTCTTGGACTACTAAAATAATGCCGAGATAAGCAGAGAGTTCTCCCATGTACATATAATACTAGATATTCATAAATGGTCATCTATTTTCGTACCGACCAAGGTCAACGTCGCTAAAAAAGTGTGTGTACATATATCTATATACCTATAAAGTTGAATTATTTTCTCGCTCTCACATTGATATTAAATGCCTACTTTTTCTATTTAAAAATTATTAAAACGAACTTAATATACTCAGTTATGCATATGCGAGAGATTAAATAGAGGTAAACTAATTTGCATATTCTTTGCAAAATAAACTTTAATTAATTATTCATTTTTTATTGGATGATTGCTTTCATTTAACTATTATGCCCAGTTCTATTTATGCATATTTTCTACATCGTGTATAATTGTGTAGCATTTAGAATGAAACAGTTTTAGAAAACTCACATGTATTTATATATACGTATGTGTGTGTATGTGTGTGTATGTTCCTGTGTGTGCGGAAATTCTCTACCAAACTCCTCTCTGAATTTTTAGTCTCCAGTCTTGAAGCTTGATATATAAGGTGTTTGGACCTGTGGAACACTTTCAATTTGGTTTTTCGCTGGGAAAACAGCTGTGAAGGGGTCAAAATTCAAACAAAAAACATTGACCATGGTTTGGTATAAGTCTACTATACCTATTTCTTTCTGCGCATGCGCTAATTAGCAGTCATGAAACTAAACGTCATTTTTTTTTCTGCTTTTGTATAGAAACCAAAGCATACGCTAACCTGGACAAGGTTGGAAAGCTGTATACTTTGGTTTCTATTCTAACATAATGTAACCAAGACATTTTTTTATTTTGAAATCATTACTATCTATTGGGTACAATATAATAATCGATAGAAAATTGGCTCTACTTATCTATATATATATATATATATATAAAAGGCAAAATGCGCGCGAGAGTTTTTGTATGTCCAAGAAAGGCTTTTTTTTCTGGGGTTCCCGGGGAGGAGGTTACTATCGCTTTGAATTGTGTATATACCCCCTAGATAATAATATCTACGATTTACGAACGTGTATCGTGTCTAGATTTATTTACATCGACCTTTACAAAATTATTGCTATTTTAGCTTCTCACATGTTGATTCGGCTTTTTCGTATAAAAGCGAAACTGATATGAAAGTAATGAGCCGTTCTTGGCTAACCCGGGAAACTTTTGACAAAGATCGCATCTCGTCAGACTTGTGGCTAAGATCAAAGGGTAGTATCTGAAGAGGCTACTCTGGGAATTGAACTCATTAGGAAAAATGACCCTTCCCTTGACAAACTCTCAAAACAATGCAAGGGAAGTGTCCCAGTGTTGGTTCATCCGTCACTCTATAGGGCTTTTAAATTGACTTTCCCTTTGGACGTTAGCGGCATTGTGAAAGAAGGTCAGAACATGAAAAACCTGATCACCTTGAGCATTGCATACAATGTTGGCGTCCTTTCCCCGGTTGCTTTCGGAGCTGAGTGTGACACACCTTAAGGTAGGTACCATGGCTTTGAATTTGGCTAGTATATATATATATATCTCGGAATATAGAATCAGTTCCTGACAACTTTCGACAAAAACTGAAATGTGCACTCTGTGGCAGATTTCTTCTACCTAAAGCTGATTTAGTGAACAAATGGCCAGTGTAGGTTTAGCCACTCAGCGATTGAGAGCCCAAGCCACCTAACATGTCTGGATGCCCAATGTTATTGGCAGATGGTCTTCACACTGTCTGCCACAACAAAGCATGTAAATACCTCCATTGGAAGATCTGAGGAAATGTGCGACTCAACGGATCGATTATTTGGGAACATAAACCACCACTGGTAACATAAAATGGGAAAGTGACCGCGTTCTACGACAAAGACATACAGGTGGACAGATACATTAAAGACAAGGCCATCAAGCCAGACATTGTAATATGGAACAAGCCCGTAAGAACTGCACTCATTATTGATGTCACAGTCCAAAATGACTTCCATCTTACTAAAGCTGAATGCCAAAAGATAAAATATCAGGACCTAAAAGATCATTTAAAAAGGACATCGTTTCTGAAAGAAATAAACATTATGACGGTTATGATAGGAGCAACTGGCCTAGTTAAAAAGAATCTTCAGAAATACTTGGAAGCAATCTCTGAAAGACCAAGCTGTAACGAAATAGGGATAGCAACTATAAAAGGAACAGCGTCTATTCTTAAAAGAGTTCTTGGATATAGGGATCAAGTGTTAGCTCCAGGAAGAGTTAGATCCCTTGATCTCTTAAAACTAACTGAAGTAAAATAATTAAAAAAAAAAAGGCACGACCAATAATTTGATGAGGATGTGCTGCCACCCAGACCACTCGTATTGTTGTAATATATGTGGATTGGTCTGTAAATCTGCATACGTTTGGACGAGACATTCAAAGGTGCATAATAAATCCCTTCCACAAGAGCCAGCAAATACTGAAAAGTTCCACTACCTTGTCTGTGAATGATTATGCAAGAGTAAAGCTGAGCTGAAGAGCCATCTACATGCATATGGACGCTCGACATCAACCTGAAAAGAGGGAAAGCTGTCAAGAAGGGCCAATCATTATATCTCAGAATATTGTTTCTTAAAACAAGACTAGCTTGGGTGCCCGGCATTGCCCGGGTGTTTGGAGGTGTGTGTTGAGAAAAAAAAAAAAAAAAAACAAGTAGTAAGCACACTCGAACCCATGATGCAAAGGCGGAAAAGAAAGTAGAGGTGTGTGTAAGGGTGTTGGTTGAGCAAAAAATAAACAAAAAAAAATATTAAGCAGGCTCGAACCCGTAACGTGCCAGAGAAAAAACAGGCGAAAAAAACAACAATGAGCCTACCCTGGTTGTGACGTCACGGGCGGTCAAATAACGCGTTTTATGCGACGTCATTTACACAAGCTTTGAATGACTTGCAGAAAACGTCAGCGAAAAAAGCGATCCTTGAAAAAAGTGCCCAGTTGAGGGTGAAGGAATTAATGTTTTTGGCCAATTTTTCGATATTTGTTGTCCGAAGGGTGAGCTTCAAACCGATACCGATCTCATGAAAATCCGTCACTTCTATCGAAAGTTTTTGTGAGACATACATACATACATACATACATACATACATACATACATACATTTAACAGACAGGTGAGACTTATATTATAGGTTACCTTTCAAGGGACACCCTTGCATGCCTTTCTGTTTGAAGGTCCCCGAATTTTGATGAATATCCAAATGTTGAGGTAGAGCTGAGCGTTTGTAGACAATATGTGGGTGTTTACCATCTTCTTTGATTGGATGATCCTTCACGGGTTCAATGAAGAATTCAGACTTTTTTGTCTGGAGAATTCCAGTCTAAATAAAGAAAGAAGAAATCAAAAAGACAATGGCATTAAAATTTAGTTTGCTTTACGGCATATCAAATCTTTGTTCTATTAAAAGTCAAAACCGCATCAGTTATTTCAAACGATGCATTTTATACAAGTAATAGAAGAATTAGCCATTCCAGGATCGGTAAAATTTATACCCTAAACAAAAAAGTTTTGCACTATTCCTATGTCTCCTTAAAAAGAATAAAATTAAAATATAATGATACTAAACATTATGTCTAGAATACTTATTCCAATTGTGATCAACATCCACTTCATGATTTTGGTTATAGAAAATGCCTAAAATGTAAGATATAAGCTTAAGGGGCTCTAATAAGAAATTTAAATTAAGGGAATCTTGCTACATTGGTGCGGAGTTTGGATAAAATTTAAATGTAAATCTGAAATATTGGAACTTTTTAAAACTTTTATGGCCTCTAAACCTGTTACAATACTTTAAAGAAGCTGCAACTTTGGGAAATATTTACGTCACATAATTAAAAACTGTTCACATTTTACAAAAATCTGACTTATTTGAATATTCAAGACGGGATTTCATTCTTTAAAGTATACAAATTTATATAAATATATATAAGTTATAAAATATATATGGTGATTAAGCTACACAGAATATTCCACGTTTCATCCACGTTGGGATTCATCAGGCTTATGTCTGATGAATCCTAGCGTGGATGAAATGCAGAATATTCTGTGTAGCTTAATCGCTATATATATTTTATAACATACTACCTAGCTCTACCTACGTATTGAGTACTGCTGAAGTAAATAATTAAAGTTTACGCATAAATTTATACTTTCGGATATTAATTTATATGAGTAAATGAAGTAGTTATATATATATATATATATATATATATATATATATATAGGAGGAAAATGTAAGTTTGTGTTTTTCTTTTAAAGACAGTAAGGGACATTTTGACCCTATTCCTCCTGCAGAAGAAAATGCCACCATAACTCTTTTTCTCTTGTCCCTCTGCCATATGTTTGTAATTCATTCAGACAAACTTAATCAAGTGGAGGGTCAAAGGGATTTACAATTATTGCTTTCTCGAGCAGAAAAGAATATGGCGACTGGCAAACAGATTCAGAAATAATGAAGAAAAGCAAAATACAGCATTAAGGTCAGATGAGGGAGGGAGGCCACATGAGAAAATAAAGGTGGAAATTAAGCGAGAGATGTCCATTTAGGGAATTCACACGGCAGAGATGATTAACGTCCATACAAACCATACGTACACATCGCTTTACTAAAGAGAGGAGACACAAATTGTTTTTCTATTTACACACTTTCTGGTACCCCTGTATCCACATGGTTGTTATGATATCCCTGTATCTACATGGTTGTTATGATATCACTGTATCTACATGGTTGTTATGATACCCCTGTATCCACATGGTTGTTATGATACGCCTGTATCCACATGGTTGTTATGATACCCCTGTATGCACATGGTTGTTATGATACCCCTGTATCTGCATGGTTGTTATGATACCCCTGTATCTGCATGGTTGTTATGATACCCCTGTATCTACATGGTTGTTATGATACCCCTGTATCTACATGGTTGTTATGATACCCCTGTATCTACATGGTTGTTATGATACCCCTGTATCTACATGGGTGTTATGATACCCCTGAATCTACATGGTTGTTATGATACCCCTGAATCTACATGGTTGTTATGATACCCCTGAATCTACATGGTTGTTATGATACCCCTGTATCTACATGATTGTTATGATCTCCCTGTATCTACATGGTTGTTATTATGCCCCAGAATCTACATGGTTGTTATGATATCCCTGTATCTACATGGTTGTTATGATATCCCTGTATCTACATGGTTGTTATGATACCTCTGTATCTACATGGTTGTTATGATATCCCTGCATCTACATGGTTGTTATGATATCCCTGTATCTACATGGTTGTTATGATATCCCTGTATCTACATGGTTGTTATGATATCCCTGTATCTACATGGTTGTTATGATATCCCTGTATCTACATGGTTTTTATGATATCCCTGTATCTACATGGTTGTTATGATATCCCTGTATCTACATAGTTGTTATGATATCCCTGTATCTACATGGTTGTTATGATATCCCTGTATCTACATGGTTGTTATGATATCCCTGTATCTACCTGGTTGTTATGATACCCCTGTATCTACATGGTTGTTATGATATCCCTGTATCTACATGGTTGTTATGATATCCCTGTATCTACATGGTTGTTATGATATCCCTGTATCTACATGGTTGTTATGATACCCCTGTATCTACATGGTTGTTATGAAATTCCTGTATCTACATAGTTGTTATGATACCTCTGTATCTACATGGTTGTTATGAAATTCCCGTATCTACATGGTTGTTATGATACCCCTGTATCTACATGGTTGTTATGATATCCCTGTATCTACATGGTTGTTATGATACCCCTGTATCTACATGGCTGTTATGATACCCCTGTATCTACATGGTTGTTATGATACCCCTGTATCTACATGGTTGTTATGATACCCCTGTATCTACATGGTTGTTATGATACCCCTGTATCTACATGGTTGTTATGATACTCCTGTATCTACATGGTTGTTATGATATCTGTATCTACATGGTTGTTATGATATCCCTGTATCTACATGGTTGTTATGATACCTCTGTATCTACATGGTTGTTATGAAATTCCTGTATCTACATGATTGTTATGATACCTCTGTATCTACATGGTTGTTATGAAATTCCCGTATCTACATGGTTGTTATGATACCCCTGTATCTACATGGTTGTTATGATACCCCTGTATCTACATGGTTGTTATGATATCCCTGTATCTACATGGTTGTTATGATACTCCTGTATCTACATGGTTGTTATGATATCCCTGTATCTACATGGTTGTTATGATATCCCTGTATCTACATGGTTGTTATGATACCTCTGTATCTACATGGTTGTTATGATATCCCTGTATCTACATGGTTGTTATGATATCCCTGTATCTACATGGTTGTTATGATACCCCTGTATCTACATGGTTGTTATGATATCCCTGTATCTACATGGTTGTTATGATACCCCTGTATCTACATGGTTGTTATGATACCCCTGTATCTACATGGTTGTTATGATACCCCTGTATCTACATGGTTGTTATGATACCCATGTATCTACATGGTTGTTATGATACCCCTGTATCTACATGGTTGTTATGATACCCCTCTATCTACATGGTTGTTATGATACCTCTGTATCTACATGGTTGTTATGATATCCATGTATCTACATGGTTGTTATGATATCCCTGTATCTACATGGTTGTTATCATACCCCTGTATCTACATGGTTGTTATCATACCCCTGTATCTACATGGTTGTTATGATACCCCTGTATCTACATGGTTGTTATGATACTCCTGTATCTACATGGTTGTTATGATATCTGTATCTACATGGTTGTTATTATGTCCCTTTATTTACATAGATACTATATCCCGGTATCTACAGAGTTATTATATCGTTTTTATTTTTTTATTTACTTACTATAACATTTTTCTTTAGTTATTCAGTTTTGTTTTTACTTTGTATTATACTTTGTATTTAGTCAATATACATCTTTTATTTAGCTATTTACAATTTTTTAGTCATAATTCTTATTTACTTATTACTCCCGTTTTATTTAGTTTATTATTATTTTATATTAGGTTGGTGCAAAAATCATGGTTTTTGATGTTCAACTATATATATAAAACATTATTTTTTCGCCAACCTAATAATATTTGGTTTCTATATATTTTTGTTTTTTTTATTATTTATTGCGCTAGTATTTAGTATTTATTTAGTTAGTTATTTATATTTTTGTATCTAACTTTGAATCAATGGCCATATTTAACACTTCAATTTAAGAAGAATTAATACATTAAAATATAAACAATCCTCACGAGAAAAACTAGAAACTAATTTGTGAGCCATGAAATAGAAAAATATATATGTTTATAGAAAGAAAGCAAAAATCAAAGAACAATATTTATGTGTAAAACATGCATAAATATTATATTTTAATTCATACAGAAACATGCGAGTATTATGTTTTTCTAAACGATTCAATTCTTGTAAAAAAAAAAAATACTCGAAATGAGATCGAAACCAAAACCTAAAGACAATGAGTCAAGTACGATGACCATTAGGCCAGCTTGATACGATCTTTACAAAGTGTTTACAAACTTACTTATTTTTAACATAATAAATCGGTCATGTGAACCATTCACGCATGAACATTTGTGAAAGAGTTAACAAATAAAAATCCGACGACTCCTACGTACCAATTTTTAAATTTGTACCCCTTAGCAGCCCGTTTTTTTTTTTTTTTTAGGATAAAAACCGATTAAAACGTTTTTCACGTGTCTGAATGCTCTATATACCAAATTTCAAGTCTGTAGATAAAAAATCCGTTGAGTGTATAAGTTGAGAAGTATCCACACACAGACACGCACACACATACTTTAATAGATATACAGATGTACAAGAAAAATAAAATAAAAAGTATAAAGGCAAAAAAAAAAAAAAAAAAAATATTATAACTAAAGAAAGAAAAAAGAAAGGACATTTCTTTGAAATTCCAAAATCAAAAATAATTGAGAATGAAACACCTTTTCCTTTTTTTTTTTTTTTTTTTTTAAATGAGTGTTTCTTCGGAATAAGAACGAAAATAGAAAACCACAAAATTTAATTTGCATTAAAAAAAAAAAAACAATCAACTTAACAACTGTCATGTTTGTTTTAATCATCTTTTGGCACCATAAAAATTCGCCACAACTCTTTATTTTCGTCAATACTATTTTTCATTCTATGCTATCGATTTTCTCAATGTTTTTTCCTCTTGTATTTAAGCTCCACCTGCATGTTGAGCTTATTATTAGATCGAACAGTCTCCATTTAAAGATTTCGTATATACTTCTTGGAGATATATATATATATATATATATATATATATATATATATATATATATATATATATATATAGAAAGAGAGAGAGAGAGAGAGAGAGATCCATATATATATATATAGTTGCCTGTCTAGCCGTACTTATTAGTTGTGAAACAGCGAAACAGTACTGTATGTAGATGACTATATATTTCATAATCCTTTGAGGGGTACTGAATTTATATAACACAATTATGAAGGGAAAACTTAAATTCATGATTAAAAACGTTTAAAAAAAGGTTAAGAGAAAAAAAAATTGGAAGAGTCAGCTGACCGGTTTCGCCCTCGCTTTATCAAAGCTATATGGAAGGACTTGTTTTTGGAGAAAAAAAAAAAGACGAATGGGAATCGAAAATATGCACAAATAAAATCACGTTGCGTTACGTTATGTATGGGGAAAGGAAAAAAATTGGAGGAAAGCAATTGAAACACAGCAACTCGAAGATCCTAGAAACTAATCAGGCCTCTTTGGTTTGAGCGTGATTAGTCTCTAGGATCTTTGAGTAATATGACGTTGCTGTATTTCAATTGCTTTCCTCCATTTTTTTTCGCTTCACCCCGTTGACTTTATTTTAAACGTTTTAATCATGAATTTAAGTCTTCCCTTCATGATTGCAATATATATATATATATATATATATATATATATATATGCATATACTAGCAAAAGTACCTGCCGTTGATTGGGTTCAAAAACAGCCTACAGAAAATGGACTCTGATTTATGAAAGTATGATAGCTTATGAAAAGGAACGGTTGTAAAAAGATAGCTTCGAATTTGGAGGTATCAAAACCAAAGCAAAATATGATGAAAGTAAAAATAAAATAGATAAACCCCATAATTTATTATACCATACCTGTTCACACTGAAACACTTATCACAATATTCTGTGGATCTATATTAAAAAACCTTGTTAAACTTTGTGACATATTTCCATTCTATGGAGGTTAGGTGCGGACGAACACCCCATAATTTTATTATACCATATTTCTTCAAACTGAAGCATAATTATCAAAGTATACTTACGCAGATAGATATGAAAAGTCTTTATTAAAGTGTGTGCCTATTTTCATTCCATGAAGGCTAGGCGCGAACGCAGACCCCTCAATTCTATTATACCATCCGTATTTAAGTTAAAGCATACTTATCAAAGTATTCTTCTGTACATCTATATCAAAAACACTTGTAAACTTTTTTTTTAATTTTTAAATTTTTATTTCCATACTTTGTGGACCAGGTGCGAACGCAGACCCCACAGTTTTAATGAACCACCGTTCTGGCTGATCAAACATACCCATTCCTGTGTCTCAATACATCTTCTATAATTATATGTTATTAGTTTTTTAAAATAGTCAGCCATATAGGAGCCTATTTGTAACCAGACACACACACAGACATTCAGCTTTATATATATATATATTTTTTATTTATTTATTTTTTTTTTTTTTATTACATTTTCACCCCAAACAAGGCACATTGCCACTTTGGTGTAGGGAGCTACTATCATGGGCAGCAACTACTGGGGCACTATGTTGGGATTTGGGCAGCAAGATGTCGGTTCACGTTACACTTGAACTTCTGCATGTCAGTAAAATTAGGGAAGCAGGGACCTGGAATGGAATTCTAGAGTCTAGCGGTTCTGGGAAGAAACTACAAGAGTAGAAAGATCTTTTACATCTAGGGATCTCTACTGAGTGGGGGTGGGATTTAGCTGCCTGTCGGGTTTGTCGAGGGTGTCTACGTCATGGGGGCACAAGTGTTTGCAGTTTGTCAGAGCATTCACCATTAAAATACTTGCAAAACAGGCAGAGAGATGCAATGTTTCGTCGATGGGACAGAGGCTGAAGCTTAGATGCTAGTTTAGGGCCTATCAGATTGGCAACTCTCTTTTGAACCTTGTCTAGGAGCGAGAGACTAGCAGCAGATGCACCAGCCCAAATGTGACAACAATACTCCATACATGGGCGAATGGTGGCCTTATAGAGGTACAGGATACTTTCAGGTGTCAGTAGTTTTCTAGCACGGTAGAGAGAGCCTACCTTTTTCACAGCGGCCCTGGAAATGTTTTCAATATAATTGTTCCAACTCCTATTTCCTGTGAACGTTAGGCCAAGCAGTTTGAAAAATGTACCCTCAGACAGGGAGTCACTGACCATTACTATTGGTGGCAGAGAAGGTTTCTTGTAATTATTGAAGGAAACCAGTTTAGTCTTGGCAGCATTGAATGTGACCATCCATTTTTGTCCCCATTCCACTTCAGATTGGAGGTCGTCCTCTAGTGTTTTTGCCATTTCTTTAGATATGTATTCATTTGTTTTTCTGTCATGCCTGTTATAGAACGTGGTGTCATCAGCATAGATACCCATCTCAGAGGCAGTTTTGTCGGGGAGGTCACTAATAAATATTAGGAACAATAAAGGTCCAAGGATAGACCCCTGAGGCACTCCCGCATTTATATCACACTGTTTAGATGTACGACCGTCGAGGACAACCTGGATTTTTCTCTTATCTAAGAAGGATTTAATTATGTTAAGTATTCTACCAGTGATACCATATGATTTAATTTTCCTGAGATGACCCTCATGCCATACCCTGTCAAAAACCTTAGATATATCTAGAGCTACCGCTCTGCCCTCGCCTGCTTTGTCCAGTAAATGGTATATACATTCAGAGATTACAGTGAGGATATCAGCTGTGGAACGGGCTTGTCTAAATCCATATTGTTTGTCAGTCAGAAATTTAGCATCTGTAAGGTGCCGGACTAGAGCATGGTTAATTATGGTTTCAAATATTTTGGCGAAAAGTGGGAGGAAGCTAATGGGCCGATAATTTGATGGGTCAGTTCTTTCACCAGAATTCTTGAATACTGGTACCACAGAAGCAGTTTTCCAACAGCCCGGAAAGCATGATTCATTAAGGCATTTGTTGTAGAGTTTGGAGAGAACTGGAGCTACTTCGGCTGAGCACTTTTTTAATAGCACAGCTGGGATGAGATCAGGTCCACATGCCTTTGAAGTGTCAGGGTTTTTTATGATAGCGTGTACCTGAGCAGGGGTGATTTTTAGATCATCTAGCGTGGCGTCTTTCCGCAAAGGAAAGTCAGGCAGGGGGTGGTTGGAAGGGTCCAGTGTGGAGTTCGAGGCAATCGGCTGGCTAGCATATTAGCCTTGCCGGTTGCTGAGCAAACAACCTCGTGATTGTTGGTTAGTGGGGGAATTGTTGATTGCCCATTATTTACTACACTGTTGTAGATTTTCCAGAAGTCTCGATTTCCTAATTTTTGTGCTTCGATGCGCTTTTTAGTGGTTTCAGTAAATTCTCTCTTAGCTGTCGCTATTTCTTTCTTAACGTTACTTCTAGCTTCTATATACTTCTGTTTGTTTGAACTGGACTTATGCCAGTTAAATTTGCGATATGCATGCTGCCTTTGAGCAATATATATATGTATATATATATATATATATATATATGTGTGTAATTCTTGGTTCGTTCGTTATCAATAAAACCATATTTCTACATTACCAATTTAATTGAAATTTTCAGACAGCCTTTCCTTAGAGTCAAGGAATGTCTTTATGTTATTAAAATAAATTAATATATCAAATTGTAAAAATGTTAAATAAAATAAAAATATTTTCTGTGAGTTGTTTCTGCAGGACTATTAGGTTTTTACTTCCGGTAGTTGTTTCAATATATCCACCACGATTTGACGACTAATCGATAAGTGAAAAAAAAAAAAACATCTACATATTTATCATTTAATCATTTTAAAACTTCATCTTGCATTATATTTTTTAATTTGTTAAACAACATGGTTAATTTAAATTACATTTTAATCACATGATCACATTTTCAATTATGTGCTTATATTTTACTCATTTAAATTTGTAAAGGATGTAAACAAACTTTTGCTCGATACCGGTGTCGACCTTTAAGAGTCCCTTTTAGTGATTACCTGGTTTGAGGATATTTGTACAACTAAACGGCAAATCTGCCTTCTATGCTTTCAACTAACAATTTATTAAAAAACAAAAAGGTAAATTTTCCCATTAGGTCCACCTCCACAATTTTTTACATGGGTAAGTTGCGGGAATTTATTCCGAAAGCCGTTCTTACCATGGGGAGAATAGTGGTATTTATTCCAAAAGCCGATGGGGAGGTTAGGGGTGTCTGTTCTGAAAGCCGTTCTTAATATGAGGAGTTTGGGGTATTTATTCATGGCCGCCAGTGAATTATAGTGCATAGTAAGGTCTTTATATCTCGAAAACTACTTGCCTCTGCAAATTTTAAATGGGATTTTCTTATTCAGCATAGTGGAAAATCTTTAAAATAGTCATTTTAAAAACAATTGTGGAGGTGGACCTAATGTAAAAAAAAAAATTGCCAGATATCGTGAAATTTAAATTTAACTTGGAAAAACTATTTTAAAATAGCGCGGTACCAAAAATAAAAATAGACAGAAAAATAGCCCCTTCGGGTTTGTACTTGCACAAAATTTGAAAAAGTTGTCAACAAAAACAAATATATAACAAGTAGATGTTTCCAAAGTCAAGATAAGTTACTTTTCTACCTAACTGGATAATTTTTAGTGTTTTTATTGGGTTTGTATTACTATACACAGATTCGAAAAGGTTGTCCAGAAACAGTGTATAACAAATATTATCAAAGGCAAGATAAGTTACTTTTCTACCAAACTGGATAATTTTTTAGTGTTTTTATTTAATGTAAAATGTTTATTCGGCTCGAAAAACACAACGTTTACTGCTATATTTGAAAATTACAAATGTCGGTAGACTGTGTTAAACACGTTAAGTTTGGGAAAATGAATTAAAACTAAAAAAAAACTGTACAAATTACTGTTAAATAACCACCGAATATATGGCAGCCTATGTCACGGTAACATATATTGAGTGAGTTCCTAAAAGTATTTTGTATAGTTTTAATTCATTTTCCCAAACTTAACGTGTTTAACACAGTCTGCACCATTTGTATTTTTCAAATATACTTATAAACACTGCATGTTTTTGAACCGATTAAACATTTTACATTAAATAAAAACATTAAAATCTTATCCAGTTAGGTAGAAAAGTATCTTATCTTACCTTTGATAACATTTGTTATATATTTATTTTTTGACAACTTTTTCGTATCTGTGTTTAGTAATACAAACCTTTTTATTTAATGTAACGTTTAGTCGGCTCAAAAAACAGTGTTTATCGGTATATTTGAAAAATACAAAGGGTGGTGGACACTGTTGATTACGTTAAGTTTGGGAAAATGAGTTAAAACTAAACAACTATACAAAATATCGCTAGCAACCCACCAAATATGTCAGCCTATGCCATGGTAACATATATTCGGTGTGTTTCTGACACTGTTTTGTATAGTTTTTAACTTACTTTCCCAAACTTAACATATTCAACAGAGTTTGTGACCATTTGTCTTTTTCAAATACATTGATAAACACTGTTTTTCGAGTTGATTAATCATTCTACATTAATTAAAAACACTAAAAAATCATCCAATTAGGTAGAAACGTAACTTACCTTCCATTTGCTTTCATTTATTTGTTTTGGGACAACTTTTTCGAATCTGTATTGTAACGCCCCCCCCCTTCCTCCAAATACTAATTAAAAACTCACTTTTTTTAATATAAGAAAACAAAAACGAACAAAAAAAACTCGATTTAGCGTTTCAACATTTTAGCAACGTTCGACTTAATCCACTGATTGTTGATCGAGTCCAACCTATGCTGGATGGAAACTCCCGAGGATCCGGATCCAATTCTGCAAGAGTATCATTTTTTTTTTTACATTTTCGCCTTTTTTTTTTCTCACTTTTTGGAGTGGATTGCTGTACTAAGAATGTAAGAAACATGCATTTTCTCTTTTTATTAGACTTTTCCATTACACCAAATTGAGCCACAGCAACGCGTGGCAGGGTACAGCTAGTGTATGTATGCGTGTATGTATATATATATATATATAGCGATAATCCAAAATCGTTTCCACCCAAAATAGGTAACAGCAGAGCATGCTAATGAAGGAAGACCAATGGCCAATCTGGTTGAAAAAAAAACCCTAACCTTAACCAACTGTAGCGTAAATGCTATCTACTTAACTGCCATGTCGCACTTCATAACATATTACTGCATTATTACATAAAACACTAGCAAGCTGCCCGGCATTGCCTGGTCGTAAAATATGCATAAACATTATATTTTAATTACTGCAGAATTCGTATTTATTATAAACAGAAATGCGGTAGGTATTAAACATAACCTTACATTCCTTAAAAAGGGGGGGGGGCAGTAAAAAACGGAAATAAACTGAGACATGTGCATACGAGTATTATGGGTTTTTTTCTGAACAGTTCACTTCTTGTAAGTAAAAAAAAAAATTTCTTGTACTGAGATCGACACCAAAAGCTAAAGATAGAGAGTCAATCATTTAGACGCCATTATTTAGGAAGGAAACGTAACAAGACAGACTACAGTTACTTCGTCTTTGTATTGTTTATTATTTCGGCAAAACATACAATTGTCCTTCGAAAATTATTTTTATTATTAATTCATTTTCTAGTGTATCATTTTTTGTAATTTTTGGATATTTAACTAATTTCGACAATTACGTAGATATTATTGGTTTTAATTGAAATTCAATATTTCGATTTTCTAGTCTCGTTCTTATTTCGAAAAAGTAACAAAAAACTTAAACTAAGGCAAAAAGAATAGAAAAAAAAAGCAAAAAAAAAAAAAAGCAAAAAAAAAAAGCAAAAAAAGCAAAAAAAAAAAAAGCAAAAAAAAAAAAAAAAAAACGTGTAGAAAATAGCAAAAGTCGTTAAACATCTGAAGCTCATCTCCCATCCAAAAAGTAAAACAAAAATGTCTCCAGCAGAGTTCTCACCCTTGAACCTACGACGGCAAATAATCGTTGCCATCTTGAAGTGCTCGTCATTTGGCCGAGGAGCACCAGCTGATTTATGATGGCAAAATAAAAAATAAATAAATTATAACTAAAATAAATAAATAAATAAATAAATAAATAATAATAATAATAATAATAATAATAATAAAAACAACAAAAAATAAAATTTACCAACAAATGGTTTACACGTGGCTTTTGAATTAGACATTTTTGAAAATGTTTTGTTTCCTACTTTTCATTTTTTTAAGCACTAGTTTTTTAGATCAAGACAAGAATGCGCACTAAAAAGTCAAACATGGCGACAAAAATAGGGAATACCTTTGATAATAAAGGCCTTAATATCATAAAAACTACTTGTCAGTGATAATTTTAAATGTGACATTCGTTCAAAACGAAAGCGGAAACAACTTTTAAAAGTCTTTAGTTGGTACTCTATTACATTTTGACCAAAAACTTCAATAAAATTACTGTAAACCAAACTTTTTAATGGCTGGCATTTGATCTTTTAAATAACAAAAAAAAACCTTGCTATTCCAATCTATGGTATCCCATTATGGGATGAACAAGATCCTCAAAATTAGGCACTCTGGATTGATATTTTTATTTTTAAAAAATTCATTTATTTGAATGGTTTATTACTTAGATTAATAAACTTCCATTGAATTTGGTTTAAATAGTTTTATTTAAAAAATGTGTGTGTATGTGTATATATATATATATATATATATATATATATATATATATATATAAAATAAATCTAGCTTGCGAAAATCCAAACACATCTGTTATTTTATATTTGCTTGCAGAAGCCTTGTGCGTGTGCGAAGGTTGAGGTCAAACCGATGTCAACCAAAATCTGTCCGTTTGTTTTTCTCGGTCGATTGGGATCCTTATTCTTATCTTGATCCATTTTTTTTTTTTTTACATGGGAGGATCACCACTTATAAAGTCCCGGGGGCCACTCTAGGATAAGAGTTAATAAGTGTTAGGAGATGGTGAGACAACAAGATCAGTAATGGTGGAACTTGGTTAGGGTTAGATTATTTAAGAGGATGGTTAGGGTTAGGGTTAGGGTTAGGGTTAGATTATTTAAGAGGATGGTTCAACAAGAAGTTATTCACATTTGATTTGAAGACAACCGTGTTATAGTCAGCCGGGAAGTAGACCCACAGTATTGCGTTCCACAGATGGACAGTTCTAGGAAAGAAACTCTACTCATGGAATTTTTGTTTAGTTCTAGGCACAGCTAGAGAGTGCAGGAAGTTTATTTCGTCAAACATCTTCGTTCCGTTAGTCAATTTTGTCAAGCATTTATGTCAGTGTGACAAAGTGCTGACCTTCATCAGCATCATCATATCGTATGAATCCGGAGATGTTATTGTTGGCATTGGTTTCCTAGATATTTTTCACAATCATTTAGACGCCATTATTTTCAGGTGAGGGAAATGTAAGAAGACAAACTACAGTTACCTCCTTTGTTTATTCTGTTAAAAAATCACCAACAAATTGTTTTTTTGACTACAAAAACATTTATAAATATTAGACATTTTGAAAAAATGTTTCTCTGTATCTTTCTTTTTATCACTACTATCACATATATATTTCTTTATTTTACAAAGAAGTCACCACTTATCAAAGCCCAAAAGCCACTCGAGGATAAGGGTTTATGAGTGCATGGTAGTCATTGAGACAAGAGTGTAGTGATCGTTAGTGGTGAAAATTGGGTAGAATTTGGCTATTCAACAGGACAGCTTAACAAGAACTTGTTTACAGTGAACTTGAAGACAACCATGTTATAGTTAGCTGGAAAGCAGGTCAGCAGGACAATGTTCCACAAGTGAGCAGTTCTAAGAAAGAAGCTTTGTTCATGGAATTATCATTTAGAGTTAGGCATAGATAGAGAGTGAGAACAATTGTTGTTAGTGGTTGTAGGTAGTTGAGTGATCTTTGTAAAACTTTGGCAGGGTGGGACCATAGATTGAAGCTCAAATGAGCATTTGTCATGAAAATAATGATAGGGCAGAGACAGGCTCTCGACGTCTCTTCTGTAGGAAAGGGGTTGCAGGGGGAGAAAAGGGCATCACTTCCTAAGTTTTAAAGTTTTTTTGTTTTTTTCATCAAACATCACTTAGTTTCTTCAGTCCATTTCGTAAAGCACATATGTCAGAGTAATAGTTAAAGAGCTGCTGCTGCTGCTCATCATCATCATCATAATAATCATAATAATAATAATAATAATAATAATCATAATAATCATAATAATAATAATAATAATAATAATAATAATATCGCATGAATCTAAAAATTCTGTTCTTGGCATTGGTTTTCCCAATATATTTCTAATCAGAATTTTTTCCAGAAAAACATCTGGTTCTGACAGGAGGAACTGCGTGAAGGTTGCCAACATCCTAAGTGAATTGATTTTTGTGAAATGAACTGGGTGCAAACTTAAGACACCCAGATCATCAATCTATGTCGTTAATCGAACCACCATCAACTCTCAGAGTTGGCCTTATAAACCATTATCTTGGATAATAATTTGGTTATTGTTTTATGTTTGGTTTTTGGTGCCTTTTGGAATTCCTTTTTAATTCTCTGTCTCCCCCAACGAAGGCAGAATTTGTGTAGGAAAAATCCATCTCTCTTTCAGTGTCTGAGAACAAAAAGATGAAGTGTTCTATCAACACAGACAGGGTCCAAAAAGATAGTCTCTAATCTAATAGGTTCCACACTGTCAACTAAGCTCCAATGCCTGTCGCATCACTGCAATGTTGCATCCCTGTACTTGTATTAACAAGTACTTTAATGGAATGTGCTCTATCAAATTGGTAACACTTGTGCCCCTTTAATCGAAATATTTTCAACTAACCCAATAAACTGCAAAACCCACCCCTAGATCATAGAAATTCCTGGGAAGTTTTTTTTTATTCTAATAATTTCTTCTTTTTGAATTGCTAAATTTTGGAATTCCCTTCCTGTTTTCTGTTTCCCTGACTGTACTAACATGCAGAAATTTAAATATAACGTGAATAGACATCTTGTTACTTAACTCCCTACATAATGTCTCTATAGCCATGGTACCAAATAATAGGCCTTTATGTCCAAGTGTATGAATTATTTAAGATGAACAAAAAACAAAAAAAAACTACTACACTTTTCTTCTAACAAATGACCGAGAAACTGACTTTTGGCGGCCCTGTCGGTGGGGCATTAGAATACACCGACTGCCCCCCTGCAGAGGGTAAAGGTCCCTCAATGGGGGTCCTGGATATGACCTTAAACTATATCCAGTGGTGAGGCCCCAGCTTGTGGGCTTTGGGGAGTGTGGAGCCACCCTTTAATTACCATTGCTCCCAGGTCCTCTCTGACCCGAAGTGGTAGTACCTGTTAGGGCCCCAACCATGGGTTAAATAGAAACCAACGTGAAAACAACAAATATATTCTATTAAAAAAATTTTTCTTCAAAATCTTTGGATTCGGCATTAAATAACCCGGAAAGGGTTGATATGCTGTAAAACAAAAACAACCAACCAACCAACCTGACTTTTTGGTTCATTTTAGGCCAAAACAAAATTTCATATCATTTGCATCAGAAGACCATAGATTAACTCTGCAACCTGGACCATCTGATATTAAAGAAAAAAAAAACTTTTTTCTTTAGCGGTAGATGGTTCAAGGTTACCTGGTGAAGTCTCATTGACTGAAACAGATGGCTGTTTGTAGCGACCAAATGTAACCGTTTACCTCCGAATAAATAAAAAATATTTTGCTCTTGTTATTGAACATTATGTAACAACCTCGTTGAGTTCATTAGTTCCTACTTTTGAATGTCTCAAGCCTATATATATTTTTTCTTTCTTAACCTCATTCATCTAGAGGAAGTCTCGAAATAAAGACGAAACGTTGATGAACACATAACTCAGTTTGTTCATTTATATTTCTGTGTGTGTGTATGTGTGTGTGTGTGTGTGTGTGTGTGTGTGTGTGTGTGTGTGCGTGTTCCTTTCGCGGGACATATCACAAATTTAAGAAGTAAACAAGCCCAGGCGGTAAACAAGAGACTGTTTTCAAAGTAAAATGTCGATATAAACACTCAGCTACTTCAAACGACGTATATACATTGCACGGGATCATATCAATATATAACTTAGAGGATCTGCTATTATTTATTTAATCTCATAGTTTACAAATCTGAAACTATCGAAGTTCTGACCTGGATTTAAATTGCTTAACTACAGTCATCAGCTGGGAATAGACTTTTTATTTACAAGGGAATTACCACTTACCAAGGCCCGAAGGCCATTCGAGGATAATGGTTAATGAACGTAAGGTGATAGTGTAGTAATTGTTAATGGTTCAAGTTGGGTAGAATTTGATTTAAGGGAACGCTTCAACAAGATCTTATTTACATTGAGGCTTGGAGGCTACGACATCGTAGTTGGCTGGGAAGCAGACCAGCGGAACAGTGTTCCAGAGGTGGTCAGTTCCAAGGAAAGAAGCTTTGTTCATGGAATCTGCATTTAGATTTAGGCGAAGATAGAGATAGGGGAGAAAATCGTATATAGTTGTTTTAGCTAGTCGAGTGTTTTTTTTATGAAAGTTTGGCAGGAGGGGGGGATGCATAGATTGGAACTCAGACGAGCACTTTCCATGGAAATAACGACAGAGCAGAGGCATGCTCGCAATGTCTCGTCTATGGGAAAGAGGGTTTAGAGAAGAGAAAGTGTACCCTGTATTAGGTTTTAGAGGTCGGTTTTAAACTCTATCAAGGCAGGATAGGTTGTGTTGAGCAGCTCCTGGCCAGATGTGGCAACTGTACTCGGCTCTTATAAAGATATAGGATTGCATCGGCAGTGAGATGCTTGTGATTATATAATGTTTGAACATGATATAATTACAAGCATTCATATAAAATATTAGCAAATTCTTTTCCCCCCCACAGGGACTTGTCTTAAGGACACTTTCTGGAAAAGATGTTTTTTATGTATTACATTATTTACTTTGAGTCTCCCTGGTGAAAGCAGTAATGCACTTTTCAGTATTGGATGGGCGTAGTTAGATAAGGCTAAGCATCTAGACATTTGCAAGTTTTCTTTCTTAAACGTTTTTTTGTATTTATTCAAGTGTAACTGTCATGAATCAACAATCGGTCGGCAACAGATGGCTCCTGCAGTTGCCAGATATCAGACACCAAATTTTTTGTTTTTTGTTCACCCCTAACAAGGCATATCGCCACTTGGACGTAAGAGGCTACTATTTTGGCACCATGTCTAGGAAAGATTGGCAAGGTGTTAGTTTATATTACATTTAAACTTCTTCATAGTACAGTCAGAGAAGTAACAGGAAGAGAATTGCAAAGTCTACCTGTTCGAGGGGGGGGGAATATTAAAGTAGAAAGCTTTCTAGCATTTAGAGACCTCAACAGTGAAGGGGTGAGATTTTGTTGCTAAGCGAGTTTGTCGGGGATATGTATGTTGAGGGGGTACAAACGCACCGAGTTCATCAGAGCATGTTCTATTAAAATACTTGTAAAACAGACAAAGGGATGCAACAATGGAGCAATAGGTCAGGGGTTGGAGCTTAGTTGAAAAAGTGGGATATATTAGATTGAAAACTTTTTTGGACCCTATCCAAGAGGGAGAGATTAGTGGTAAATGCCCCAGCCCAGATGTTGCAACAAATACTCCATGCATGGGTGAATGGTGGCCTTGCAGAGGTACAGGATATTCTCAGATGTGAGTAGTCTTCTAGGTCGATAGAGGGAACCCACCTTCTTTGCAGCAGCCTTTGCAATGTCCTCCATGTATTTGCTCCAGTTCATATTGCCCATGAATGTTAAGGCTGAGAAATTTGAAGGAAGAATTATCAGATAGGCTGCTATTTGTCATGGATATAAGGGATTGGGGAGGCGTCTTGTAATTGTTTAAGGAGAGCAGCTTAGTTTTACCAGCATTAAATGTTACCATCCATTTGCATTCCCATTCCACTATAGTCTGGAGGTCATTTTTTAATGATTTGCCATTGTCTTAGATTTATGTACATCCGCATGCATGTTATAGAGCATTGTATCATCAGCAAATATACCCATCTCTGGCACAATATTATCAGGGAGGTCGTTTATGAACATAAGGAATAATAGTAGTCGAAGGATCTACCCCTAAGGCACTTCTGCATTAATGTTATGCTGCTTGGATGCATTCAGATAATTTAACGTGCTGCATCTACCTGACATTATGCAGGAGACTTTTTAGATTCATATTCGTTTGGCTCCCTCCCACACACACGCACTTTGTATTTTCTCTTTAACGCCTATATAATATTCTGTCCATTCCTTCCTTAGTCTGCATGTTACACTTTGAAAAAGGACAAATACAATTTTTGAAAGCAAAACTGCTTTAAAAAAAAAAAGACAAATTCATTTTTTTTTTTTTTTTTTTTTTTACTCATGTTCGCCCTTTACAAAGCATATCGCCACTTGGACGTAAGGGGCTACTATTTGAGACCATGTCTAGGAAAGATTAACAAGATATTTGTTTACGTTGCATTTAAACTTCTGCATATCAGTACAGCCAAGGAAGCAGGCAGCAGGAAGGGAATTCCAAAGTCTAGCTGTTCGAGGGAAGAAACTATTAGAATAGAAAGCATTCTGGCATTTAAGGACACCAACAGTGAAGGGGTGAGATCTTATTGCTAAGTGGGTTTGTCAGGGATATGTACGTTGAGGGGATACAAGTAAAACGAGTTCATCAGAACACATTCCATTAAAATATTGGTAAAACGGGCACAGTGATGCAACATTGCGGCGATGAGACAGGGGCTGGAGCTTAATTGATAAAGTGAGACCGATTAGATAGATAAAATCCAAAAAAGAGTTGTCAAAGAGACTGAGACTAGTGGTGGATGCACCAGCCCAGATGTGGCAACAATACTCTATGCATGGGTGAATGAAATTTAACTGTAAAAAGGCAAATCTGGACAACATTAGAGTGACCTCCTTTTGATGTAACCTCGTTTTTGAATATCATAATAAACGATCCTTGTTGTAATGATGTAAGAAAGGAACTCGTAGTAATTTCGATGTGCAGCGATTCTTCACGGAAGAAAGTTAGTGAAACATGATGCAACAAAAGGGAGTATTCAAAAGAAACAGGGCAAAAAGAAGAACATTACTTATCAAGAGGTGCTGGATTAAAGAAGTAAATTAAAGATTGTATCTTATAATATGATTACATTACTTATATTGAACTATGTAGCACAATATTACTTTTTGAGTATTTATTAGTATTTATTCATTTCATTTAGGTCAGTTCTAGATTTAAAATAGAATGGACACCGTTTTCATGGGAATGTTCATGAATTCATATTTGCTGTGTGTTATTGTTTTTTCTGTCCAAAAAAAAATTTTTTGCGCGATTCAAAAACATCAGCTGAAAAAATTGCTGATTAAATATATTTCTCATTACGTGAAATTTCCATGGGTCCTGCTAATTTTCAATATTTTGGTACTGGCTCAGTTTGTTAACCACATACTCACCCACAAACTCATTAAGGGGAGCTAGCTGGTTCACTATTCATCTACCATTGCAGCGCCCCTATAACGCTGACAGGTTATATGCTACCAATGCTAGTCATCGTTTATGACCCATGCTAAAGTCGAGTTTTTGTCAGTTTCTTCCAGTGGTTTATCTAAACTTAGTTTTATCCAAAGGAAGAACAAAAAAGAGGGGGAGGGGTCGAAGCCCTTTGTGAAAATACACATATTTCCTATTTTTGTGAAATTTTAACAATCGGCATTAGACATCAATTAATAAGTATTCCCCAAACTTTAGTTCTTATGGAGTTTTTTCCAAGTAACTTATGGGGTATGGTATGAGCCTCAAAATCAAAATGAAGTGACGTTATAAAACAGGAAAACCATATAAAGCAAAAATCCAGGAAAACCATATAAAGCAAAATCCAAACTATATATAAAATTTTACTAAATGAATATGGTCAAACAAATCGACCGAAATATCTTAATCCAACTTCATTGATGTAGCTTTACTCACGTGTTTGTATCTTTATTTCTACTAACATGTTTTCCTGCTTATCCACTAGTCCATAAACTTATTTTTCATTGTGTTTTATTTCTTCGATGCAATCTCTTGAATGCATAGAATTTTTAGCCTGTTAAAAAACGGGCAAAAGTTATAGCCTGTTGTTTAGAATGAATTCTATGCCAAACTTCTAGAGTAAATCTGGTATTGTGGTGAGTAATTCTTATTAATCCGTAACTGTGTATCGAATGGATACCATAATAACAAGTTCGCTGCACCTTATGACAAAGTTCCCTCAATGTTTCAGAGAAAAAGTGGAACGGACAGACAGAGGCTAAGAAAATATGATATAGAATAGATATGGACGGATAAAATATCAAATTTTTCTGAAAACGAACAAGGAGAGAAATGTGAAAAAAGTTGAGAATAAAAAACGTCTGTCTTAAGCATTTACCAGAATGACAATTTCAATAAACAGCTAAAAAAAAGTTTTTAAATAATAGCAGCAATTATTTTAGTAGTAGTGGTGGTAGTAGTAGTAGTAGTAAAAGAGCTAGTAGTAGTTGTAGCTCTAGTAGTAGTCGCAGTAATATTAGCACCAGTAGTAGTCACAGTAATATTAGCACTAGTTGTAATATAAGCACTAGTAGTTGCAGTAATATTAGCACTAGTAGTAGTTGCAGTAATATTAGCACTAGTAGTAGTTGCAGTAATATTAGCACTAGTAGTAGTTGTAGTAATAGTAGTTGCAGTAATATTAGCATTAGTAGTAGTTGTAGTAGTCATCTGGAGGTTTTGCCTAAGACAAGTACATTTGAGAAGTGTTATTTCCGTACAAGCCGAAAGGCCCGGCATATAAAAATCAACAATCGGTTCTTTGATATGACAGGAGCGCATTCATAATGAATGTTTCTGTTTGGAGCACAATTGAACCATGATACTTGATTTGTGCATTTGTAACTTTAATTCAAACCATTACATAAAAGAATTTTATAAAATCAACAGTAGGTTCTCTACAGTGCAATCTAGACTACAAAATATTGTGGACTAAATCAATGCGAGGAGGTATGTGAAGCATCCTCCCCAGTGCCTCGTGGTGGGTCCCCAACTAGAGCAGGCAATTAATCGATTTGATTGAAAAATGGTCGATTTCACAGATTTGTTAATCCTCATTCAATCCCAGGCAATGTCGGATCTTCTTGCTAGCGACTCATAAATATAAATCAAATTTAATGCAAATAAAAAAAATATTTTAACATTCAAAGTTCCGTCTGCCTGCTTCCCACCGGACTACAACTTCGATGTCTTCAAGCCCAACGTTAACAAATTCTTAATGAACCGCCCCCTTAAGTAAACACTTCATCAAATCTTCACTCTAACGTAATGTACTTGCAATAACCCTTATCCTTGAGTGGCTTCCGGGCCTTGATAAGTGGTGACCACTGTGTAAAAAAAAAAAAAAAAAAACTATTCTACCTTAAGGCGCTTTTAAAATACTTCAAAGAAACTATAGTCTGGGAATGTACAATCTTCTTTTAAGCCTAGCAGCTTTATTCCAAAATTCATAATGATCGGTTAATTAGTTTAGGAGTTTGTCATGTAAACAGGAATTTATAAACATAGTTAACTTAATTAAAATAGAGATTTGAAGTTAACATTTCTTATTTACCAAAGCATGAAATTCTGTGGACACCCAGCCACATCTTATATCCTAAAATGTGCTCGCACTTAGTCAAAAGAAATTTCTATGGCATTCAGAAAGACTGGGCTTCAGGAAAGCATTACTCAGAATTAAAACATCCTAATCTTTGCCTTGCCCCCCCCCGAAAGTTATTTGTGTAACAGAGCATGGACACGCATATGCAAATGCATGCAAAATGACATCACTGGTAAAGAAAAAGACTATAAAAAAGGAAAACGAGCACATTGGAGAAGACAATCACATTAAAGACGTGTACAACATTTACAATTTCACTTTTATAGATATACAGATTACTAGCAGTTCAGCCTAGCTTTGCTCGGGACCTATGTATTCTCCCTAACTTTCCCTATGTAGGAATACACTTTATGCAAGATTACGTTCGAGAGGACGATCATGTGAGAGACATCACAGCCATAACAAGAAGTCATGCTGAGAGAATGAGGAAATAAATATCGTGGTTACTAAAAAGCGAGTTTGAGTTATTCTTTGTCTTGGTCTCCTTTGCGACGCAGACTGCATACAACGTGTTGGGCCCGTGTGTACAACATTACATTTGCACAGCGCTTCCGCTTCAGTCGATGTAACCTTCTTCAGGTGTATAAGCCGCCATGTTCGATATTGGATCATGGTTAACTATATCTATCCGAGGTTTCATATTTAGGTTCTGGTTAAAAGTAAAACTGAAAATTAAAAAAAAAAAAATCAAAACAAAACGAAACACTAGATATTTCTAAAATATTTATAACAAGGTGGGGGGTGGGCTTTAGGTTTATTGTTATTGTAAAATGTTGTCTTGGGATATTCATTTTTTTTTTTTATTTATTTATTTATTTTTTTTTTTTTGCCTTTTCGACATTACCCTCTTTTCGTGTACTTTTGTACCTTTAACATTCGAGTAAATTGTAAAACCACTTCTTGCTAATAATGGACAGAGATATCTATAATTATGCTGCCAGGAATTATGTGCTAACAGAACGGCTGGCAAGAGAGGCGGGGTTGAGGGAAGAGGGTGGTATTGACTATTTGCGAGGGTGGGTGGGTATTTTGAGATTATTTGGTCATTGCGTCCAATTCTAAAAAAAGAAAGCAGAATTTATTGCAAACAAGCAATAAACTACCGACCATCCGGCGATTATTAATCTAACTCTAAGTCTTCTTTTATATGAATTATCTTTTAGACTCCGAAACGGCTGAACAGATTTTCTTTAAAATTTACAGAATTCAGTGTATAAGTCTGGGAGTGATCTTAGTTAAGTTTGTTTCAGGACACCCTCGATAATTAATAATCGAAACCATCATTTTAATTTATCTATCATTGGTAAAACCATTTTTTCCATGTCGTTGCTTAGCACCAATGATAGAACAGGTCATGAAAATTCTACTGTGGGTAAGTTGAGAGTTTTTTTTTTTTTTTTGCATGACGTGGTCTGTAGGGTTAAACTCCACACATAACTTTCTTAATGTTTTTTTTTTCATTAACTGGAAAGAAGTTTATATAAAATAATTTCATAAAAGAAACAGTAGGTTCTCTAGAGTGCAATGTAGAATAACATATAATTTGGACTAAGTTACTGCATGGAGGCATGTGAAGCTTCCTCCCGAGCTATTTCACGGATTTCGATGACAAAAATATAGGAGTGTGGAATATTCGTTGATCATCATTCAATCCCGGGCAACAAATGCATCCAAAACCAAACTCCTATCCTTACATCATCAACGCTCTGATCCCCATCTGGCATCAATTGTGATGGATGGCTCTCGTCTGGGTGAGGCCCCGTGTTTTGACAAGATTCTGGGTTTGACCTTTACTCCTGATCTGAAATGGAACACGTACATCAAGTCTGTTGCCAAGGTCGCTGGAAAGATGGTGGGATCCTTCTACCGCTCCAGAAGATATCTCACTACTGATGCAATTCTCTATCTATATAAAAGCCAAGTACGTCCAAGGATGGAATACTGTTGCCATATCTGGGCAGGAGCTGCTAAAAACAGCCTATCCTGCCTTGACAGAGTACAAAATAGACTTCGTGGCTTAGTGGGGGATGCCCTTTTCTCTACCCTGCAACCTCTCTCCCACAGAAGAGACGTTGCGAGCCTATCCTTGTTTTATCGTTATTTCCATGGCAGATGCTCGTCTGAACTCCAATCTCTGGTCTCCCCTCGCCAATCTTTCACGAAAAACACCCATCTAGCTGAATCCACTGTGAAAAATTCCCCCACTCTATATCTGTGCCTAAATCAAAACGCGGATTCCATGAACAAAGTTTCTTTCTTAGAACTGCACGCCTGTGGAACTCTGTTCCGTCTGCCTGCTTCCCACCGGACTACAGCTTGGATGTCTTCAAGTCCAATGTTAACAAATTCCAAATGAACCGTCCCCTTAAGTAAACACTTCATCAAATCTCCACACTAACGTAATGTACTTGCAATAACCCTTATCCCTGAGTGGCTTTCGGGCCTTGATAAGTGGTGATCACTGTGTAAAAAAAAAAACCCAAAAAAAACAATCAGATCTCCCTGCTAATCTATATATATATATATATATATATATATATATATATATATATATATATATATATACACACACACACACATACACACACACACACACTAACCACAAGCCGTTTTGAGGTTAGTATAAGCATGAAAAATAAAAAATAAAAACTTAGGGGTACTTATGCAGAGAAGGTACCGTGCTGGAGTCGATGTTTCATCGGCGCTTTCCATCAGATAACATAAACTGCTAAGATATGCCAATGAATTTGGAGTAAGCAGACGAAAAAAAAATTAAATCAATTTGTTGACAACTTTATGAAACCATCAGATACTGTGGACGAAAACAACACGGTACATTCTATACATGAGTACCCTGTTAGATGAAAGTACCAATTACTTACAAAATAGCCTATCTCCTCCCATTGTTAAGAATGGATTTCTAAATAATGATACAGTTTTCAATTTATGTAGTAACCAGCAAAATGTATAGCTTGCCTATGAATATCATTTTGCTGAATACTTTTCTCTGAGAATGAGAGCCATTCTTTGAAATTCATGGAATAAGGACAATTTTTAAGTTTTTGTCATTTCTAATTTTACAGAGTTTATATTGAATTCCTTATATCGATGTTCTATACTGAATACTGAGCTTCTTCATCTGTTTATGATTATCCTATTAAGGGGTCTATCGTTGGACCTCTATTATTCCTAATATTCATAAATGACCACCCTGACAAAATTGTCTGTGAGATGGGTATATATGCTGATGACACCACGCTCTATAACAAACACGACAGGAAAACAAATAAACACAGATCTAAAGAAATGGCAGAAACACTAGAGGATGACCTCCAATCTGTAGTGGAATGGGGACAAAAGTGGATGGTCACATTCAATGCTGCCAAGACTAAGCTTGTTTCCTTCAATAACTACAAGAAACCTTCTCTAACACCAATAGCAATGGCCAAAGACTTTATCTGAAAGCACATCTTTTAAATTCCTCGGACTAACGTTCACAGGAAATATGAGTTGGAAAAATTACATTGAGAGCGTTGCCAGGACCACTGCGAAAAAGGTAGGCTCTCTATACCGTGCTAAAAAGCTACTAACGTCTGAAAGTATCCTGTACTCCTATAAGGCTTTCATTCGCCCATGTATGTAGTATTGTTGTCATATTTGGGCTGGTGCATCTGCTACTAGTCTCACTCCTAGAAAAGGTTCAAAAGAGAGTCGCCAACCTGATAGGTCCTGAACCGTCACCTAAGCTTCAGTCTCTGTCCCATCGACGAAATGTAGCATCCCTCTCTCTCTCTTCTACAAGTACTTTAACAATGAATGCTCCAACGAACTGCAAGCACTTGTACCCCCTCGATATAAATATCCCCCAAAAACCCGACAAGCAGCAAAATCCCACCCCTTCACAGTTGAGATCCCTAGATGTAAGAGAGTCTTCTACTCCAGTAGTTTCTTCCCCAGAACCGCTAGACGCTGCTTCCCAACTGTACTGACATGCAGAAGTTCAAGTGTAACGTGAACCGACATCTTGCTGCCCAACTCCCCACATAGTACCCCTGGAGCTTATGTCCTTGATAGTAGCCCCCTACAGCAAAGTGGCAACGTGCTTTGTTTGGGGTGAAAATGTAATAAAAAAAATAAAAATAAAAAAATTATTATCATTATTATTATTATTATCATTATCATTATTATTATTATTATCATTATTATTATTATTATTATTATTATCATTATTATTATTATCATTATCATTATTATTATTATTATCATTATTATTATTATCATTATCATTATTATTATTATTATCATTATTATTATTATTATTATTTACACTTAATTTAAGTTTATTCAATTTGCAGACTTGAAATATTTTTTGAATAAATAATTATTACTATAATTATTTTATTTTAAATACCCACAGACACTAATGTTTCATCCTTTCGGGAATCATCAGTGCAGGGAATCACGATTACTACGAGTCAGGAAATTAGAACCCAGCCATAATGACATCTCTGACTATCAGCAAGGAACAAACCGCTTAGCCAACATTAACCGTAGCGAGAATATATTTCGAATTAACATTGATGTAAAACGTATATGTTATTTAAGAAGGCCGAGAGTGATCATGTGATTTTAACATCATGATCTGCACCCCCCAACCCAAAGCCTTGAGCCCCTGGGGCAGGGGCATAGGCCATCCACAACTTTTGTAGATGCTTTTGTAGCGAGTTCTTTTTACAGGGTGAGGGTGCTGGCCCCACGCCCAACCTTCCCAGAAGGTACATACAGCGCCTAGCCTTCCCAAATGGTCACCCATCTGGCACTAGCCAGGTTCAACGTTGCTTAACTTCGGTGATCTGGCGAGAACCGGTGTGTCAATGTGATTGTGCCGTACGATCTGCGCACTTGGGCCTAAATGACTGACTTATTTCATTTCAATGTTAAGTTAACCACCGTCAATAATTTTCCCCACTCTTTATCCGTGCCAAAATCAAAACGTAGATTCCATGAACAAAGCTTCTTTCTTAGAAGTGCACGCCTGTGGAACTCTGTTCCGTCTGCCTGCTTCCCACCTGACTACAACTTGGATGTCTTCAAGTCCAACACAAACAAGTAATGACACCTTATCAAATCCCCAATACTAACTATTACTACGATACTATCCCAATGATTACTGTACACACAATAACCCTTATCCCCGAGTGGCTTCTGGGCCTTGATAAGTGGTGACCCCCAAGTAAAAAAAAAAGAAAAAAAAGTTCTTTAGAATAGGAACCCAGTTCTTAAAGGGACAGACATAATTTTCAGTTACACCCTTATATATAAGGATGTCAGTGAAAATATATATAAAGACGAAGGTGAAGAGATGTCTAAGGGCGTAAGTGTAAACAAAATTTCATTAACGTTAGCAAATTAGGTATATCCCTAAAAAAAATAAATAAATAAAATAAAGTCAAGCATAAAAACAGAAAATCTCTAATAGGACTGAAAAAAAAAAAAAAAAAAAACGCACATGTTTCAACCCCCTTTTTTAAGTTTCTCATTCCGACGTTTTTTATTTTTTTGTTTTTTTTTCTTCGTTTTATTTCTTTGACTGTTGTATTTTTTTTTTTTAAACTGGGAGTAGTATCTAAATAGTCCAGAAATGGCTGACTATGTCAAATTTTATATTACAAAGCTTCCATCTTTAAATCACCCTTTAAAGAATTTTCACACAACTTCTTTGAGGTGTGGGTGGCCTAAAAGTTAATGGTATGGCGAGCAGTATCACTAGAATTAGCCTTTACTCAGACTGGAATTCATTATAATCATGGCAGAGAATTTCGGCTTCTTTAGCAAGAAGACATCTTACTACAAAGTTTCACAAATGCTGGCCCCTGATGACATTTTGGGTGGTCTGCGGGCAAATTCACTATCTGATAATAGAATAAGAGATTATTAAACTATATAATAGAAGCGTAAATGTATCCGGATTGCTTCAATAATCATGTATGAAAAGTTCAATTTTACAAGCAAAGAGTAGAAGAGAATCTTGATAATAACTGATAATAATAAAGCAAGGAAAAAAAGTAGGGTTATTTTTTCACTTTTAGGTACTTCTACAGAATAATGTCGACTGTGCTATTTTTTTTTTAAATGAAGTTTTCAAGTTAAATTTAAATTTTACCATTAATTACATTGTTAGATGAATATACAGGCCATGCTGCCCATGATAAGAATGGGTTTCTAAATAATAACGTCATTATTTCAGATCTGTATTCGATATAAAAACCCATATTTAATCTAGCCATAAAAATATTCCATTGTTATTATTTCTCTTGTCAAATTTTTATACTGATAGCCTATCTTCATTTGTTATGATCCGCCTATCAGCATTTGCTTTTCTCAGACCTCCAGTTGTTTCTGCAAGATTTTGGTGGTTTCAAACAAGGTAATCTTCCGAGATACTCCAACATTGCAATAGATCCCAATTTTCTCACTCAATTTGTCAAATCCTTTTATCACCACTCCCTCAGGACTCTCATCATAACAGGTACAACTTCTATTTTCTTCAAATTCCACAATATTTTATCTCCTTTTTCAAGTCTTGGTATTTTTCGACCTTTGCCTTTTCTTCCGCATCCCCATCAGCTGGCACGGCTATACCAATGATTATTGCCTGAAAGACTATTTTTAACATCGGATTTTTTCGAGTTACGGTACTTATCGGATGAATTTCTGTACAAAACATATCTAAGAACACTGCCAGATATATAAATTACCTTTGTGTGAAATTTGTAAAAGATAGACTCAGCCGTTTTGGAACCTATAAGGAAGGAACTCACACGCGCACACACATGCAAAGTGACTTTTATTTAATAACAGATATATGTAAATGACAAAGTGGGCTTTGTTTAATTTTGGAGAGACAACAAAGGAGGCATAAACCACATGACATGTATAATCTAAAAATAGTTTCATAAAAACTTGAGCACCAAAATAGCTCTAAAGACTAAAGTTACTTCTCAAGCAAATTTCTGCAGGGCTTTCCCTTTCTTAACCTCACAAAGTAAATAAAATCCAAAGTATGCTTTTGTGTTGCTATCAATTTTCTGCTGCTCAAAGCAAATTGGTAGCACGACTTCAGGTCGTGCCTGCAAATTATCATCATTCTTAGAAACTCTGCTCACAGCTAATATATTTTATTAGTCCTGCTTGCCTTTCAGATCTTATCTAGCAATGCACTTAACACAACCATTTTTTTTTTTCACAATAAAAGAGTAGAGTATCATTTAATCTCTTGAGAAAATAACCAAAATGCTATATATACATGTGGTTCCAAAAGTAAAGCCTCCTTTTTTTTTTTAACTAAAAAACTAAAACATTAAAGAGCTACAAAGATTGGTATAGTACCATGAAAACAAGCGACCATTTTTTTTTTTTACATAGGAGTCACCACTTATCAAGGCTCGAAGGCCACTCGAGGATAACGGTTATAGACTCTACAGTAGTCAATGGGATAATATTGTAGTAATCGTTAGTAATGGAAATTTGGTAAATTGGATTACTTAAGGGGCCGGTTCATCAAGAATTTGTTTATGTTAGACTTGAAGACAACCAAGTTATAGTCAGCTGGGATGCAGGCAAATGGAAGGGAGTTCCACAGGCGTGCAGTTTTAAGAAAGAAGATTTATTCATGGAATCTATGTTTTGATTTAGGCACAGATAAAGAGTGGGGAAAAATTATTGACAGTAGTTTCAGCTAGACGGATGTTTTTCGTGAAAGAGTGGCGAGATTGGAGCTCATATGAGTATTTGCCATGGAAATAATGATAAAACAAAGACAGGCTCGCAACGTCTCTTCTGTGGGAAAGAGGTTGCAAGGAAAAGAAAAAGGCATCCTCCACTAAGCTATGAAGTCTATTGTGAACTCTTGTGCTCCAGAATTTATTTTTCTATGTAGTCAACACCATTCTCAATGCACTTTGACCAGCCTCTTTCGATTCATCTGTCATAAAAGTCTAGAGCCCACTGTCACTCACATCTGTCGCCACTATGAAATCGATGAACTCATCTCCTGTGCTAAAATCAACTGCATCGGCTTGTAAACATTCAACAGGTGCTGGTGAATGTTGATAGGTTTATTTCTTTTTTTCTGCATGGAGGAATTCAATGATGCATCTCTCCTTCTGATGCACGTCAATGACAGGGGTTGCTCTTTTAGAGTCTCACACTGTTAATATTTGCAACAAAGAGATTAAACTTTTAGGTTATGAATGTATAAGTTTAGTCTTCATAACAGTGTAATTTGCAATCCCTCCCTGATCGATTCAGGTGGAATAAAAAAATAGGAGGCATTACTTATGGAACGTCCCTCATATATATAAGAAAATATAAGGAAATAATGATTAAAGTTATATAAGAAATTTATTACATTATCATGTCAATAAGCTTAAAGACGACCACAAAAAGTCAAAGAGAAATGAGGCGGTGGGAGGGAGACCTCTATAGGCCATGGTATTTCCAAGTTAAATGCTTCTTATCAGAAGAGGAGAAAAAAAATTAATATTATACAAAAGTACAGGCAAAACACCGGTTTTATATACATTTTTGGTTAGAAATAAAAAAAGTTAGGGGGGATATAATGGAGGGAAGTGAGAACATTAGAAAAATTTCAATTCTCCCTAGTTATTATCTACATCTTTTTCTTTTATTAAATACTAGTGGGGGTACACGGCATGGCCTGGGTGTGGAGAGGTTTTATGGGAAAGGTATTGAGCAAAAGAGCCCTAAAAAAACTTTATTTTTTTAATCAACCCCCCCCCCCCCACAAAAAAAAATTAAAATAGCGAGTACCCACACGAGTGCAAAAAAAAAAAAAAATTTAGCTGGAGTAGCCAGGCTCGAATCTGTAACGCGATGGCTTTGCAAAAATGTCGACGAAAAAAAATGACCCTCCTCCCTTGTAAAAAACGACCCAGTTGACGGTGAACGAATGAATGGTTTTTGATTATTTGTCGGCCGCAAGACTGAGCTTTCAAATGATACCAATTTTGTCAGTATTGATCAAATGTTTCAAAAGTTTTAGCATACAAACATCCACACACTAACAAACGTTTGCGATTTATATTATAGACTAGCGGGGGTGCCTGGCGTTGCCCAGGTGTTTGGAGGTGTAAAAGAAAAAAAAAGTTTTGGCAGGTAGGTAGGTTTGAACCCGAAGTCTTGAGGTGAAGGCGGAAAAAAAGCGTGATAACTTACCTCGACGCTACGAGGGCAGCAGAAGTGAGAATGGTTGAAATTAAACGATTAAAAAATTAAGTGACAAGTGCATGAATTTAAATCCTGCACTTAACTTTGGCTGCAAGCCAGTTCTGTATATTTGTTTGTTTCTCCCTCCCCAAAAAAAAAATTAAAAAGGGGAGTGTCCAAATGAATAGCAATTGTCTGATATGAAGAGTTTCCCCCGCATTGATCAAAGGTGGTTGCTTTTCTGAACCTCCTGGCACAAGTGCCAGGGAGACTCATTTGCTACAATTTCAGTTTTGCTTTTTTATACGGAAAAGCCAAACAAATAAATGGAGACCAGGGAATACCACGAAAATAGCAAGTAAATGTCGCTCAAATAAAAGATAGATGCGACCTCCTTTCGTAAATCGTAGATATTATAATCTAGGAAGTATTATAGAAGAAGAAGATTCTCTACCCAATCCCCGTCCTATTCAGTAACCCTCTTCTCTCGCTTTTGAAATTTGTTGAATGCTTTCACTTCCGTCTCCTTTCATTGCATCTCCCTCCTCTTTCCTATTTCTAACCAAAAATATATGTAAAATCGGTGTTATTTTTAGGCCTATACTCTTTTGCATGATGCTGATATTTTATTCTTCTGATAAGAAGTATTTAGCTTTGAAATGCCATGGTCTAACGACATTCTCCCATCCCTCATTTCCTTTTCCCTTATTGTGACGTCATAAACCATAATGACATGATATTGTAACAAAGTCCTAATCTTACTTTAATCCTTTTTTATACTTGCTCAGCCTTATCTATCCAGATAGGTTGGCATTCTCTCTGAAAAAAAAAATTTCAAGTTAGCTTTCTCTTATATATATATATATATATATATATATATATATATAGTAAGTTATAAAATGTATATGGCGATTAAGCTACACTGAATATTCTGCGTTTCATCCACTCTAGGATTCTTCAGACTTATATATATATATATATGCCATATAAGCCTGACAAATTCTCATGAGAATGAACTGCGGAATATTTTGTGTAGCTTAATTGCCATATATATTTTCATAATTTGCTACCTGGCTCTACCTATGTATTGAGCACTGTTGAAGTAAAAGCTGAACATTCACGCATAAAATTATATCTTCGTATATTAATTTTTGTGATTAAATGAATTAGTCATATATATATGGCATAATCGTGTTGACACACCAGTTCTCGTCAGATCACCGAAGTTAAGCAATGTTGAGCCTGGTTAGTACCAGATGAGTGACCATTTGGAAATTCTAGGTGCTATATGTGCTCTCTGCTTATCTCGGCATTTGTTTCCAGTCGTTCTGTACATATAGTTTACTTGCCACTGGTATTTAAAAGTGTTGACTCAGGAAAGGTGTGGTTGGAGATTGCGCACCTCCTGCCACAAAAATTTCATGTGCATGCATCCCTTTGTGGGTACCCATAGTCTATTAAAGACTGAAGGAGCCTGTTTTATATATATATATATATATAACTACTTAATTTACTCACATAAAATTAATATGCGAAAGTATAGATTTATGCGTAAGCTTTAAGTATTTACTTCAAAGTGCAATGAAGCAGGGACGCCCTATTGGACGGCAAGAATTTGTCAGTTGCCCATAAAAAAGTTGCTTAGGAGCTCTTGAGTCATCCATTCTTACAAGATGACCCGACCACCACATTTGTATCCTGATCAAAAATGATTCAATACCAGTGATTTCACATCTCTCCAGTAATTCACTATTCGGAACACAATCCTGCCATCCAACATTGCAGATAAAACGCAGACATCTCATATGGAAGGAGTCAAGCTGATTTATATGCTTGCGGTACAAGGTCCACGTTTCGGCACCATACAGAAGAGTAGGCAGAACAACTGCTTCATTACAAAGATAAACTAAAAGACAACCTGAAACGTTGTGGAATTTCTCTGAGTTCCTGGGAGAGCGCAGCAGGAAATCGCAGAAAATAGAGGAAGACGTGTTTCCTGGGGACCAAAGAATTTGAACATAACCGCTTTTGTCATAGGGACACCCTTCGTGCAAATATGAAGGCAAAACACAAGAAACATCCACCTAAAAATGAATATGTATGCCATTGTGGTTTCAGAGCACGCAGCAAAGCAGGGTTATCTGTTCATTCGAGAAGGCATCTTTGACCTACGAGCATATGAAAGTTCACCATCTGCGGAGGAGTGTGCCGGACGTCTACAGGATTGCAATTACGCATGTGGTGTCACAGAGCTTAGGAGCTGCTGAAGATTGCATACTGAACCCTCATTCCTCGTCTTCGATGAGAGAATCCACCATATATATATATATATATATATATATATATATATGTGTGTGTGTGTGTGTGTGTGTGTGTGTTGGGACAATTAATTGGAATTAGAAATCAAGAAAATTGGAACTTTTTAAGGTATTGGAATCGGAGAAAATTGTTTGGATATTTTTTTTTACGAGAGTACCCAGCATAGCAGCGAAGTATAAACACCTCCAATTTCGCCATGTGAGGAATGGCTATCGAGGTTGAGGGTGTTTATTCTGAAAGCCGTTCTTAACATCGCGAGATTGGAAGTGTTTATAGTACGCTGGGTACTCTCGTAAAAAAAAAATACCAAATTGTGCCTATTTTTTTATGCCAAAAACGATTCTTGTAACCCGTTTTTTTTTACAGACCATCTAAAAGTTGTGTGTAAATCCCAATGAGCTTTCTAAATGTCTGAAAGTAATACAATGTTCAACGAGCGAAATTGGAGATGCGCCTCTGCACAACTCATGCTCTCTACTGATCCAAGTTATGACAACTGGACCATCGCCAGCACCCTCAAAATATGTCGCTGGATTGGCATTAATAACAGGGACATGCCTAGGGTGATGCAAACAAAGTTTGTGGCCACCGCTATGGTCTTTGGTGTGGTTTCAAGTGAGGGTCACATCATGCCACCTCACATCTTCAAAGTCGCCTTGAAAATTAACACCAAAGTGTACCTGGATGTGTTGAAGAGCGTGGTGATCCGTGGTGCAATCAGATGACTATTGGCAGACGCTGGACTACTTCGCTTGATAATATGTTGAGAACATCACCAACATGACCTCCCACAAAACCAAAGTCAGTTTGATTGCCGCCGTCCACCGAGTATTTGCCAAGCTCCCACCGGCGCTTGTGGAAACGGCATACTCCCAGTTCCGGGACCGTATCGAGGCAGTGATTGAGGCTGAAGGCAGCTACATTGAATAGATGTCAGCTCTACTACATATTCAAGTTATCTGAATTGAGTTTTTCAATAAAAGTTTTAAAATAAAACTGTAGTGCTGTTTTCTTTAGGGCGAGACTTTTTTTAGTTCCACTTTGTACATTGATAAACTTACATATTACATTAATGAAATAGTCTAGTATACTCACATGTGCACATTTCTAGAAAAGCAGACACATTTTAGAATTATATAAGCATGTTCATACTGAACTGCTCACCACTTAACCAAATACAGACGGGAACTTTCTTCCTACGAGCCCTCCCCACTCCACCATCTTAAAAATGTAAACAGAAATGAAATAAAGGTAATTAATTGCTGTTATATTATAATTTCACTATTACCCCACCCCAAAACCTTTGTCCCACCCAACATATGACCTTCAGTTGGAAATGGTGTCATAGACGAAAAAAATTCAGCAACAATATACTTTGAAAAACTGATATCAAATTACATGAGTAAAAAAATAATAAGTTTTCATAACTGAGGCAGATCTAAGTGTCTGTATTCGTTTCAGCCTCATATGACAACAAAAAAAAAAAAACACATATATAGATATACATATAAGCGGCCTGGTAAGGCCACAGGGAAGACAACCGAAGCAGCAAAACTGAAGCTGCTTGCCAGGACACTATATATACATAATTTGAACATATTTTATTGGTTTGAAAAAAAAACTATTTTTTTTACCAACTGTCATAAAATTATAATCATAGAATAGTATTATAATCTTCAAAAACCAAATTATCATTTACTACTGTCCAATAGAACCAAAAATGTCAGCATTTTAATATCAAAATTGGCAACAAGCATAGATACATACATATATACACACATATACATACATATACATATATACACACATATACATACATATACATATATACACACACATATACATACATACATATATACACACACATATACATACATACATATATACACACACATATACATACATACATATATGCACACACATATACATACATACATATATATGTATGTATGTATGTATGTATGTATGTATGTATGTATGTATATTTAATCCTCCAGGGAGACTAGCCGCCCCTCCAAAGGGCGAATGAACTCTTTTTCTGGGTCAACGGCCAACTAGCACCGTGTATATTTGTGTGTGTGTGTATATGTGTATTGGGGTGGAGAGGGCTCCCGTAAGCCGTGGTGAAGGCAACCTTTCTAGGAGAAAATAATCTCTGATTTAAAAAACCATAAAGCGGGAGACCAGTACCCGCATTAAGCTGGTTTGAAGTTTAATTTGTTGCTGGCTATCTTGCTCTTGCTTGTTGCTGGATCTCAACATTTTGAACCGAGAGAGGGACTTAGCTGTCGTACAAAGCTAAGACTCTGTAACATCATCTTCGTATAGATACTCCCTCAGGCATTTGGGCTCATGGATTTTAAATGTCTGAGGGAGTGGCACTCGTCTGACAAGACGTTGCAATCATCAATCATGATATATGTATGTATGTGTGTATATATATATATATATATATATATATATATATATATATATATATATTAAGATATACCACCTTTCTCGGCAATTTTATAAGTTCCAAATCTCAGCGACTATTAATCAGAATTTAACAAATGAAGGCTGGTTGGAATGACCTAAATTTTATAGTGGGCTTTCTGACATTTGCCCTTGAGGTCACACATTAAGTGGATCATCCAGAGCCTATTTTTGGCGCTTTTTTACTGCTATAAAATGTTTCAATCTTAGTCATCCTAGTTTTGCATATGAATTACAAAATATCTTACATTTTCCCCAAACCCCTGGCTTTAATGAACGGAACACTAAAACTTGCTGCTATGGTTTCAAATGATCTGAAATAAAAGCAAGGGGAGACTTGATTCCAAATATTTCTCATATGTTATATCTCCCCTCTTTGGTTTTCATACATAAAGTAAAACCCACTGTGTATAAGGATTATTTAATACTAGAGATACTCATAATCGCACCCTATTTCCAAAAGAGGGGAGATGTAACATACAACCGATACATATACATATATATATATATATATATATATATATATATATATATATGTATATTAACCGGTCACCCGTTTTTTTTATAAAATGGAATTGCCTGATCAAAGACAAGATGCAAGCAAACACTAAAGGTCCAGGAGTTTATTTTATATATATAAAAATTATAATTAAAATTATATTATAATTAAAACAACTGTTTGTCCTTTTACCCTTCGAAACAGCTGTCAGACTAAGAAAAAATATATAATAACATGTCATAAAAAATAATAAAAACAAAAATTGTGTACTACTAAAAAAAAGGTGTTGTTTTTTCTGATTGTATAAATTATATTGCTCTGAATTCTCATCGAGCTAAACCGAGGTTAATATTGGTACAATAATCAATATAATACCATTTAAAAGGTATTAAAATTGATTGTTAAAAAAAATCCACATATATATATATATATATATATATATATATATATATATATTTACACACGCACACACACTTTAAAGTGTAGGATACACTCTAGTATCCTTTTACACATATAGTTAAAGGGATTCAAGTCCTTGCAAAATCTAAATAAACGTTTTTTTTCATTATAGGGTTATACAGGTTAGCAGGTAATAACAGAAAACGTTTCATATTTAGGATTATAGTTTTTCATTGGCTGCTTTTTCTTGATAAATTTGATATTTCTTATTTCTTTCTTGATAAACTAGCAGTTCAGCCCGGCTTTGCTCGGGTCCTATGTACTGTTCGTATCTTATGTGCATATGTATATATATATATTAAAAAGTTTGAATCGTGTCCATGTAACCTACATCTAAATTTCAAGTGTTTAGACCCAAAGTTGGCGGAGGAGTTTGGTAGAGTCTGCAAAGTTCAACTCTTTCAACTTTTGACCTCTTGACAGCCAAATTTCGCCCAAAAGCTGATTAAAAAACTTGCTGCATGTCTGAATACCCTATATGTAAAACTTCAAATGTTTAGACTCAAAATTGGCTGAATAGTTTGCTAGAGACCGCAAAGGACAAATCTTTTGAACTTTGATCCCTTGACAGCCAAATTTTCTGCCAAAAACCGATTAAAAACCTTGCCCTATGTTTGAATACACTTTATGTAAAAATGTTAAATGTTTAGACTAAAAATTAGCTGAGTAATTTGGTAGAGATCGCAGAGGTCAATTTTCTTTTAATTTGTCCCCAATTTTGACGCTATAAAATTTATTGTTTTGGGTGCAAATCAAATTTAAAAGTTTAATACGTGTCTAAGTAACCTACATCTAAAATTTCATGTGTTTCGACCCAAAATTGGCTGAGGAGTTTAGTAGAGTTCTCAAAGGTCCAATCGTTGAACTTTGACCACTTACGGCCAAATTTCTGGTCGAAAACAGATTAAAAAGATTTTCCCAATTTTCAATACCCATTATGTCAAATTTCGAGTCTGTAGACTGAAAATTGACAGAGTTGTTTGGTAGGAAAATGTACACACACAGACACACATAATTTCACTTCTAAATATATATAGATTTGATATTTCTTATTTCTTTTCCTTGAAGTAAATATGAAGCAGTCATTCTACAACAATTTTATAAAAACGACTTCCATTTGCTTTTTCTTTCAAATGAAAAAAAAAAAAAAAATTCTCCTGCCTGTTGGCCCAGTTCAAGTTATTAATGAAAAGAAAATAAACAGCACGTAATTGTGAAAAAGATAAAATAATTGTTTTTTGAAGAATCCGGGAAGGTGATTCATTAAAAGATGTAAAAAAAAATTGGATATCTTCAAGGATATTTATGGGAAAGATGCACAATAATTCCTGACTAAGCTTTTGTTTTCTCCATCTCTCAATTTCTATTGTTTTATCTTTCACTTGCAATTTTATTTTTTGCCAATTCAGTTTTATCATCAGCTAGCAGACCGCCTGGCGTTACCCGGTCGTAAACTACACTTAAATATGATATTTTAATTTATGCAGATTCCGTATTTTTTATTATAGACCAAATTCTCTGCTAATTATTATATTGTACCCAATATATAGTAGTGATTTCAAAAGTTAAGACAAATTGTTTTAAGTGCCATCAGCTAAAATCGAAAGCAAAATATTTAGCTTGGAAGCGGTATTCGTTATCATCTGACCTAAGGACACATGCATGTCAAAACTTTAAAAATTAACTTAAACATATAAATGCATATTTGCACATGCATACAGCATGTACAATATTTAGAGTTACGCTTGTCAAGTTCCAATATTATATTTTGTCCTCTTAGCGATTTATTTTTTCAACTGTAAACCATATTGAATTTGTTCCAAAATGATCAGATACCATATATATCAAGTTTCAAGTTTGTAGACCAAAAATTGACAGATCGGTTGAGACCGTTCTGCACACACACAGCCATTTATACATACATATATATGGTGATTGTCATTTCTTGACAAAATGAGGACCATCTTTCCCTCGCTTTATACATACATCATATATATATATATATGTATATATTCCGGGTGAAAGATATTCAAGAGTGATAACTAATGAATTTAACAAAGTTATTAAGAGTGCTCAATAAAAGAAGAGCAAGATATATTTTTATTAATATAAACAAATTTACATGGTCGCGACACTGGACATGCTAATGTTTCAGACAAATCGTCGGTTAAAACAAGAAGTCTTCGTCAGGTGACTTAATAAATGGTTGCTTTCCACAGAAGAAACTAGTCCTCAAACCTATATAACTAAACAATTATTTATTATACCGACAGAAAGTAGTGTTTCATGCTTATGTAATCATCAGTGTAGTTGATGACAATTTCTGCCGGTCATGATATTCGAACACATCCATGAAGTCACCTTTTGCCCTATTTGCTAAGCCTTTGCCTCAGGGCTACCAAACAATTGCCACGGGAATGAAGAGAAATTATTAAACGTTGAATTCGGGCGAATATATCAGACAATCCAGAGTGTTCAAACGAGCTGCAGTCGTGAAAATTGCATAAACGCTAGTTGACTGCCTTTATGTTATTACTAGTATGGATACCCGGCGTGCCCGGGTCAACCTGGAGTTCCGTTTGGACACACGTGCTACACTAAGGATATTGAGCAATTTTTCATTAATATATGCCAACTCAATCGTTACCCCACAACAATTTGTAAAATAAAAGAACGGATAAAAACACGAAAATGTAATCGCCCCTCTCCCCCAAAAACAAATAAATGACAACCTTCCCACCAGATATTTTGGCAGAAGGGATACGAAGAGAAGAAGCTATTTTCCGGATATTGAACACTTTTTGTTGCCCATGCGCTGGAAACCCAACCCCCCTAATAAATGAATCAAAACAATTTTCTTTCAATCAAAATGATAGGAAGTGCTCGTGCGAACGTTAAAAAACAAAGAAAAAAAAAGAGCCACGGCAGCCGGGCTCAAACATGTAATGCAAAAGAAGGAAGAACGCAAAAAAGTTACAAGCAAACGAGCAAAGTGCTTATGACGTCATGGCTTTGCAAAATAAGCTTTTTAAAACGCAAAAAAGTCACGGGCAAACGAGCAAAGTGCTTATGACGTCATGGCTTTGCAAAATAAGCTTTTTAAAACGCAAAAAAGTCACGGGCAAACGAGCAAAGTGCTTATGACGTCATGGCTTTGCAAAATAAGCTTTTTAAAACGCAAAAAAGTCACGGGCAAGCGAGCAAAGTGCTTATGACGTCATGGCTTTGCAAAATAAGCTTTTTAAAACGCAAAAAAGTCACGGGCAAGCGAGCAAAGTGCTTATGACGTCATGGCTTTGCAAAATAAGCTTTTTAAAACGCAAAAAAGTCACGGGCAAGCGAGCAAAGTGCTTATGACGTCATGGCTTTGCAAAATAAGCTTTTTAAAACGCAAAAAAGTCACGGGCAAACGAGCAAAGTGCTTATGACGTCATGGCTTTGCAAAATAAGCTTTTTAAAACGCAAAAAAGTCACGGGAAAACGAGCAAAGTGCTTATGACGTCATGGCTTTGCAAAATAAGCTTTTTAAAACGCAAAAAAGTTACGGGCAAACGAGCAAAGTGCTTATGACGTCATGGCTTTGCAAAATAAGCTTTTTAAAACGCAAAAAAGGGACTTCCCCTTCCTAAAAGTGGTCCAGTTGACTGCTACAGAATTAATCTTTTTTTCTAATTTTCACATATTATGCATCCGGAGCATTGCTCTTTTTGATGATATCGGTTTCGACCCGGTTGGATACCGATGACAAAAGTTTGTGACAGACATACAAACACACACACAGACAGTGTTCATAAAGGGGCTCAATAATTGTAATTAAATAATTATTCTTTATAATAGACACTAATGTTTCATTCTTACGCAATAACTCATAACTTAACATATTTTTCATTTTTGTTCAATTCGTAATTTAATAACTTTTTCCCATTCATTTCAACCAATATTTTTGCTTTTGTTCCTTCATCAACGAAAAAAATAATGAAAAATAGAAACTCGCAAGAACTAAACAAACAAACTAACAAGACAAGACAAGATCGGGCCCCAAGATCACAGTGTAGTATCTGTTCTGATACTACACTTCACCTTTTCTGTCCTCAATCAGTGGAGGAGAAATCCTTCATGACTGAGGCAATTTTTTTGTTTGTGTGTTCCTATCCAAAGTGTCTCTTTTTTGGGGGAGTTGGATTTTCCCAACATTAAAAACCGACCTCGTGTCTGACTATCCTCGTGGGGAGGCAAATAAATAGAAACAAACAAAACATTGTATTGATAAGCAGTGTTCTAAAAAAAATTTAATCTGGTTTGTTTTATTTAATGGCATATCAACATTTTCTGGGTTATTTAATGGCATATCAACATTTTCTGGGTTATTTAATGGCATATCCAGTAATTTCTGAAAAAGTTTTTCTGCTTCAGGTTCTATATATCTTCAAATATTTATTCATGGTATTTGGTTTAGGTGTTTTGTAGAGTAGATTGTGTTTGTTTTGGACTTTGCAGAACATGATTGAGTTTTGCAAAAGGAAAAGAAAAACAATAACATCAATGACGTTTCTAAATTTTTGAGATAAGGATCGGTTATTCATATTATTTGGGTTCATCATACTACTGTTCTCATCTTGAGTGTGATTTTCACAACGTTTCGGTCGATGTAACCTCCGACCTTCTGCAGGTGTATCTTGTCGAACTTGGGAATGTCCACAAGGACCAGTGGTGCAGTGGTTAGAGTATTTGGAAAAATCAATTGTTAAAGTGATATTCTCCTAAAAGTTGAAGGTTCAATCCTCAGTGTGGGTCACGAAAAAATACAATTGCAAATTACCTAGGACCTCATGGCTTACGGAACAAGTGCATACTACCTCCGTAAAGTAAATAAAGGGTTCTGCTCGAATTTCTGTCAAAATTCCAAAGTTCGACAGAAACATTCCCGAGTCCGACGAGATACACCTGAAGAAGGTTGGAGGTTACATCGACTGAAACGTTGTGAAAATCACACTTAAGATGAGTACAGTTTCCGATGAATCCAAATAATATGAATAACATCAATGTTTAGTGCATTTGAGGTTAGGAGACCAGTATCTTCAGACAGCCTAATTCTGGTAGCCGGAAGACAAGGCACATAAAAAAAATTTTTTAAAACAAATCTATTCACAACCTTAAGGATTGAATGAATTATAACAAGATCTCGTGGCCTGAAGCAACATAAAAAAATGAGATTCCAGGAAATGCAACAATTCTTCATACAAAGTTCCTTAAATAAGTTTCCAGACATTTTGTATAGGCATTTAAAATTGTCGGAGACTCTTGAAAATTTAGTAAGATTATTGCTATACATCTTATGAGATGACTGAATAATTTTTATGATTTTAGATTCAAATGAACAGCTACAGTAGGAATTGGAATGCACCCTACTAAAGCCCGATTGCTCCATTTGCTAAGTCTTTACCTCAGGGCCATCAAACAATTGCCATGGGAATGAAAGCAATTAAGGACTATTAAACATTGAATTCGAGTGAATATATTAGACAATCCATAATGTTCAAACGAGCAGAAGTCGTGAACATTGCATACACGCTGGTTGACTACTTTTTAGTTATTACTAGCATGGATACCCGGCGTTGTCTGGGTCGACATCAAATTCCGTTTGGACACAACTGCTATACTAAGGATATTGAGCAGTTTCATCATGGGCAACGTCGATAACCCCACAACAATTTCAAAAATAAAAAAAGAACGTATAAAAACACGAAAATATTATCGCTCAAAAAAACAAAAAACAAAAAAGAAGGTATGTGATACCCTCTCCACCAGATATTTCAGCAGAAGGGATACGAAGAAGCTATTCTCCAGATATTGAGCACTTTTTGTTACTCGTGCACTGGAACCTCCCTCTCCCAAATAAATGAATCAAAACAACTTTTCTTTCAATCAAAATAGCAGGGAGTGCCTGTGCTAATGGCACTCGAGTCATCTATTTGTTATAAATAATTTTACCAAGAATTCTTTAAAGGTTTTGGCTTCGGTTATAGCGGAAGAAACTCAACTTATATATGTATATACATATTTTTTTTCTTCATAAGTTTTGGTTTCGGTTCAAGGCAAGACACCCAAGTCATATGAATGTATTTATTTTTATTTTTAAAATCACAACTTTATAATATATAAGAATCGATAGAAAATTGACTATAATAATATATTCGAAATCTGCATAAATTAAAATATAATTAAGCATATTTTTGGACCGGGCTATGCCAGGCGTCCCTACTAGCTTAGATAAATACTTTTGCAGTTTTAAAAAAAGAGCTATAATAATATCAGGGCGTCTCCATTTAGGCTGAACGTCCACAGAATGTCAGCATCAATATATTACATATGAAAAAGTCATCTGTGGAATTTCCACAAGTTCCATAAGCAATGATACAAATGATTGCAATGATAAAGGATAGCCCTATATAAGAGAGATTTGGTTATTTAAGGGGGCGGCTCAACAAGAACTTGTTTACATTAGACTTGAAGACAGCCATGTTGTAGTCGGGCGGAAAGCAGACCAGCGTAACAGTTTTATAGGCAGGCAGCTATAGGAAAGGAGCTTTGTTCATGGAATCTGCGTTTAGATTTAGACACAAATGGGGCAAATTATTGATAGCGGTTGTAGCTAGTCAAGTGTTGCTTGTGTGGACCATAGAGTGGAGCTCAGACGAGCACTTGCCATGAAAATAACAATAGAGTAGAGACAGGTTCGCAAGGTTTCTTCTATGGAAAAATAGGCTCCAGAGAAATAGCGAGTGGGAACACTGGTGAAGAGTAATTTATGATGGAAAATGTAAACTAGTAATGCAAAAATTTGTGGCCTCCGTTCAGTCTTGAAAGACAATGGATACCCCCTGTTGGTGTTGCTATGCGTGTAATTGTGAAGCAAGGGTTGCGCAATCTCCAACTACACCTTTCTTGAATCTGTACTGCTTAAATCTAGTAGCAAAGAGAAGTATAGAATGACTGGAAACAATGCCAACATAAGCAGGGAGCGCATACAGCGCCTGGTATTCCCAAATGGTCATCCATTTTGTACTGGTTACGTCCAACATCGCTTAATTTAGGTGATCTAGCAGGAACTGATGTGTCGATGTGACCATATCATACAAGAGTTAGTCCGTCAGTATGATTATGCCACCGTGGATTATTCTCTCAAGAGAGAGACAAAGGATATCCGCTGTAAGAATGGCTGCACATGTAATTGTGGAGCAAGATTTGAACAATCCAAACCCCACCGTTTTTTAATCAGCACTGTTTAAATCTAGTGGCAAAGATGATTGAAAACTGGAAGATAAGCAAAGAGCGCATACAGCACCTGGTATACCCAAAGAGTCACCCATTTACTACTGACCAGTCTAAACGGCGCTTATCTTCGGCGATTTAACGGGAACGATGACAGCGTGATAATGCTGTACAGCTAAAGCTAAAAGGAATAAACTTGCAAGAATATGTTTCGGGTGTTTTCCAATGAAATGCTTACAGAGAATTTGATGCGTGTATTCTTAGAAAACTGTATTATGTGTATATGCATGTGGTCCGCCTTAAAGTCGGTTGTGGGAACATGCATGAACCTAGATGACAATAAGCGCGGGCAAAAGAGGCATACTAAGAAAAAGAAAAAACGATACATAAACAAATGCACACAGATAAATAGAGGCTGACCTTCAACTTGTGCACGTGGGATTAAATGAGTATTGTTGAAAGACAAATGCACTTGCATTAAATGGCACAGAAATTCATGGGAATGTTTCGCTCCGAATGGAAAGACAGAAAGAAGAGTCTGTGATGATTTTGTGTTTTATATATATATGAGAGAGAGAGAGAGAGAGAGAGAGAGAGAGAGAGGGTGAAAAAGGGTAAGTAAAAAAGTGATAATCAAGAAATAGAAGGGGGAATAAGAAGAGGCGAAAGAGGAAAAAGGTCCAGTTTCATTTAAGAGAAAAAGGAAAACTGCTTACATGGCAAACCCATGTGTGCGACTTCACAATTCTTTTTCATTTTATTTTCTACTGGCAGGCTGCCCGGCGTTGCCCGGTCGTAGAATACGCATAAATATTATATATTTATTCGTACAGAAACTAAGACATGTGCATGCAAGTACCGTTTTTTTTTAAACAGTTCACAACTTGTAAAAAAAAAAAAAAAAAAAAATACTCGAGCTGAGATCGAAACCAAAACCTAAAGACAATGAGTCAAGTACGATAACCATTACGCCAGCTTGACATGATCTTTAAAAAGTGTTTTCAAACCAACTTATTCTTAACATAAGGAAACTCATGTGAACGATTCATGTATGCGCATTCGTGAAACAGTTGAAAAGCAGCTACAAATCTGATACCTCCCCAAGCACTAACTTTTCAGTTTTGACTCCTTAGCAGTTCTTTTTTTTTTCTGATGAAAACCGAATAAAAGTTTTCCACGTGTCCGAAGACCCTATATACCAAATTTCAAGTATGTAAATCAAAAATTCGTTGTGTATAGGTTGAGAAGTGTCCTCACACACACGCAGTCTCACTTTTTAAGATTTGACGTGAAAGTGTGAGATCGGTTTCCATGTTTAATAGATGGTATTGCTGATAACATAAAGAGGGAGAAGATAGCGAGAGAGAGAGAAAGTAGAAGGTGAGGGGGAGAGGGAGAGAAATAAGTGAGAAAGAGAAAGAGAAAAAATAGCAAAAGACAGCGAGAGAGAAAAGGGGAGAGGGAGGGATAGAGAAAAGGGGAGAGGGAGAAATCCTTAATGATAGAGACAATTTTTTTATTTTTGTTCATATCCAGAGTGCCTCTTTTGGGGAACTGGGTTTTCCTCACATTAAAATCCGACTTTGTGTCTAACTCTGCCGTCGTGGAGAGGCAATTAAATAGGGACAATATAAGTGTCAACTTTGATATAATCTATTTGCTTTAAAGTTCATGGTTGATTTCAGTCATTTCAGGAGGTAGTTAAAAATTTTTGAACACTTTAAACAATAGTTCCTATTTACAATGCCTCCCCACGGGACAGAGTTAGACACCAGGGTCGTTTTTTAACGTGGAAAAAAAGGAACAAAAATAAAAATTTTCTCAGTCGTGAAGGATTTCTCCTCCACTGACAGAGAACAAGAAATTGAAGTGTAGCATCTGAAGAACAGATACTACACTTTAAGGTATTTATTTGCTCCCCCACTGAGCAAATTAGGCACAAGGCTGATTTTTAAAGTGAGGAGTGAAGGGGAGTAGGAGAGCTGGATAGTGACAATTGGTATGAAGGGTTGTCTCTACATTGACCAAGGTCTTATATGTGGGGTTGCCCCCACATATGGTCTTTGCTTGCAGTATCTGCCGGAACAGATGGTATTTATTTGCTCCCCCACCGAGCAAATTAGGCACAAGGCCGATTTTTAATGTGAGGAGTGAAGAGAGGGGGAAGGGAAAAAGGGGACCAGCTCCCGAGAGGTGGGAAATGGGAGCTGGTTAAAGGTCAGGTATGTGGGGTTGCCTCCACATCTAGTCTTTGCTTGCAGTATCTGCCGGAACAGATGGTATTTATTTGCTCCCCCACCGAGCAAATTAGGCACAAGGCCGATTTTTAATGTGAGGAGTGAAGGGGAAATGGGGACCAACTCCCCGGGGAGTAGGGGAGCTGGATAATGACAATTGGTATGAAGGGTTGCCCCTACATTGACCAAGGTCTTATATGTGAGGTTGCCCACACATATGGTCTTTGCTTGCAGTATCTGCCGGAACAGATGGTATTTATTTGCTCCCCCACCGAGCAAATTAGGCACAAGGCCGATTTTTAATGTGAGGAGTGAAGGGGAAATGGGGACCAACTCCCCGGGGAGTAGGGGAGCTGGATAGTGACAATTGGTATGAAGGGTTGCCCCTACATTGACCAAGGTCTTATATGTGGGGTTGCCCCCACATATGGTCTTTGCTTGCAGTATCTGCCGGAACAGATGGTATTTATTTGCTCCCCCACCGAGCAAATTAGGCACAAGGCCAATTTTTAATGTGAGGAGTGAAGGGAGGGGGAAGGGAAAAGGGGACCAGCTCCCGAGAGGTGGGAAATGGGAGCTGGTTAATGGTCAGGCATGTGGGGTTGCCCCCACATCTGGTCTTTGCTAGTCATAGCTTGCAGTATCTGCCGGAACAGATGGTATTTATTTGCTCCCCCACCGAGCAAATTAGGCACAAGGCCGATTTTTAATGTGAGGAGTGAAGGGAGGGGGAAGGGAAAAAGGGGACCAGCTCCCGAGAGGTGGGAAATGGGAGCTGGTTAATGGTCAGGCATGTGGGGTTGCCCCCACATCTGGTCTTTGCTAGTCATAGCTAGTCATAGCTAGTCATAGCTTGCAGTATCTGCCGGAACAGATGGTATTTATTTGCTCCCCCACTGAGCAAATTAGGCACAAGGCCGTTTTTAATGTGAGGTAAAAACCAGCTCCCCTAAAAGTAGGCAAAAAGGGGGCACTCTGGTTACCAGCCGGAACAGATGCTACACTTTGATCCCAGCCCGAAGGCCAACTTTAAACAATAGTTGCTCTTACAACATCCACTTACTGCGAAGCAGGTACACGAGCGTACAGCTAAGTCCCGCGTCAAGCGTGGATATCTTTACTAGTAATTTCATATTTTCCTCATATATTTGTAATCATTTTTCATCAAATGTTATGGCCTAGTTTAAACCTGTTACTGCAAACTCTTCATCTAAGTAGGCGGCTTACGAGAACGTAGTCAGACCATTTCAAAGAAACTACTGTTCTGTTCTGAGCGGAAAAAGATTTGAAACCGGATCACGGAAATAACAAACCTTAACTTTCTTGTGCGTTTCATTATTTCTAAAAACAATTTTAGCACATGTAAATACACCACAAACAGCAATTTTGCTCTTTATCAACTATTAGAAGGCCGCCCGGCGTTGCCCGGTCGTAAGATACGCTTAAATATGATATTTTAATTCATACAGATTACGTATTTCTTATTAGAGAGCCAATTTTTATATTGCGCCCACTATATAGTCATGATATGAAAAGTATAAAAAGATATATGACTTTGCTAACATAAGTTAAAATCAAAACCAAAACATGCAGCTCCCCGTCTCATTCCTTAGCCTCTGAGCCACGCACATAAACTGTTTAAAATTATGTTGTTTAACCTATGAATGTAGATTTGAGCATGTAAACAGTCGCTTACTCCTGCCAAAGTCAACCGTTTGTTTTCATTTTTTTTTTTTAGCTTTAGCAGCAAGTTTTGCCGGCGAAAACGTAAATCGAAAGTGTACTACAAGTCCGAATACCCTACATATCAAAATTCAACTCTGTAGATCAAAGATTCAGAAAGGCGTTTGTTAGAGACTTATTGCGCGCGCACGCACACACACACGCACACACACGCACACACACGCACACACACTTCTGTGTGCGAGAACGGTGTCATCTCAAATTATACGCAATTATGCAGCATTTAGAAATATGCATTAATAGAATTTAAAGTATTTGTGAAATGAAACCAACCATCTAAAAAGAAACCATAAAATAAATTAATTAATTAAGGTTCGTTTTTCAAAGAAATATGTAAATTAATTAACCTTTATGAAGTCCCTTGCATATTCATGACTGAGTATATTAAAAAGATCGTTTTAATATTTTTTTAATAGAAAAAGTAGGCTTTTAATATCAATGTCAGTACGAGAAAAACAATTATATGTATATGGATTTTACATTGTTTTTCGTCGTTTAAAAAAAGAAAACAAGGTGTAACACAATAGCGGAAGTGTTGCTGTTAAACGCCAAACTATTAATTCCAGTTCGCAGCGCAGTATCCGTTTAAAAATGTTCCAAAAATAAAAGTTTAATTTAATGTTTTCTTTATTATTAAGCCATCGTTTCTTAAGTCACTCGAAGATAAGAGTAAATGAGACGAAAATAATTGGCAGCCGAATGATGAGGAACACTATTAGAGTAATAACATTAATAAATGATATGTATTGCGTTTTATTACCATTTAAACATATTTTGTTTATTCATGTTTACTCCAGACAAGGCATATCCGTCACTTGGACATAAGGGGCACCTATTTGGAGCCATATAAACGTAGGGAGATGAACGAGACGTCGGCTTACATTACATTTAAACGTCTGCATGCCAGTACACTGAGTGAATCAGGTAACAGGATAGAAATTCGAAAATCTAGCAAACCATTAGGGTAGAAGGTTTTCTGGCATTTGGGGACCTTCACAGTGAACGGGTGGGATTTTGCTGCTGAGCGAGTTTGTCATGGGTATGTGCGTCGAGGGGGCACAAGTGCGATGAGTTCATCAGAGTACGTCCCATTAAAATACTTGTAAAACAGGCAGAGGGATGAACTGCAGCGATGAGACAGGGGTTGGAGCTTAGTTGATAGTGCGGGATCTATTAGGTTGGAGACTATTTTCGATCCTGTCCAAAAGGGAGAAACTAGCGATATTTGCTTCAGTGAAGAAGTGATATATTTAGTCGACTACTTTTGCCAAAGTCAATGGTTTTCATTTTTGTACCTTTAGCAGCAATTTTTACCGGCTAAAAATCAAATCGAAAGTGTGCTACTAGTCCAAATACACTATATGTCAAAATTTAACTCTGTAGATCAAAGGTTCAGAAAGGAGTTTGCTAGATACTTATTGCGCACACACCGACAATGTCACACGCACGCACACACACATATTTCCGTGTGAAGAACGTTTTCAAACGAGGCGCATTTTCAGAGGAAAAATATATTGTTCCAAAATCTTAGGATAGACAATATTGCTGAGTAAGGTAAACTTTTGCCTTAATATTACGGCCATATTAGAAAGGCCGATAACTTATTGTAGGATTGCGTTATATATTGATAGAAATCTTCGTAAGGAAATATAAAACGACGTGTATTACTGTAAAAATAAAAAAAATAAATAAAAATACAACTTAAAAACAAATCATTGTAACTCACCGTTTTATTTAATTAATCCGTCTGGTATTTTCGGACATGTTAGAAAACACAAGATATTACTAATTGTATAGTTTTTTTTTTGTTTATATATATATATATATATATATATATATATATATATATATATATATATATATATATATATATATATAAAATTTTCATTCCCCATTGGGGGAGAGGAATTCTCAGTGATTCTTACAGTCTTCATCAACGAAATACGAACATGGACAAGAAATGTACCTTTTATTCCAAAACAAGTAAAATAATTTAATTGCATTCTTTAAAAAAATAAAAATAAAAAAAAGGTTTCCATTGTTTTTTCAAATTAATTAAAAACAAAAAACAATGCACATTCTCCTCTATTTTCTCACCTTTCGTAATCCGATGATGAAGCCGGTAGAAATCGGCGAAAATACTACCATATTAACAGAGGAAAAAATGCATTCTTCTTCTTAAAAAAAAAAAAAAAAATCGCCAAATGACAGAACGGATCTAATAAACAAATGGTTACTAACAATTATCTATATTCAAGTGGTCTTTGATATTTGCTATCAGGGCGCTCGGCGATACCTGGTCGTAAAATACGCCTAAATATGATATTTTAATTCATATAGATTTTGTATTTATTATTATAGAGACAATTCTCTATTTATTATGTTGTACCCAATATACATCAATCATTTCAGAAGTAAAAAGCATTGGTTGCCATCAGCGAGAATCGAAACCACAACATTTAGAACTCCAGCCTTAGTTGTTATCGTTTGAGCTATCGTTACACGAATAAGAAATAATAATTAAAAAAATGATCCGATTTTAACATATAAATGTATATTTGCGCATGCATACAAGAGCACTTTATTCGGATTATGTCTGCTAAATTTCATTTTTTTTTCAATTTTGACCACTAAGCAGCTATTTTTACCGGCTAATATATACATAAAACAACAGTCCTCAAAAAAATGCAATCATTTGATATGTCTCGAACCGCTCTGCGACTTTGCGTCTAAGGAGAGATGCACTCTGAAAAAATGGAGAGATAGTAAGTTTTATAAATTAGATTTCATACATAGATATATACGAGTTGCCTCCAATAAGTTTCCAAATTTTTTTGCATTGGCACTTTTTTTTTTTTTTTTACACAGTGATCACCACTTACCAAGGCCCGGAAGCCACTCAGGGATAAGGGTTATTGCAAGTACATTACGTTAGTGTGGAGATTTGATGAAGTGTTTACTTAAGGGGGCGGTTCATTAGGAATTTGTTATCGTTGGACTTGAAGACATCCAAGTTGTAGTCCGGTAGGAAGCAGGCAGACGGAACAGAGTTCCACAGGCGTGCAGTTCTAAGAAAGAAGCTTTGTTCATGGAATCCACGTTTTGATTTAGGCACAGATATAGAGGGGGGAATTTTTCACAGTGGATTCAGCTAGACAGGTGTTTTCCGTGAAAGATTGGCGACGGGGGGGGGACCAGAGATTGGAGTTCAGACGAGCACCTGCCATGGAAATAACGATAAAACAAGGATAGGCTCACAACGTCTCTTCTGTGGGAGAGAGGTTGCAGGGTAGAGAAAAGGGCATCCCCACTAAGCCACGAAGTCTATTTTGTACTCTGTCAAGGCAGGATAGGCTGTTTTTAGCAGCTCCTGCCCAGATATGGCAACAGTATTCCATCCTTGGACGTACTTGGCTTTTATATAGATAGAGAATTGCATCAGTAGTGAGATATCTTCTGGAGCGGTAGAAGGATCCCACCATAGTACACACAGGAAACTCTAGTCCGATTCGAAGTAATCTTCTCCGGCTGCAATGCACTTATTGTATCCTTTCAACAACTTCTGGAAGATCCCATTGAAGTTCTCTTGTGCGAGCCTGTCACTGATCTTTGGCACAGCCTCTTTCATTTCAATTGCCCCATAACGACAGCCTCTAAGGTTTTGCTTGAGCTTAAGGAATAACCAAAAGTCACAGGGAGCAAGGTCTGGACTATAGGGAGGGTGAGGAACTGTCTTGATGCCCATCTTGGTCAAATAGTCTGTGACAAGAATGGAGTTGTGGACTGGTGCCTTTTGCACAAATTTATCGCATCTTCAGTCCCTCGTAAATAATTGTGTGTATAGTTCCCACTCCAAAATCAAACTGTGCACATTGCCTCTATAGATACACGACGGTTCCTAGCCATGAAATTCTTTATTTGGCCAATCTGGTGTTCTGACTTCCTTACTCCCTCAGCAACCTTTCATCATCCCTCACAAACTCCTTGCCTTTCTTGAATCTTCTGCTACTCAAAGATTGATGCTCGATTCATACGAGATGGTTCAAAGCAGTCTGAAGCATTCCATACATATCTGTGGCATTTTTTCCAAGTTTAAAATAAAATTTTATTGCATATCGTTCTTCTAAAATGTCCTCACATCCAGACTGCATTTCTGAAAGTTACCAGCTGTGACAACCAGGCTTTAGTAGGGTGTATTCTAATTCCTGCTTTAGCTGTTCATCTGAACCCGAAATCATAAAAAATGTTCCAATCATCTCATGTATAGCAATAACTTACTAAATTTTCAAGATTTTAAATGCCTGTACAAAAAAAATAAGGAAACTTATTAAAGGACCCTTGTATGTTTCAGTTTCAACGAATGTAGCACAATAATATCGTAGGGTCTGCATTCACACTGGATGTCGATAGTCTTAGAGAATCATTTAAAACCCATCAATCAGGAATATACAACGGATGACAGATACATCTGTGGAAATGTAATAATATAACAGGACCTGTGGAAATATATATATATATATATATATATATATATATATATATATATATATATATATATATCATAATTTAGGAATTTAAAATTTGTGATTTGAAAAAGTTAAATTTCAAATATAGAAATTCTATTGTATGCAAGACAAAGAATACAGTATAGTAAAATATATTTCCTTAACCCATATATATATATATATATATATATATATATATATATATATATATATTATATATACAAGGTGACCCAAAAAAACGGGCCCCAACTCTTATTAGGCTCCGTTTTTTTAGTGTTTTGTCTGAATGAAATGAAACTTTGGTCATAACTAGTTTATTATATTCAAAACATCACATCAAAACACTAGGGTCTTTGGCTTTTTTTTCTCCGTTCTACAGCATATGTTCTAGATGGCCTACATTTAGTTTGTGTTTTTTTGGGTCACCCTGTGTGTATATATATATATATATATATATGGGTTAAAGAAATATATTTTTACTATACTGTATTTGTCTTGCATACAATAAAATTTCTATATTTGAAATTTAATTTTTTCAAATCACTAATTTTAAATTCCTAAATTATGATTATATATATATATATATATATATATATATATATTAGTAGATGTACCCGGCGTTGTCCGGTATTAAACGTAACGTTAAGTTCCTTAAAAAAATGAAGTAAAAAACAAAAACGGAAAGAAACTGAGACATGCGAATATTATGTTTTTATTTTAAACAGTTCACTTCTTGTACTCGAGCGAGCTGAGATCGTTGCCAAAACATACAGACAGTGAATCAAGTACTATAACCATTAGGCCAACTTGACACGTGTTTAAAAAGTGTTTTCAAATATTTCTTATAAGTAATCTGTCATGTGAACGATTAACGCATGCACATTCGTGAAACAGTTGACAAACAGCTAAAAAGTCTGATCTCCATGTACTAGTTTTTTTTAAAATTCTGACCCCTTAGCAACCCCTTTTTTCGAATAAAAACTTTCTACTTGTTTGAATACACGATATTTCAAGTCCGTATATAAAATATCGTTGCGTATATAGGTTTAGAAGTGTCCTCACACACATTCTCATTGTATATATATATCCTGCTGCCTCCGTTCAGTTTCAAGAGACAATCGACACCTCTCTAAGGGTAGATGCGCGTGTATTTGTGAGGTAAGGATTGCGTAATCACCAACCACATCTCTCCTGAATCGGCACTGCTTGGGTCCAGTGGCAAGGTGAGACCCAAGGCTCACTGTAAAAAATGGAGAGCACATATGACATCTTGAATTCCCAAATGGTCATCTATTTTAGTATTGACCAGATTACGATTATAACAGAACATATATTACTGAGGTATATGTATTCTATAAATAATATTTCCAGTTTTAACAAATATTAAGTTCAATGAAAGTGAATTTTCACTTTCAGAGCATGCATATCAGCAGTTATCATTCGAAAGCCAAAATATATATTTAATCTGCACTCATGTTTCTATTCATTTTTATGTAGTACGTCTTACACGTGTTTCGTTGAATAGTGGTGTCCCACTAAACAACTCCCCAGAGACAAATGTATGTTCCTAAAAAACTGTTGGAAAAGATTTGTGCTCTAAAGAGAAATGTTCGTTTTCAACGCACCGCTGTCATATCAAAGAACTTGCTGTTGATTTTATATGTCGGGTTTTTCAACTTGTGTGGTAATAAAACTTCTCAAATGCATTTGTGATGTTAGGCTGTGTAAGATGTAAACTTCGGTCAAAATCGCCTATTCTTCATTCATCGGATTATTTCGATTATTTCGATTATCGATTATCGATACTTATTGAAGATATTCCGATACTAAATCTATTTAAGTACATCCGTGTGAAAATTTCAGAAAAATCGGCCCAACAAATGTAACTGAGTTCTGCACCATGCAGAAAAAGAAGGAATGACTAAATTCATCATTTGCACCCTCCTCCCAATTTGAGTTCAGCATCATGTAAAACTGCCAAATAGACATACACTGAAAACTTTGGGCAAATATGGTAAAATAGTTCCAAAATGGAGTGTTTTTATTAACCCTAAAAGAACCCCTGGGGCACACCCAAGAGTTATCGTGAAATATAGACAAACAAAATTATACAGAAATCAGTTACAACTTTTCAGAAAGTTTTATAAAAATCCAAGGCATCAATTTTTGTTTAGTAAGCACAAAAGTATCAATTTTAGCCATTTTAACACGAAAGCACCTCTAGGGAATCAACCGGAGTGTTCCCGGAAAATCAGTTCTGTTACTTTTTTACTCATATCATGTTTTATGTTTGTGCAAAATTTCAAAAAACTCAAAGGCCTAGTTATTGAGAAAAGTGCGAACAGACAAGGGTGAATTTACAGGTCCACCCTCCTTTTGTCGGGGAACCAACAATACTTATGTAAGTGTTTATAAAATATTTGAATTCAAAACAAACATGGAAAATGTTCTCGATCGCTATATATATATATATATATATATATATATATATATATATATATATATATATATATAGTGGAAATGGTAATTAATAAAAACTGAAGAAAGTGCTCAATACTGTTGTAGAGCAAATACGCATTTTATTTTTTATTACAGTATCTTTCTGTTAAGTTACATTATTGTTTCAGCTACCCGGCCGTTTTTTGTTTTTGTTTTTTGGCCGTCTGTAGCTTCCTCATACTTTTACAGAAAGTTTGAGGAAGCTACAGACGACCAAAAAAAAACGCCCGGGTAGCTGAAACAATAATGTAACTTAACAAAAAGATACGGTAATAAAAAATAAAACATTATATATATATATATATATATATATATTGCAGGTTAAATGTATCCAAAATTAAAAAATATATATGAATTTAACAAGGTTACTGATAGTGCTCAATAAAAAGAGCAATATGCATTTTTATTATCAAGAAAGCAAATTATATGGTTACGACAATAACACAGCTACTGTTTCGGGCAATTAATGACCTTCATCGGGTAACCTAAACTTCCGGTTTCAAAGAGATGCCGTCAAAACAATGTGGTTTGGAGAGCATGTCTCTTTGAAACCTAAAACTTAGGTTACTCGATGAACGTCCTTAATTGACCGAAAAAGTAGATTTGTTATTGCCGTAACCATATAATTTGTTTACCTAGTAAATAATAATAATTATATATATATATATATATATATATATATATATATATATTACTGAAAAGTACATTTCAAATTGGTGTTATTAGCAGGCACTCTATTTCCTCGTTTCGTTGCAAATATGTCTTTTATTGTTTAAAATTTTATCAAGATAACACCAAACAGGAAACAAACCTCCAAGAAGTCCGCTAAGAATTCTAAAGGAAGGCTCAACATAATTAGTGCCCTTCTCCTTCGTTCTCTTAGTTATTTTCTTAGGAGACAATTTGTTCCGTTTTTTCTACGCATAACTTCGTTGCACGTGCTAGATTTATTTATTTATTTTTTTATTTTAGCGAAGGCGACTAATTGACATTGTAACATTGCACGCATTTCACAAAATAAATAATAATAATAAAAAAAAAAAAGAAACGCAGGCTCGGCTCGGCCCTTTAAACAGCTTTTCACAGTCGCATGTGCAACTACAAGCTGTTGTGGTTTCCCTTAGGGGGAGGAGGTCGTTGTTTTTTTCTTTATCTTATTTACCATTTCAGAAGAAAGGCTTTATTTTGATAAGTTATTTTAATATTTCGAAATTCAATTGTTTTCGTATATCAGATCAATAAACAAGTCTCCATACGTACGCGCGTACACGCTAATATATTTATAATTTTATGTATATCTATAGTATAAAGCTGAACGTCTGTGTGTGTATGTGTCTGGTCACGAATAGGCTCCTATATGGTTGACTATTATAGAAAACTGATCACATAATGATAGAAGATGTATCGAGACACAGGAATGGGTATGTTTGATCTGGCATAATGATGATTCTGGTCCACAAAATATGGAAATAAAAATTAAAAAATTAAAAAAAAAATTTACAAGTGTTTTTGATACAGATGTACATAATAATACTTTGATAAGTATGTTTTAACTTAAATAGGGATGGTATAATAAAATTGTGGGGTCTGCGTTCGCGCTGGCCTCCATAGAATGGAAATATGCACAAACTTTAATAAAGACTTTTCATATCTATCTGCGTAAGTATACTTTGATAATTATGTTTCAGTTTGAAGAAATATGATATAATAAAATTATGGGGTGTTCGTTCGCGCCTGACGTCCATAGAATGGAAATATGTCACAAAGTTTAACAAGGTTTTTTAATATAGATCCACAGAATATCGTGATAAGTGTTTCAGTGTGAACAGGTATGGTATAATAAATTATGGGGTTTATCTATTTCATTTTTACTTTCATCATATTTTGCTTTGGTTTTGTCCCCCCTCCCCAAATTCGAAGCTATCTCTTTACAACCCTTCCTTTTCATAACCTATCATACTTTCATAAATCAGAGTCCATTTTCTGTGTGCTGTTTTTGAACCCAGTCAACGACGGGTACTTTGTCTAGTAATAGGTAATTTATAGAAGGCAATACAGTGCATAAGTGTAACAGGCCGTCAAAAACTAATGCAAATTAAATCATATATTCGTTTTAAACAATTTATAATATAATCTCTATATTTACTATTATAAACACACATACATATATATCTACTAATATATAAAAGTCACTGTGCGTGTGTATGCACGAGTTCCTTCCTCATACGTTCCGAAATGGCTGAGCCTGTCTTTTGCAAATTTCACGCAAAGATAATTTATAAGTTTGGCAGTATTCTTAAATATGTTTTGTACAGAAATTCATCAAAATGTATCGAAAATCAGCAAAATCAGATCTTAAAAATAGTCTTTCTTCTCTTAGAGGCCCGGAAGCCACTCGGGGATAAGGGTTATTGCGTGTACAGTAATGAATGGGATAGTATCGTAGTAATCGTTAGTAATGGAGATTTGATAAAGTATCTTACTTAATGGAGCGGTTTATCAGGAATTTGTTTATGTTGGACTTGAAGACATCCAAGTCAGGTGGAAAACAGACAAACGGAAGAGAGTTCCACATGCGTACACTTCTAAGAAAGAAGCTTTGTTCATGGAATCTACGTTTGGATTTATGTACAGACAAAGAGTGGGAAAATTATTGACAGTGGTTTCAGCTAGACTGGTGTTTATCGTGAAAGATTGGCGAAGGGGGGGGGAGACACGATCAAAAACCTAAATTGATGAAGATGGCGACAAAGTAAAGCATCACCACCATCATCACTGAAATTCTTTCTAGCCAAAAGACTAAAGCGATTGTCAGATGAGAGAGCGGCGAAACGTGAAGGCTTGACGTGCGGGTGTAGGCACGAGTGAAGTTCAAATACAAGCGGAGTTCAGAATTGCATGAAGATGCATGGTTGCTGACAGTCAATTGTGATAGCAACGGACTTTTCCTCTCCAAGTTTTGGGGAATAAAAAAGAGGAAATATAAAAAGAAAAAGGATATAGGTTTATCGACAGTCGTTTTAAGAAATTCCTCACAAAAAAAAACCAAAAAGAAGCAATAAGTAATGCCCCTGACCCACTTCACATAGCAGTAGAGCAACGAAGCTTGGCACAGTTATTAGTCTTTTTCTACATAGGAACCACCCAGAGTTATGCATTTCTCCTATCGTTTGATGCAGCTCTGGAGACCGTTTTTGTAGAACATCCAAGGTTCGTTCTCCAACCACGACGTGACTTCAGAAATCAAGGCTGCATCATCTGTGAAACACTTTGTTTTCAAAAACAGCTTCATGGCTGGGAAGAGGTGAAAGTCAGAGGGGGCAAGGTCAGGAGAGTAGGGAGGATGGGGAGGGATTTCATAACCACACGCCCGTGCTTCTGATCTGGTGGCATGCGAGTTGTGGACCGGAGCGTTGTCCTGCAGGAGGAGGGTACCTTTGCTGATCTTGCAAAATTTCAGCTAGATCAGACAACTTGAAGTGGGTCAGGGGCATTACTTATTGCACGCCCCTCGTAGAATTGTTAAGCAACTTGTGGCAATGATTAGAACAAAAGAATCGGGCAATAAAGGAAAATATACTTAGAGATAGGTTACGAGATGCTTTTTGAGGAGTGCCTAATAGTTTTGCAACAGATTACAACAGGTATGCAGGTCCTAGATATGACCTTAAACTATATCCAGTGGTGAGGCCCCAGCTTGCGGGCTTTGCAGAGTGTGGGGCCACCCTTTAATTGGCATTGCTCCCAGGTCCACTCTGACCATGAGTGGTAGTACCTGTTAGGGTCCCAACTATGGTTTAATAGAAACCGACTTGAAAAAAAAAAATTCTATTAAAAAAATATTTCTTCAAAAAATCACTGGATTCGGCATTAAATAACCTGAAAAGGGTTGATATACCGTAAAACAAAAACCACCAACGACAGTTTGCAGTTAATGTGGGGATTGCAACGGTTGACGACCGTTACAGTTGAGGACAGTTTCTAGTTGGATACTAGAATCGGGTGGTGGCTTGAACCACACTTACAGTACAGTGCAACTGATATTTGCATAAAGAGTCGGAGTTTCTGTTTTTTGTATTATATTTTTATACTTGTGAATCAGTGTGTGTCCCTTCACCCGGCAACTGCCAATGTGAGATGACAACACGACCAGAACGAGGACAAAAAGGCGGAAGAAAATCACGACACAACGTTGTCGTCTTATCAGACAATTGTAAAGAATAATGATGACGATAAATTTCTATATATCTATCATTATATAAAAGTCACATTGTGTGTGTGATTTCCTTCCTTATAGGTTCCGAAACGGCTGAGCCTATATTTTCCAAATTTCACACGAAGGTAATTTATATGTCTGGCAGTGTTCTTAGATATGTTTTACACAGAAATTCATCCAAAAGTATTGAAAATCGAAAAAATCCGATCCTAAAAATAGTCTTCCTATCTTATAGATAAAAAGATTTTTTACAGAGGAATATTTTACGTTACACCGGCCAAGAAAAATAATAAAATCCCAGCATATTCCTTTCTTCTTAAAAACAAAATAAGATTTATTGCCATCTGGAGATATAGCTCAGTGGTAGAGTATTCAACTACAGATTGAATGATTCCCTGGTTAAGTCCGGGTGTACCTCACCATTTTATATTTATTTTTTCTTATTAATGAGTTCAATTTACGATTTTAAAAGAGTCACCATTTTAAATCGCCGCAAATTATTTACTTGTTTTCAAATTTTCAAACTAAAAATAAACCAGAAGCGACTTTTCCAGGGCATTCATCGTCATGCCCAAATATCAGCTGAGTGATATTATAAACAAACGCAGACGGAATTTGATGGACGATATTATTATTATTATTATTTTTTTTTTTTTTTTGCGAATGCGTCTACCGGATAAATTATTCTCGTAATATATAATATTCAATAGAAGATTGATTCTATAATATACATGCAATCTGCATAAATTAAAATATCATGTTTAAGCGTATTGTACGAGTAGGCAATGCTGTATGTGCTCTCCGCTTATCTCGGCATTGTTTTCAGTCGTCCTGGTTTCTCCTTGCCACTAGACCTAAACATTGTCGATTTAGGAGAGGTGTGGTTAGGGATTGCGCGACGCTTTCCTCACAATTACACGCGCAGGGGTATCCTTTGTCTTTCGAGACTGAACGGAGGCATCGATCGATCGACATCATATCAATCGCTGCACAAATCACGTTATTATATGATTGCTACTGATGATTTCGTTTGCACTATGTTGCTTTTTGTATAATGTTCATATCGGATTCGCGTTTTGTCAGTTTCTGAAGGTTTCGACTGTGGGAATTGGTTTGAATGATTCAATGTTTATAATCGCGAAAGGTACGGTAGTATGGGACCTGTTTGTCCTGACAGCAGCAAATTCAACGACAGATGTCGATTGAGTAAAAGAGTGAAATGTTATAAACTAGAATAAAAAATATTTTTTTGTTTTGTTTTGTGGTATATATCAACCCTTTTCAGATTATTTAATGTTGAATTCAGTAATTTTGGAAACACGTTTTTATGCTTCAAGATACTTGCATCTTTAAATATTTATTCATAGTTTTTAGTTTGGTTGGTTTGTAGAGAAAAATTTTTTTTGGCTTTGCAGGATATCATTGCGTTTTGCAAAAGAAAAAATCAAATAACATCAAATACCACCAGTAAAACGAAGAGAAAAAAAGGCTATAAAAATCAATATCTTTGAAAAAGATGTATTACTCCGAAAATTTCACACAAAATGAAACATGATTTTAATAAAATATTTCATAACATTTTTCGTTTTCTAATATTTTCAAATTAACCTTACGAAATGTTTTTAAAGATGTGATCAAAGTCCTATTTAAAATTCCCGCCAAATTACGCACGTGCACATTCACTTCAGACTAACAGCAACCGTCAACGATAGCGGGCATATCATTTTCTTTCTTCATGAGGGGCTGCCCCTCAGGATTAACACCGACATAAAAATAAAAAGAAAAATTTTTAAGAAAATTAAAAAAAAAAAAGAAGGAAATCAACAATAGTGTTCTTGAAAAAGTTGCATTATCAGGAAATAAAAACCATTTTAATCATTTGATAAAATATTTCCAAATTATTTTTTTAATATTTTACATTTAACTTCACAAAAAGTTTTCAAAGATGTGACCAAACTCCTATAAAAACATCAGTGTTTGATGTTTTTAAGTTACGAAGTCGATCTATTTAGAAAGCCTGATCTGGTAGCACCAGAAGTAATGTTGGAATAAAGAATTTATTGCCAGCATCCTTCTAACCAATTTATCAAATAGGCAAAGGTTATGATGGATAATATTTTCCTTGGATGCGAGTTTTGTTAGTTTGTGACAGATTTGTCAAAAGAATTTGCTCGAAGATTCCAACTTTCTTCGTATATGTATCGTTTTCTACGTACGATGCCAACATACATAAACTCATTTTATTAACCACATTTTTTTTATATATAGCGTTCACGTTTTATTGATGTTATTGTTGGGATGTTTCAGGTGATCTCCTTGGTTTTATAAATGTATGCAGGTGCGTGTAGAGAAAATAAGTGCAACAACTGAATAATCGCACAATTCCAAACAAATCAAATGCATGCATACAGACGATATTTCGTCTTGATTTGTCGAAAGACTTTCTCAGCGTGAGATTGATTTTTGATTATGATATTTCAATAACATGTGCGCGCGTACGCGTCTTTCCGTTAGCACGTGCGTGCGTTCGCGCCTCCCTACTAGCATGTGCGCGCGGACGCGCCTTCCTGCTAGCATGTGCGCGCGGACGCGCCTCCCCGTTAGGATGTATATGCTAGTATCTATGAAGATGCGTGCGTATGTGCGTTCATCTTAGCATGTATTTATTTGTGTTTCTGTTCGTGTGTGTGTTCATTTCCCATTCTGCTTCAATTTATTTCATAGACAAATTTGAAGTATGCACTAAGTGACACCGTTTTGAAAAAAAAAATGCTTCCGATTCAACCCATTTTTTTTTCGCCTTGCACAAACAAGACCCAAAACCAAAAAAACTTTCTTTTTCATAAGTTGCCTCATAACATCTCATTACCTATAATGAAAAATTAAACCATCAATCATAAACAACTTTCAATGACACACTGGAGAGTGCATACCTCCTCCAAAACTCATCACTCCGCGTTAAAATTTTACCTGACACTGTTGAATATCATTTGACTAAGTTGAGACTTTTTAAATTTTAATTTTTATGCGAAAATAAAAATCTTTAAAAACTTTTATACTTAAACTATATGATCGCCTACGGTACTGTTTTTATTATCCCAAACACGGCATATTGTCACTTGGAATGTATGGGTTCGTATCTAACAGGGGACTGTGGGGCTTTATGCAGCGAAATCTATTTCCACATTTATACGTTTGCAGATAAATACAGTTACAGATGCAGGAAAAAGCGAGAGAATTCCAAAGTCTAGCTGTCCGATGGAAAAGCTTGCTAGATTAGAAGATTTTCTCTTTTTGTGTGGCATTACTTTGGATTGTTTTCTTTTAAAAGAGATTTTATCCGCGAAATATCAAAGACATTTATAATCCCTGTTATATTATACAGTATATCTATAGTTACTGACTTATATGTCATGGATTTTGAAAAATAAATTATATACATCCATATATCTATGAAAGTGAGAATATGTGTGCCTGTGTGAGGACAATTCTTAACCTATATACTCAACGAATTTTTGATCTAAAGACTTTAAATTTGGTATATAGGGTAGTCAGATATGTGGAAAATTAATTTGTTTTCATCCAGAAAAACGGGTTGCTAAAGGGTCACAATTAAAAAAATTGGTATGTAGGGTCATCGAAATTTTAGCTGTTTGTCAACACACGACATATAACTTATGTTAAATATAAGTAGGTTTGAAAAAACTTTTTAAAGTCGTGGCAAGCTGGCCTAATGGTTATCATACTTGACTCACTGCCTCAAGGTTTTGGTTTCAATCTCAGCTAGAGTATTTTTTTTTTTTACTTACAAGAAGTTAACTGTTTAGAAAAAAAATACTCGCATATTTATTTCCAGTTTCTGTATGAATTAAAATATAATCTTCATGCGTATTTTACGACCGGGCAACGCCGGGCGGCCTGCTAGTATATATATATATATATATATATATATATACACACACACACACACACACACACACACAGGGTGTCCACAAAGTCTGGCTGCATAATCTACAGGGTACCCATAAAGTCTGGCTACATAATCTAAAGGGTGCCCATAAAATCTGGCTACATAATCTACAGGGTACCCATAAGGTCTGGCTACATAATCTAAAGGGTGCCCATAAAATCTGGCTGCATAATCTACAGGGTACCCATAAAGTCTGGCTACAGAATCTAAAGGGTGCCCATAAAGTCTGGCTACATAATCTACAGGGTACCCATAAAGTCTGGCTACATAATCTAAAGGGTGCCCATAAAGTCTGGCTACATAATCTACAGGGTGCCCATAAAGTCTGGCTACATAATCTACAGGGTGCCCATAAAGTCTGGCTACATAATCTACAGGGTACCCATAAAGTCTGGCTACATAATCTAAAGGGTACCCATAAAGTCTGGCTACATAATCTACAGGGTACCCATAAAGTCTAGCTACATAATCTAAAGGGTGCCCATAAAGTCTAGCTGCATAATCTACAGGTTACCCATAAAGTCTGGCTACATAATCTACAGGGTACTCATAAAGTCTGGCTACATAATCTAAAGGGTGCCCATAAAGTCTGGCTGCATAATCTACAAGGTACCCATAAAGTCTGGCTACATAATCTAAAGGGTGCCCATAAAGTCTGGCTGCATAATCTACAGGGTACCCATAAAGTCTGGCTACATAATCTACAGGTTGCCCATAAAGTCTGGCTGCATAATCTAAAGGGTGCCCATAAAGTCTAGCTACATAATCTAAAGGGTGCCCATAAAGTCTGGCTACATAATCTACAGGGTACCCATAAAGTCTAGCTACATAATCTACAGGTTGCCCATAAAGTCTGGCTACATAATCTACAGGGTACCCATAAAGTCTAGCTACATAATCTAAAGGGTGCCCATAAAGTCTGGCTGCATAATCTACAGGGTACCCATAAAGTCTGGCTACATAATCTACAGGGTACTCATAAAGTCTGGCTACATAATCTAAAGGGTGCCCATAAAGTCTGGCTACATAATCTACAGGTCGCCCATAAAGTCTGGCTGCATAATCTACAGGGTACCCATAAAGTCTGGCTACATAATCTAAAGGGTGTCCACAAAGTCTGGCTGCATAATCTATAGTTTCCACAAAGTGTGGCTACTTAATGTAGCCAGACTTTGTGAACACTCTGTATATATATATATATATATATATATATATATATATATATATATATATATATATATATATATATACCTCAGCATGACATTCGTACGTTTGTTATATCTGTTTCTCGGTTTTCTACATTGCTAATGGCCTTCTTATACACTTACATATTCTTTTATCAGCAATGTTTCAAACACACTAATTCTTTCTTATGATGGACCCTTCCGTCGATAATTACAACAAGTCAGCTTACTTGTAAATCCACACAGATGATTTGTTTATAGTGGTGCAGAACAAAATGCACTTTTTGGTACAACTGCCAATCTTTGTCGGTGCAATGGCTGCCACAAGATACAGCAGAGCATTTCAGGTGTTATATCAGTGTTTTCCTTCTTTAATAAAGACTGAAATGTTCTACATCTCGGTGCGATACATACAGCGCCTAGTCTTATCAAATGTTAACCCATCTCGTAATGTCCAGGTTTATCGTTACTTAACTTCGGTGATATTATCGAAGACCGGTGTGTCAACGTGATTTTTTCTTATATATATATATATATATATATATATATATATATATATATATATATATATATATATATATGGTGAGGTGAAATTTTTTTTTTTCTTGTTCTGGGACTAGAAAGTTTTAAGCAGGTGTCATTAGCAATACTATAAAGTTTGGATGTAAAATATTTTTGCTCTGGGGTCCCAACTTTAAGTTATATATTGTTTACATGTTTATTATATAATTATGTATGCGTATATTTATTACATTATACGTTATTATAATAATAATTACTGCTACTACTAATAATAATAAGTACTACTACTAATAATAATAATAATAATTACCACTACTACTACTAATAATAATAATAAGTACTACTACTACTACCACTAATAATAATAATAATTACTGCTACTACTACTACCACTAATAATAATAATAATTACTACTAATAATAATAATAATAATTACTGCTACTACTACTAATAATAATTACTACTACTACTAATAATAATAATAAGTACTACTACTAATAATAATAATAATAATAATTAGTACTACTACTACTACTAATAATAATAATACCCTTCCCGTTCCAATGTTAAGACTGTAGTTTTAAATATTGACGATAATAAAAGAGATTGAAAATAAAAAACAATCAAAATGAAAGCTCTAAACAGGAATTAAAATTTCCTTGTCTATGTAATCTTAATCATATCAACTGCCAAAGTAAACATAATTGCCTAATGTGGGTCTGTTTCTAAGTAATTAATTTATTAAAACAAAACGAAAAAATGAGATGTAATTTATCCATTAAAACCGAATAAAATAATAGGACGAATCGTGTATTTTGTAAAAAAAAAAAAAAAAATATCTTGTAAACGGAATTAAAAATTGGCTGCGAAACGGAGTTCAAAGCATTGCAGGTATTGTAGCATCAGTTCCAGATGGCATACTGCTGTCAGTCAGCAACGATCAGAAGTACCTTCTGATATCATGCTTAATAGTACAAAATGGTGCTTCAATCATCTGAAAATGACCCGAAATATATCAGGCATGCAGAATCTGGCAAAATACATAATACCAGATGGTTAACACGGACAAACCGAATACTCCGCAGCAGTCGTCTAAAAATCTTCTCTTGATGGTAGAGTACATTTTTTAAGTATATGTACCACCATGGTTTTATATCAATGTTGGGACACCATCACCAACAAATTTGCACTAATATTTTTTTTATTTATTATAACAAATTTTAGGGCCCATGACGAAGTTTAGTAGAACGGTTTGCATTTTACACACCAACCTAATATATAATACAGTCCCTTTTTAAAAGTATTAGAACGGCAGAGCCATTTTTTTTAAGTATTAGAACGGCAGAGCCATTTTTTTAAAGTATTAGAACGACAGAGACATTTTTTAAGTATTAGAACGGCAGAGCCATTTTTTTAAGTATTAGAACGGCCGAGCCATTTTTTTAAGTATTAGAACGGCAGAGCCATTTTTTTAAAAAGGTATTAGAACTGCAGAGCTATTTTTTTCTTTTTGTACACTGAAGCATTTCAATTCAAGATCAAAATACGTATCTAAGATTCTAGTTCAGAAGTTAAGTTTTTAATTCCTGGCATTTACATGTGTGAAACAACTGACCTTTGACACCTTTTGTTTAACCCGATTTTACATGCGAGTACAACTAGTGTATCACGTGACTGGCACTTGTTCTTTGTGCACCACGTGTTTTCTTTTAGACGGATTACTTCAATCTTAAAGGAATAACAATTTCTGGCATTGGGTTATACAGTGTAACACAGATATAAGAGACTTCTTTTACGGTCCCTACAGCTCTCTTATATCCGGGTTACCCTGTACATTAACAGACTCTACAGAGAAAATCTTATATCCGGGTTACACTGTATCTGTAAAGCCTGCATTTATTTCTGGACGGAACAATTCAACATAAAAATGGGAGAGATGTCTATGAGAGAAAAGTAGTCAATTTTCAACATTAGAACAGAAAAAAAAATCTATAATATTTTACACTCGTTACGCATAACAGAATTTCGAATCTACTAAAACAGAAAGACATTATTAGTGTATATGCATAGAACAAGTCGGCCAAGCAAAACAACAGATGTTGATAACAGAAATATTATAGAAGCCGTGAATAAACACAGTTGGTGACAACACAAACGTTCTGCACGATGAAGGTTTCATAAACCACGGCCTGAAGATAGAAATCGAGAGCACAAATAAAGCGGCCATATCACAGATCAGCAATAATAACCCGATAAAGACCATATCTTCCTTGCCGCATTGGCAACTCGACTAACAGGTTTCTGATGAAAACCCAGGAGGAGTTGATATCAGGACCCGTCGTCTTCTGCTAGTCTTTGTTTCAGCACATGACCAGCTACAACTTATTGTCCCCCTCCTTGCAAAACTTTCGCGAAAAACACTCGACTACCTACAAACACTATATTATTTCACCACTCATATTGGGAACACATTAACAGGGACATATAATAACGTATAATGATTGTGATGACAATTCTGATGGGAAGACATTTATACAGACTGGGATAATCCTTGGAGGTTTTATATCTATACAGACTAGGATAATTCTTGGAGGTTTCATATTTATACAGACTGGGATAATTCTTGCGGGTTTAGTATTTATACAGACTGGGATAATTTATGGAGGTTTCATATTTATACAGACTGGGATAATTCATGGAGGTTTCATATTTATACAGACTGGGATAATTCATGGAGGTTTCATATTTATACAGACTGGGATAATTCTTGGAGGTTTCATATTTATACAGACTGGGATAATTCTTGCGGGTTTAGTATTTATACAGACTGGGATAATTCTTGGAGGTTTCATATTTATACAGACTGGGATAATTCTTGGAGGTTTCATATTTATACAGACTGGGATAATTCTTGGAGGTTTCATATTTATACAGACTGGGATAATTCATGGAGGTTTCATATTTATACAGACTGGGATAATTTATGGAGGTTTCATATTTATACAGACTGGGATAATTTATGGAGGTTTCATATTTATACAGACTGGGATAATTTTTGGAGGTTTCATATTTATACAGACTGGGATAATTCTTGGAGGTTTCATATTTATACAGACTGGGATAATTCATGGAGGTTTCATATTTATACAGACTGGGATAATTTATGGAGGTTTCATATTTATACAGACTGGGATAATTTATGGAGGTTTCATATTTATACAGACTGAGAGATATGATGCAAGTTCTTATACACATATAGAGGGGAGTAGATGCTTCACTTATGATGGAGGTCGGACGCATAATTCTTAGAAGGTTTACACAAAGTTCGTGATAAGATGATAAACCACATTTACCTTTTTTGGTTGTGAAGAATGACATCACGAGACGAACAGTTACAAAACATAAATGGTGATTTCTTTATTCATCGGTCGGCCGCTCGATGACGTCAGGAATTCAAACTTTGATCTACATGATCTAATTTTGTACCCTCGCTTCTAAGGGGCTCTTCTCTCCAACTGATTCTCTCTCATCAACTGTCGAATTTCAACTCTGTCTGATCAACTGACTAACTCCGAACCCACAGAATCCTATTTTGGGAAATCTCCTTTGTTTATGACGTCACAAGTGTTGTTTTCAAACGTGACTAATTTTCACGTGGCTTTACCTATGTTTGTCCAAACACACTTTTGGCAAACAAAAGAATCCCCAATTTTAATATCTAACCTATTTTTAAACAATATATTTTTAATTTTAATTGTTCATTCTTTTTACTGACATTTTTAATATTCAGATTTCTAAAAGAATGGACAATCAACTCTTTTTCTGACATAAACAATATTTAACTATTTCTAATAGAATTAACAATAGACTGGATTTCTAACATTCGATTTTTCGATTATCTCTAACACTTGCCTACAGGGTTCGATTCTAACCTTATCCTAATATCATTTTCACTTATATAGTATGTCTTCTTACTTACATGATAATGGGACAGCCCTTCATGTAACAAGATGACCTTTGTCTTCACGCTCTTAAAAATCTCAAATAAAAAATTATGGAATATTTATTGACTAGTGGAGAGGCGCCCGACCTTACCGGGTTGTACAATGCGCTTATATTTCTCTATTGAATATTATATTGTACCTAATATATAATAGTGGTTTCAAAAGTCTTTAAAATGACTTGGGTGCCATCAGCTAGAATTGAAACCAAAACCTTTAGCGCTCCATCCGCATCTCCTACCGGTGTAGATATTGAGAGATAAGTAAGAAAGGTATATTAAACGACTTGAATAAATGAATAGAATTTGGTCATGCGCAGAAACGTTATATGTCAACAAGTTGAAATGAACAGTTTAAATTTCAACTTGTTGACATATGTCTGTACGTGTTATTCATCCACCCAAACAAAGATTTTACTCGTTATAAACCATCCTTGGTGTATGATTTCTATTTCCTGCTAATTTCAGTCTTATGTGATTATTAGTTTAAAAGTTTATCGGTTAAATATTTACACACAGACAGACAAACATGCATTTACTGTTTTATTTATATAGATGCCTAATGTCTATGTTTAAAATTTCACGAATGGCTTCCACTACCTTATACCCCTTTGTGTAATAATTAAATCAGGGTTCTTAAGCCTAAAATCCGTAATGAGTGGTCAAATACACGTGACTAATTTCATATAAATAAATGTTGATTAGCTTAAATATTTTCTGAATAATTCTTCATGCGGGGGACTTCTTTTCAATTGTAATAATTCATAAATCATTTAAAAATATAAATAATTCATGCAGGGAAATGTTTTAATTTGTAGAAATAAGTTTATAAAATAATTATTATAAGTGTTCATATTTTTCAGAATCTCAGATAAAAGAAAAACTGATTTTTGTGAAACAGATTTTGATGCATATATTGCAATCACGAGGGAAATACAAGCTTTGATATTCATGATTGAAAAGAAAAAAATATATATAGGAGGTCAGCTGAGCGGTTCCGCCTTCACACTTCTAGAGCTAAATCGAGGGATTTATTTTATTTTTCCAAAAGCGAAATGAACGCAAGAGGTAAAAGTGCGTTTAAAATAAAGTGTGTTAACGGTGAGAAAAAAGAAGAAAAAAGGTAAACGCTATATATTTAAAATAAACCTATGATAAATGAGCAATGAAAGAATCTCCCAGAAAACTAAACACGTTCAAATATAAGAGGCATTTCCTGTTTACAAAGAGAAGGTCTCTTCAAACGAATATAAATGATCAAGATCTTCGGGTGAAAATCGGAATAGAATGACTCAAAGTGGTAAAATGTAAAACGCACACAGCGTACACCCTTGTAAGACGCATATGAGACCTATCTCCTCGTCAAACACATACAGCCTACGTCTTCATAAACACATGCCACCTACGTCTTCGTCAAACACATGCCACCTACGTCTTCGTCAAACACATGCCACCTACGTCTTCGTCAAACACATGCCACCTACGTCTTCGTCAAACACATGCCACCTACGTCTTCGTCAAACACATGCCACCTACGTCTTCGTCAAACACATGCCACCTACGTCTTCGTCAAACACATGCCACCTACGTCTTCGTCAAACACATGCCACCTACGTCTTCGTCAAACACATGCCACCTACGTCTTCGTCAAACACATGCCACCTACGTCTTCGTCAAACACATGCCACCTACGTCTTCGTCAAACACATGCCACCTACGTCTTCGTCAAACACATGCCACCTACGTCTTCGTCAAACACATGCCACCTACGTCTTCGTCAAACATATGCCACCTACGTCTTCGTCAAACACATGCCACCTACGTCTTCGCCAAACATATGCCACCTACGTCTTCGTCAAACACATGCCACCTACGTCTTCGCCAAACACATGCCACCTACGTCTTCGTCAAACACATGCCACCTACGTCTTCGTCAAACATATGCCACCTACGTCTTCGTCAAACACATGCCACCTACGTCTTCGTCAAACATATGCCACCTACGTCTTCGTCAAACATATGCCACCTACGTCTTCGTCAAACACATGCCACCTACGTCTTCGTCAAACATATGCCACCTACGTCTTCGTCAAACACATGCCACCTACGTCTTCGTCAAACACATGCCACCTACGTCTTCGTCAAACACATGCCACCTACGTCTTCGTCAAACACATGCCACCTACGTCTTCGTCAAACATATGCCACCTACGTCTTCGTCAAACATATGCCACCTACGTCTTCGTCAAACATATGCCACCTACGTCTTCGTCAAACACATGCCACCTACGTCTTCGCCAAACACATGCCACCTACGTCTTCGTCAAACACATGCTACCTACGTCTTCGTCAAACACATGCCACCTACGTCTTCGTCAAACATATGCCACCTACGTCTTCGTCAAACACATGCCACCTAAGTCTTCGTCAAACACATGCCACTTACGTCTTCGTCAAACACATGCCACCTACGTCTTCGTCAAACATATGCCACCTACGTCTTCGTCAAACACATGCCACCTACGTCTTCGTCAAACACATGCCACCTACGTCTTCATCAAACACATGCCACCTACGTCTTCGTCAAACATATGCCACTTACGTCTTCGCCAAACACATGCCACCTAAGTCTTCGTCAAACACATGCCACCTACGTCTTCGTCAAACATATGCCACCTACGTCTTTGTCAAACACATGCCACCTACGTCTTCGTCAAACATATGCCACCTACGTCTTCGTCAAACATATGCCACCTACGTCTTCGTCAAACACATGCCACCTACGTCTTCGTCAAACATATGCCACCTACGTCTTCGTCAAACACATGCCACCTACGTCTTCGTCAAACACATGCCACCTACGTCTTCGTCAAACACATGCCACCTACGTCTTCGTCAAACACATGCCACCTACGTCTTCGTCAAACATATGCCACCTACGTCTTCGTCAAACATATGCCACCTACGTCTTCGTCAAACATATGCCACCTACGTCTTCGTCAAACACATGCCACCTACGTCTTCGCCAAACACATTCCACCTACGTCTTCGTCAAACACATGCCACCTACGTCTTCGTCAAACACATGCCACCTACGTCTTCGTCCAACACATGCCACCTACGTCTTCGTCAAACACATGCCACCTAAGTCTTCGTCAAACACATGCCACCTACGTCTTCGTCAAACACATGCCACCTACGTCTTCGTCAAACACATGCCACCCACGTCTTCGTCAAACATATGCCACCTACGTCTTTGTCAAACACATGCCACCTACGTCTTCGTCAAACATATGCCACCTACGTCTTCGTCAAACATATGCAACCTAAGTCTTTGTCAAACACATGCCACCCACGTCTTCGTCAAACATATGCCACCTACGTCTTCGTCAAACATATGCCACCTATGTCTTCGTCAAACACATGCCAACTACGTCTTCGTCAAACATATGCCACCTACGTCTTCGTCAAACACATGCCACCTACGTCTTTGTCAAACACATGCCACCTACGTCTTCGTCCAACACATGCCACCTACGTCTTCGTCCAACACATGCCACCTACGTCTTCGTCAAACACATGCCACCTAAGTCTTCGTCAAACACATGCCACCTACGTCTTCGTCAAACACATGCCACCTAAGTCTTCGTCAAACACATGCCACCTACGTCTTCGTCAAACATATGCAACCTAAGTCTTTGTCAAACACATGCCACCCACGTCTTCTGTCAAACATATGCCACCTACGTCTTCGTCAAACACATGCCACCTACGTCTTCGTCAAACACATGCCACCCACGTCTTCGTCAAACATATGCCACCTACGTCTTCGTCAAACACATGCCACCTACGTCTTCGTCAAACATATGCAACCTAAGTCTTTGTCAAACACATGCAACCTACGTCTTTGTCAAACACATGCCGCCTACACTTTCGTCAAACATGCATTGCAGAATTTTGTAAGACATAAATTCAATGTATATGCTTGTTAGACATATACAAAATATGTTTTTTAAGACGTTCTGTTTTATCCGAGTAGACTATAATTTCGAATACACACGTAAAAATGAAGACAAGTCACCTCATTTTTAACAACCCCCGACGGACACACCCGACAACCATTCTACCGAATTATTTTTCTTTCTTTCTCTCGACCTGCCGCGAAGTGAATCGTTTATTTTTAGTTCAAGGCTGAAGCTTGAGCAGGCCCAAACTACACATCGCTTCATTTAATGGCGTAGACACGATACGCACGCGTCATTTACCTTCTTGAACAGACGCGCCGAAAGAACCTCTTCCCGAAAGGTATTTGCCAAAAACTGGAACGTTTCAGATCCTTCTAAAAATAACTCCACTAATTACAAATGTGTACATGTATGTGCAATGGGGAGTGGGTTGAACGTTACTATCTACGTATATTAACAAAAGAAGTCTCGACAGACTGTAGAGATATAAGTATATAGATTAGCCACAATCTACCCAGACTCACCAAAAAGTGAGAGTATGTTTTGAGGCTTTGCTAAACGACCGTTTCAACAACGTTATGGAGGCGTTAAGAGTTTGTTTTTTTTTGTTTTTGTTTTTTTGGGGGGTTTTTTGTTTTGTTTTTGTCACATGACTAACAATAATTATTTTTTTGTATTATTTGGATCGTCTAGACCAGCGGTTCTCAACCGGGGGCGAATCGCCCCCTAGTGGGCGGAAATCAAATTTTGGGGGGCGATTTTCAATCAATTTTATCTGCTTGAGTAATATTAAACCACTGAATTTTTAGCGAAACATCACCAATCTCAGGGCTCACACTAGTTAGACTCTCTACATTTCTTGTAAATTTGCAATAAAATTATTTTTAATTAATTTGTTTCCCATTTGCATGTACAAAATGTTTCTAGTGTTGGTTAGTCATAATTACAATATTTGTTATTATTTATTCTTGGAGGCGATTATGAATTAACTTAAGTCAAAAATAGCTTTTGGGGGCGATAGCCGGAAAAAGGTTGAGATGTATGTACATTCACCTAACAATTTAATGGAACAAAACATACCGTAAAAATTGAGTATAACTTATAAATCCTATCTACAAAATAGCACGGCCCGTATCCTGCATACGTACCAAAACCACACACACACACACACACACACACACACACACACTCATTCATTCATTCCATTACGTGAATTTACAAAAACAAAAACACAAAAAACAGTCAGCGTTAATCAAGTTTTCATTATTATAATTGTTGTAAAATACTTTATTTGCATTAAATTAGTTTTCATTTAAAAATAAAGTTTAATTATATAATATTTATTTGTTTATTAAAAGCTCAAAAAATTATATTGAGAAATAGAATATTGTTTTATGACCAAAAATTATAAGGGGGTCCACCAAGAAAAAAAAAGGGAAAAGTGGTCCATGGGTCAAAAAAGGTTGAGAACCGCTGGTCTAGACTATTGTTCTCATCTTGGTTGATTTTCCACAACGTTTCGGCGGGTGTAATCTCCGGCCGTTTTCACGTGCATTCACACTGGATGTTATTGGTGAAAAGTGATATATATATATATATATATATATATATATATATATATATATATATATATATATTTAAAGTGATGGTTGTGTAGTTCCAACGAGAGAAAAAATGTATATTTAAAAGAGTGTAGCCATCAACAATTGTGGTTTTTTTTAAAGGTTTTCATCATATTTTTAAAATAAAAATATGATGAAAACCTTAAAAAAAACCCACAATTGTTGATGGCTACACTCTTTTAAATATATATATATATATATATATATATATATATATATATTGCTTTCTCAATGAACGTAGCCGTTAAAAATTCAAAACGCAAATAACGTCAAGTGTATTTCCTGTATTTTTTTTTTGTTGTTGTTTTTTTAGTAAATCCGGGTCCATTCTGATTTTTTTTATATGATATTTGTATATTTTTGAGATGAGGTTTGATAATTATGCTTTGTATTATTTGGATTATTGTTCTCATCTTGGTTGTTTTTTTTTTTCTACAACGTTTCGGCGGATGGAACCTCCGACCGTCTTCACGTGCATTTACGCTGGATGTTATTGGTGAATGCTGAAAAATAGCGCCAAGTCCATTTTTTCTTTTCTTTCTTTTTTTTTTTTTAATAAATCTGGGTCCATTCATATATATATATATATATATATATATATATATATATATATATATATATGTGTGTGTGTGTGTGTGTGTGTGTGTGTGTGTATATATATATATATGTGTGTGTATATATATATATGTGTGTGTATATATATATGTGTATATATATATGTGTATATATATATGTGTGTGTATATATATATGTGTGTGTATATATATATATGTGTGTATATATATATGTGTGTGTATATATATATATGTGTGTATATATATATGTGTGTGTGTATAGATATATATGTGTGTATTTATATATATATATATATATGTTTTGTATTATTTGAATTATTGCTTTCATCTTGGTTCTTTTTTCTACAACGTTTCGGCCGATGTAACCTCCGACCGTCCTCAGGTCGGATTCACACTGGATGTTATTGGTGAATGCTGAAAAATAGCACCAAGTCTATTTCTTTTTTTAATAAATAGTAACGATAATGTTGAAAAATATTTTATAGACTCGCTTTTAACAAACACACAGACACACACGCACACACACACACACACACAAAAGAACGGTACTTCTCATGTATAAATATGTCTGAATTTTTTAGGATTGATTCTTATTATTTGTATTCTTCGGACTACTGTTCTCATCTTGAATGTTATTTTCACAACATTTCGGTCGATATAACCTACCTTCTTCAGGTGCATCTTGTAGAACGCGGGAATATTTCTGAGGAGTTTGAGAATCCGCATGGAATTCGAACGGAACCTTCATTTAATCCACAGGTGTAGCGTGCTCTCATTCCATCAGCCATGACAAGGTAGAAGTCCTAAGTAATTCGTAGTTGTATTGTTGCGAAACCATGGTGTGTTGAGTTATAGTACTAAAGTAAAGGTAAATTTCAGTTGTAAATTACACTCTTCTGGAGGTTTAATATTCAATCCTCAGTGCGGGCGACTCTAAAAATATAATAACGTATTACTTATTTTTACCCAGTAATGGCTGACAGAATGAGAGCATGCTACCTCCGTCGATTAAACAAAGGATTCCGTTCGAAATTCTGTGCATATACTAAGATTCGACAGAAAGATTCCCGAGTTCGACGAGATACACATGACAAAGTTTGGGGGTTGCTTCGATGGAAACTTTGTGAAAATAACAACCAAGATGTGAAATGTAGTTCGAAGATACAAATAATACTCATGTAAGAATCTCCCAGTGTTAGAAAATCACTATGATTGTCAATTTAAAATATATCTAATACATAAAGTAAAGCAAATCTATTTAATTTTTTTTTCTCATCGATAGCTTTCTTTCTACAAAATCAGTATTTGATTCTAATTCATCAGTTTTTTTTTTATTGTTACAATTAGTAAATAAAAATATAATCCGGTTAATTCCTTGCAGAAAATACTTTGTTCTGCTCAGAATTATTTTAAAATGCTTTCCATATTTAAAAGGGATGGTAATCATCTATTCCTCTACACGTAGTTATTTAGTTGGAAGGAAATATTTTGGAAAAAAATGTAAGATTTAAAAATAAAAAGGAAAACATAAATTGCAAATAAATACACAACCAGCAACATCGGGTAGATACAATTAGTTTCTTTATCTCATTTATAAAACTCAGTATGTTCGTCTTTCTGTCTATAACCATTTTTTCACATTGCATCCGTGAAAAGTCACAGAGTGGCGCTAGGCGGCTCAAGTGATTACATTTTTGTGGACCGTTTTTATAAGATTTTAACCGGTTAAAATAGTTATTAAGGGGTCAAACATTGACAGAAATCAGAATTTGTTAATATGTAATACTCGTAAATTGACTTGAATTAGTCTTCTACGCATGCGCAAGCATTTATACATTAAATAAGATTTGTACGTTAATCTAAGTCTATTTTCACCTCATTACCCGACTGACAATGGCTCATCCGGTACCGTTACAAGCGGAGAAGATTTAATTTTTGTTTTCGGGTTTCGATTCTAGCTAATAGCACTTAAGTCATTTTTCTTTTGCCTTTAAAATTAATTTTTTTTAATTTAATGTTTCACATTTCGTAGGAATGGATGTTTGTTTAGCTAAAGAGTAATATAAGTGAAAATTAGTTTTTAAAGACTAATAATAAAACCTATGTCACTTTAAATAATTTACGTGATCATAATAGGAATTAAGCTGATAGTTAACAAGTATTGATATTTTGTCATTTCTTAAAAAATAATTGGAGATAACTCGATTCTTAAGGTCTATTGGAATTTGAAAATATTGACAAAAAATACCCGTTTATTTTCAATAAGAATTTAAATTTTATCCTAATTTCGTCACGCAAATTGAGAAAAATAAAAGTGACGAATTCGAGGATGTAAACAGTTTCTTAAAAATCAAATAAAATTCAAATAAAATTCGTGTAGTCGTGATAATATATATATATATATATATATATATATATATATATATATATATATATATATATATATATATATATTTGATTGACATTTATAAGCACTTAATTTCCATAAATTCTTGTGTTAATTGTCGGTGGCTTGCAAATAAAATGCCAGCCTAACAAGTCAGGTGACTGCGTTCGAATCTCCCGACCCTATACTGAGGATTGTGGAAGTATGAAAGACTAATATCTGTCGGTGTAAAAATAATTGTTAACTAGCGGGACCTGTGGAAATTCCACAGGGGACTCATTCATATGTAATATATTGATGTTGGCATTTTTGTGGATGTTCAGTGTAAATGGAGACGCTCTGATATTATTGTAGTTCTTTTGTTAAAACTGCAAAAGTATTTATCTAAGCTAGCAGGGGTGCACTGCGCAGCCCGATCGTAAAATATGCTTATATATATTTTGATTCTTGCATATATCCTATACACTATCATATAGTTAATGTTCTATCGATTTTTATATATTATAAAGTTGTTATTTCAAATATATAACTTTGGTGCATCAACTTGAAGCGAAACCGAAACCAAAACTTATGAAGAATTCTTGGTAAAATTATTTATAAAAAAAATAAATGACTTGGGTGTCATCAGCTATAATCGAAAACGAAACCACAACTTATAAAGAATTCTTGATAAAATGGAAGTCCATAACAATTAAACAGCAGTCACTCGGATGTAAGCGTGACACACAAACTATCCTATATATATATATATATATATATATATATATATATATATATATATATATATATATATATACACCTCATTATTTCATGTATACATGTGTACTATTATAATGTATTATATTATGTACCGGTTTTCAGCATTTACCGTATATTTCGATATATAAAAGGCGACCGTCAGAGACGTCATGGTACAAAATTGGAGCAAATTTGAATAAATTTATCATATATCGGTTGTATAAGACAACTGCTAAATCACGAAACCATGTTTGTTTGGCCTAGGCTAGAGATTGCAGCACCCGGTATCTTATGAGGTATTGGTTTTTAAAGATAATTTTCTAACTTTAAAGATTGTCTTATACGCCGAAATATATGGTACTTCAACCATCCTCAATACGCGAGTAGAGTCAAAATAAATTCATGATAAGTAGCTGCACAGAGTCGTCTGCGTCTGATAATAAAAAAAAGATAAGACAACAAAATTGCTTGACATTTCACCCAATCGTTTCGTGGGCTTTTCCGAAAGTAACCGAAAAACAAAATATAATCAACTTTGAAAATGATCTCATTAATCGAAACGTAAGCCATTTGACCCAATAATAAAGTTTTAACAACAACGATAATACTATTCTGTTGAGAGAAACCAAAATGCTTGTATTGCAAAGCATGTTAATTCGGCAGCCTCTTGAGACTGGTGTTGATGCCATGGGAAACCTCATGCTGTTTGTTTCCCTCTGGATATACATAATATATATATATATATATATATATATATATATATATATATATATATATATATATATATATATGTACACATGCAGGATGGAAGCACATAGTTAAGTGACACCTCTTTATATAAAGAAACATTTTTTTTCAATCACCAGTAATCAGAGCATTATCTGATTGTGATGAACATTTTCAACATGTATTCGCAGGGACACCCCGACGATGTTAGCCGAGAGTGAATGAAGATAAAGGAATGTTTCACACATTTTTATTGTCATCGAAATCGGTGAAATCGAAAATTTTTCAATCAAATGGATTGATTGCCTACTCTAGTCGGGGGCCTACTGCGATTCACCTAGAGAAAGTTTTACATTTCTCCCGGAAATGACGTAGTTCACAATACATTGTAATCTACATTGCAGTTTTATTATTATTGATTTTATAAAATGACTAGCAGTTCAGCCCGGCTTTGTTCGGGCCCTATGTACTGTTCATAACTTTATGTGCATATATACATATATATTAAAAAGTTTGAATCGTATCCAGGTAACCTAGATCTACAATTTCAAGTGTTTAGACCCGAAATTGGCGTGTTCGTTTTTTTTTTGTTTTTTTTTTTCCATTACTTTTTTCTTTTCTACTTTTAGCGGTTATGCATGTTTGAGTCGCCCCTCCATGGGATTAATGGCCTATCTCATGGCGTCACTTCCTCTGGTGACGTCACTTCCGGTATCGAGTACCGGTGCGAGGAGTCGGAGATTGGCACGCGACCAAGGAGGTCATTATCAATAACGAAAACGATAAGAAAACGAATTTATCTCAGTCTATAAGGATTTCTCCTTTATTACAAAGACACCAGAACCAATGGTTTAAGGTTTGATTGTTGTGCATGCCTCAACTCCCCAAAAAAAGGAAAGTAATTGAAAATAATATAAAAATATTACAACAAATCGTGTAACCATTGGTTCCGGTGTAATTTGATGAAAGATAAATCCTTCTAGACAGAGTTTTTTATGGTGTTCATGCATTAATCGTTAATTGAAGTAATGACGTCGGCGAATGAAAAATAATGGGGAAAAAGCAATTAATTAATCCTAAACACATTGTTTCTAGTGTATTACAATAATTGAGAAATCCTTCTAGACGGATACATTTTTGTGACTTATAAGCAGGACTATGACAAGAGAATATGCTTTTCATTGTTTTGATTCGAGTATTTATATCAGTTAATAACTTATATATTTTTAGATACAGTGATGTGGTTCTCAATGGATTAACTGTGTCGGATATATACTCGAGAGTCAAGACCATGAAAAGAATATTCACCTGTCATAGCCCTACTTATGAGGCGATAAAGAAGGTGTTAAAGCCCCGCTAATTTAACGAAATTTAAACAACAAAATTGAAACCTGTAAGACATAGTAATCCCTAGAATGAGTGTAAAGGAAAATCCTTGAATGCGGAAACTAATACACATGAGCCCCATGCACGGGCGAAACAAACTGCTGCAGAAGCAAAACATGAAGAAGCGTTACATGGAACCAAGAATATTGAAGCTGCATATCACCGCCCCCCCCCCTCCCACACACATAAGTGACGCCAAATAGCCGAGAAGAGACAAGGAAGATGGAAAGACCGGGGAGAGAGTGCTGACCAGATTTCCGCTGGAAAAGTGTCAAGAGAACTGGGACCTCGGGGAGGCTTATTGCCACTCAAATTCCAATGGAGACCAATGGTTGCTGCCAGCGAGAAATCAATGGTAAGCGACTGTTGCGATAACGCAAATTTATTTGCAAATTTTATCGAAAGAGGTGGAGAGTATTGGAAATCTGGAGAGACCTGTTTTCACTTAGTTTCCATACGTTTTTTCAAGGAGAGATCTTTGATGACCTGTGTGAAAGCTCCTTGTGAACCAATAATAATAATAATAATAATAATAATAATAATAATAATAATAATAAAACAATAATAATAATAATAATAATAATAATAATAATAAGTATACTATTAATATTAACACTATTACTACAATTACAATCCATTAAGAATGGAAAAGTTGAAAAAGTGAAAATATTTCCGAAAGTTACAATCGGAAAGATGGAATAAGTGAAATGCGTAAAGTAAGAATTTTATTTCAGACAAAAGTTATTTTCGACGCAAAACTTCGAATCCACTTTGTGTTAAGTGAAAAAAAAATCGATTTTTAATTAATGTATCGATCGCTCATTGATGAAAACAAACATTATAAGACAAATTCTATGGACCACTTCGCCACCTAAAATGAACTCGGATATAAATGAGAAAATTATTTAAAAAAAACTGCTAGATTGGCAGTATTTAATGTAACATTTTTAACAGTAAACATAAATTTGTTTAAAAATGTTTTCTTTGTTTCGAAATATTTTCCTAAAGAGAATTATATTTCAAAGTGTAATTTATTTAAAACGATGCTATTATTTTAAAGAATTTTGGCAGAATAAATAAGTTTGCAGCGGAAATAAGAAAATATATACGGCGTCCTCCCTAAAAAAAAAGAAAAAGGAAAAAAGAGCAATCGTCAGTAATAGTGTTTCAGAAGTCTTATGTACATTTCATGTTCGAAATCGCGCAACAGATCCAAAGAGTCAACAACCTCCTACAACAACTGCTTAGCCTGTCTTAAAAAAGGCAACTAGACATGGCAACTTACAAACTGCAGTCAAGCCAACAGCTGAATGCATTGTGCATACATAGTCTCCGGTCAGGTTTGAGAGAAAATGGCTGCCCCTGTAAGAGTGAAACAATCTTTGCAATATTCTCAACCATACCTCTCCTAAGTTGGCACTGGTTGATTGCACGAGCAAGGAGAATTTCAGGACGATTAAAAACAATGCTGAGATATGTGGAAGGTACACACAATTCCCGGTATTTTCAAATGGTCACCCACTTTAGTACTGGCCAGACTCAATGGCGCTTAACTTTGGTGTGACAACCACTCCAAGGCAAATGCAAAAGTGTTCGGATTATAAATTCAGGTATATAAGTTGCGTTCCAAAAGTAATAACTCCTTTTTTTTATTTCGCCCGAATGGATTAGATGGAATTGCAAATTGCATTGTTATGATGACTAAGCTTATGTATTTATGATCTGAAAATTTCATCTCCGTTGCAGATATTGACGGTGTAAAACTAAGAAAGCAACCCCTGTCATGGACGTGCGTCAAAGAATTAGTTGCAAAAGTGAATTTAACACAAGGTTGACTATGTAGAGAAATAAATTCTGGAGCAGAAAAGGTTCCTCGTTTCAGTAGTACTGCTCTCGTCTTTGTAACTATTTAACTTTAAAGAAAAAATATTTTAAATGGTGACTTTACTTTTGGAATGACCCTCGTGATATCGAGGTAAGCGAACAAATACAGAAACTAATCAGATAGTGTTCAACGTCAGACGCCGAAACATTGGTTTACGCTAAGACCGGCAACTTATAACTCGCGTAAAGTTTCTTAATCCTAGTTAAATGATTGTTACAATAATATTTTTATTCAAAACTATTAATAAATTTTGCCTACAAACACAAGAGTATCATGTTTACGCAGTCACTAATGTATATCATTATCTATAATATAATGTAAAATACATTATATGTATGTATGTATGTATGTATGTATGTATGTATGTATGTGGTGGTCAAGGTCTGGTGTGGACGTGTGTTAAAAGCACACTGATATCTTAGCATCATACTGTGCTTCTCCCAGACAAATCAACCCCACGTGCACGTCGTGACCGCTGACGCGCAGACGGGGCTCTGATGAACGACGAGTGTTCTGCGCCGTATAACTGGACCTCCACTGCCTTGTGGGCCAAGGTTTTTTTAACCAAAGGCTAAGGGTAAGGTAACCCTCACAGAAACCTCCAGAGGAGTTTAGGCCTTGTAAGCTGCGGCATATATGACCCACCGGCGTGTGGAATATGCTCTGGGGCTCAGCAACCTAAGTCCCGGTCATGGATCAAATGGCATGGTGGGTGGAGAGGGCTCCCGTAAGGCGTGATGAAGGCAACCTTTCTAGGAGAAG
>NC_136509.1:16124520-16157020 GCF_053919585.1 Euprymna scolopes | reverse complement strand
CCGCAGCCCACAAGAGCCATGACAGTTAATGAACCGGAAGTCCAAGACTCGAGTTATAATATATAACAAAGTCTTTATTACATGGATGCTTCTAACATTTACATTTGTCATAGAACAGGCGCAAACTTGGTTTGTTCTTCCCGTCGCCCCAAAAATAGTCATGCTAAACGGTAAGGAAATGTCAAGGTTACTGCTGATGAGTAAGTCGACCAGCGTCAAGAGGGCGATCAAGACATTTAATAAATCAACACTTGTTTACTCGGCAACCTGCCGGCATACTTAGGCACGCTCAGCCGAAGTAGGTGGACGCCATTGTTGAAAATTACCAAACACAAAGAAAAAAACAAAAAAAAAAAAACAATTCTGCACCAACATGTGTTCACAAGTGTTCAGTGCACACGATTACCTCATTCGCCCCCAGAGTGCTGCAATGGTAAGGGTAAAAATGTACCTGCTTTGTTGCAATTATATATATATATATATATATATTAAATGCATTCCAGCAGAGCGAGATAAGCATCAGATTTTTAGAAAATAAGTTTTCTTGCTTAAATATAGGATACTTCAGAGTTTTTAAATACATTTTGACACTTGCCATAAAAGTTCAAATAAACTTAAATATGTTTAGTTTTATTGGTTCCCCCGACAAAAGGAGGGCGGACCTACAAATTCACGCTTGTCCGTTCGTTTGTCCGCACTTTTCTTAATAACTATGCCTTGGAATTTTTTGAAATTTTGCACAAACATTAAACGAGTACAAAAGTAACAGAATGGATTCTCTGGGAAAACTCCGCTTGCCCCCCTGAGGGTGCCTTTAGGGTTAAAAAATGGCTAAAATCGACACTTTTGTGCTTATTGCACAAAAAATTGATGCCTAGGATTTTTATAAAACTTTCTGAAAAGTTGTAACTAACTTATTTCTATATAATTTTCTTTGTCTATACTTTGCGATGACTCTTGGGTGTGCCCCAGGGGCTCTTTTAGGGCTAATAAAAACACCCCAGTTTTGGGACTATTTTACCATATTTGTCCAAAATTTTCTGTGTATGTCTTTTTAGCAGTTGTGTATGGTGCTGAACTCAAATTTAAATATGTTAAGACCTTAGGGACCTTTGGGACTAAATGGGAGGGAGAGGCAAATGATGAACTTAGTCATTTTTTTTTTTTTTTTTGCATGGTGCAGAACTCAAATGTTAACGCCTAAAACTGCACCGTTTGTTCATTTTTCACCAGGATTTGACGTCCTTTGGGGACTTCTGAGGTTAAATGGGAGGTGGGGGTCAAATGCTGAACTTAGTCATTTTTTATGCCTCGTTCACTGTGCACTCACGGGGGGGGGGTCATGTATGCTTGACTTGTTTTCTTACATTTCAATAATTAGCATGTTCTCGTTCCGTCAGCAAGGAGCCGTGGTGCAGTGGGTAGAGTACTTGGAAATATTCAATTGTAAAGTGATATTTTTCCGAAGTTTGAAGGTTCAATCCTCAGTGTAGGCGAATAAAAATACAAGTTAGAATTATTTAAGACTTCTAGCTAATCATGGCTAGCGGAACAAGAGAATGCTACCCCCGTGAAGTAAATAAACGATTCCATTCGAAAATCCGTCGAGATTCCCGAGTTTGACAAAAATATTCCAGAGTTCGACAAGCTACACCTGAAGGAGGCCGGAGGTTACATCGACCGAAACGTTGTGAAAATGACACTTAAGACGAGAACAGTAGTCCGAAGAATCCAATTACAAAATTTATAAATGTTGTTTTCATATAGCCTAGCCTTCATCGTCGTAACTTACTTTATAAATATCACATTGAATTGCATTGCAATGTTTGCATTCTGACGCTTGTCTAAATTTGTAGATTAACAAAAGAATAGATTTTGTTAATTACGTTTTAATTAGATTAAGTAGTGGAAGCGGATGAAGTTTTTATGTTCCCCGCCCAAATGAAAAGAAAAAAAGTATAAAACGCATTTTAAACCATAACAAAATGATGGTGACAGTTTTAACGTGATTAGTAAGGCTAGGACAAGAGAATATTTTTGTTGTTTTGACTCTCTAGTATATATTCTTGTACGGTACAATCACGTTGACACACCGGTTCTCGCCAGATCACCGAAGTTAAGCAATATTGAGCCTGGCCAATACCAGATGGGTGACCATTTGGGAAGGCTAGGCACTGTATGTGTCTTCTGGGAAGGTTGGGCGTGGGATCAGCACCCTAACCCCGAAAAAAGAATTCAGTCGCTACAAAACCATCTACAAAAGTTGTAAATGGCCTATTCCCCCTCCCCAGGGCTTAAGGCTATGGATGGATGGATGGATCCGACACTGTTAGACACAATCAACCGAGAACCACATCAATCTACAGTAAAAAACATAAGATATTATAAAAACATAAGATATCATAAAAACATAAGGATATATACCTGAGAATCAGCACAAGGAAAAGAATATGCTGTTGTCATAGCCATAATGATTAGTAAACACTAGAATGTTGCAAAACAAACGCACGAATTATTCATACAAATGTTTGAAAGTATTGGAGAAAATAATTCTAATAAAAAAGAAAAAAAGAAAGAAAAATAGACAATTTAAACTATGGAGGCAAACCAGTCGAAACAACTGGAGTTTCAAAAATACAAAGAACTTTCCAAAAAATAATGTCTGCTAATTTTATCATTCTGCTTGAATGGATGAGATGGGGATTACAAATGGTATTGTTATGATGAATGAACTTATGCATCCATGCCTTGAATGTTTTGTTTTTTTATTCAATTTTCACCCCAAACAAGGTCACTTTGAAGTAGGAGGCTACTATCGGGGACATAATTTGCGGGGTCATTATGAAGGGAGATGAGTAGAAAGATGTTTGTTCACATTACACTTAAACTTCTGCATATCAGTACAGTTGGGAAAGCAGTATCCCGGAAGGGAGTTCCAAAGACTTGCAGTTCTGTGGAAGAAACTATTGGATTAAAAGGCTTTCTTACACCTAGGGATCTCTACTGCAAAGGGGTGGGACTTAGTTGCTTGTCGGGTTTGTCGGGGGTAGTCACGTTGAGGAGGTACAAGTGCTTGCAGTTCGTCAGAGGATTCACCATTAAAGTGTTTGTAGAACAGGCAGAGGAATGAAACATCTCGTCGATGGGACAGAGGCTGAAGCCTAGATGACAGTCCAGGACCTATCAGGCTGGCGACTCTCTTTTGAACCCTGTCCTGGAGTGAGAGACAAGCAGCAGATTCACCAGCCCAAATGTGACAACAGTACTCCATACATGGGCGAATGATGGCCTTATAGAGGTACAGGATACTTTCAGGCGTAAATCATTTTCTAGCACGGTAGAGAGAGCCCACCTTCTTTGCAGCAGCCTTGGCAATGCGCTCAATGTATATATTTCAGTTCATGTTCCCTGTAAACGTTAGGCCGAGGAGTTTAAAAGAAGTCCTTTCAGGCAAGGTGTTCTTGGCCATTGCTATTGGTGGTAGAGAATGTTTCTTGTAGTTATTGAAGGAAACAAGCTTAGTCTTGGCAACATTGAATGTGACCATCCATTTTTGTCCCCATTCCACTACAGATTGGAGGTCATCCTCTAGTGTTTCTGCCATTTTCTTAGCTATGTGTTCATTTTTTTTCCCCTCATGGCTGTTATAGAGAGTAATGTCATCGGCAAATATACCCATCTCCGAAACTACGATACTATCTCATTGATTACTGTACACGCAATAACCCTTATCCCCGAGTGGCTTCCGGCCCTTGATGAGTGGTGACCTCCATGTAAAAAAAACAAAAAAAAACAACAATTTTATCAATTTATGAATAACAGGAATAATAAAGGCCCAATGATAGACCACTGAGGTACTCCCGCATTTATATCATATTGTTTAGATGTATGACTGTCGAGGACAACTTGGAGTTTTCTCTTAAGAAGGATTTAATTACATTATGTATTCTGCCAGTTTTATATCTCTGTTGCAGATGTTGACAGTATGAGACTCTCAGAAAGCAACCTTTGTCGAAGACTTTGGTCAGAAGCAGAGACGCGTTATTGCTGTCTTCCATGCTGAAATATTGAACCGATCAGCACTCACCGGCGCCTGTTTAACGTTTGCGAAACCGATGCAGTTTATATCAGCAAAGTTAGGAGACGGGTTGTTCGATTTCAGAGTGCGACAGAGATGTTACTGGTCAGGCTAAACGTTACTTCGTTTCGGTTCTCTAACCGGAACCGCCGTGTCAACGTCATTACGCCGTATTACAGCCGATATAGTGTCAGTGTAACGACTTATAAACCGAAAGCTTTAATGTATTCGTACAGATTGTTAAAGAAAGCAAATACATTATTCACATAGTTTTTAAACCACAATCTCCCGATTCTGTTTCTAATTAATCGACTCAGATGATGTTGATTAATGTTCGTTGATCATCTTCTATGCAGAAACACCTTTACACTCACACGGGCGCATATAGTTTTCATTATAGAGACGGAAAAATACCAAGGTAGTATCTCTTCATCTCTATAATTATAGAAATGCAATTGTGTGTGTGTGTGTGTGTGTGTGTGTGTGTGTGTGACAGAGAGAGAGAGAGAGAGAGAGAGTTTGAGAGAGAGAGAGAGTTTGAGAGAGTGAGCGAGAGAGATAGTGAGAGAATGAGCGAGACAGTGAATGAGCGAGACAGTGAATGAGTCACACAGAGAGAGAGAGAGAGAGAGAGAGAGAGAGAGAGTTCCTTATAGACTCTGAAATGGCTGAACAGATTTTCTTTAAAAATTACAGAACTTTATTGTATAAGTCTCGGAATGATCTTATTTAAGTTTTGTCTCAGAATAACCCCGATAATTACCGATAATCGAAACCGTTATTTTAATTTATCTATCATCAGTAAAGCTATTTTTTCCCATGTCGTCGCTTAGCAACAATGATAGAACAACGGGTCGTGAAAATTCTCCTGTTAATAGCCTGTTTTTGATTTTGTTGTGTTTTTACATGATGTGGTCTGTAGGTTCAAACCCCGCACGTAAATTTCTTAATTTTATTTTCGTTAACTGGAAAGAAGTATATATAAAGTAGTTTAGAAAAGAAACAATAGGTTCTCTAGAGTGCAATGTAGAATAACATATATTTTAGACTAAGTTACTGCATGGAGGCATGTGAAGTTTCGTCCAGGGCGATTTCACGAATTTCGATGACAATAAAAATATAGGAGTGTGAAATATTCGTTGATCATCATTCAATTCCAGGCAACGTCGGATCTCCTTGCTAGTATTCATATATCTCGATAATTTACTTACACGTTTTTTTCTATAGAATATTTTCCAGTGACGAAGCATAAAATTAAAGCAGGTTTAGTAATTTTCACTCTTTATTTTACAAGAAATCATAAAATACTATTTTCTGTTCAACTTGCAAATTCTTTCTATGGTGATCCAATACCGTCAATAATATTTACAAAATAATGTAGGTTATTATTTATATAGAATTTTTCGTTTAATGTATATTTAAATACTTTAGAGTCTAAACAATAACACCAAAAAGGTGTATCACCTAGACAGCTATAACAATGAAAGAAACACTAAGGTATCCAGCCAGTTTATTACTAAAAACAAAACAAAAACGTTGAATTTCCCACAATGATTTTTTTAAAATAAATAATACATGATCAGCGATTTCGCAATATCAAATCAGATGGCGGTGGGCGTGGTCTACGTCTGTTCATAATATGTTTGCGTGGGTGTATATTGGTGTTGGGGTAATTAATCGGAACTGGAATCGGAAATTGAATAAATTGAAATTTGGAGCATATCAGATTCAGAATGAGAAAAAAAAATAAATAATTGAAATAATACAACTGCATAAGTGTAATATGCAAATGTTATGCTTTAACTACGAATTATACAAAAAAATCATATTTCATTTGTGTAGCAAAAGCCCAAAATCAACTGTTATACTCTGGGACCCTACGCTAGTAAGTAGAGATTATGTGAACTAGTAAAATTTCGAAGGGCTGACATTAAGCACATGCCAGGGCGACCTGGCGGCAAACGAAAATAGACCCCGTGCATGAGTATGTGATGGTTCAAAGATCAGCTCACTAGACAAAACGCGTTCGAAATACGCATGTCGAATTATTAGATAGAAATTATGTCACGTGTTCGGGGCATAGCATCGGTTTCTAAGAGTTTGAGTTTGGGAAGCGGCTAAACAAGACGTGCCCGATAATGGAGAAGTCTAAATGATTTTCATCGACACTGTCCGTTTCTCGGATTAATTTTAGTCTCTTCCCTCTTATTCCCCAATAAAACCTTGAAACCTCAAGAAGTCTTCATTGTTCTATATATCAATTTCATTCGCTTATGCAACTATACAGAGAACGACCCACATAGAAAGGCGAGGACCGCGCACGTATGTAAGGAAGATTTAAAAAAAACTAAATTGCTTTTAATAGCTCACTAGCAATGAATTACATGTGCACAAATTGGGTGACAAAACTGTATGCTTCCTTTAATAAACACATTGTTTAACATTTGTTTAAAGACTAGCTGGCGGCCCGTCGTACAATACGATTAAGCATGATATTTAAAAATAAACAAACTTCTTACTACTACTACTACTACTACTACTACTACTACTACTACTACTAAGAATAATTTGTCCCGATGGACTTTATCGTAAATTGAACTCACTAATTAAATGAATTAACATAAAATGGTAATGTACACCCAGAGTTGAATAGGGGATCATTCCATCTGTAGTCGAATGGTCTACCGTTAAGCTATATTTCCAGATTACAATAAATCTATTTTTTTTGTTTTGTTTTTTTTTTTAAGTAGAAATTATTTGCTGAAATTTTATTATCTCATTGCCGGTGTAACGTAAAATATTCCCCTGTAAAAACTATTCTTTTGTATCTATAAGACAAGAAAAACTATTTTTAAGATCAGATTTTTTTTTTATTTTCGATACTTATCGGATGAATTTCTGTACAAAACATATCAAAGAACACTGCCAGACATATAAATTAACTTTGTGTGAAATTTGCAAAAGATAGGCTCAGCCGTTCGGAACCTATGAGAAAGGAACTCTCGCAAACACACACACAAATAAACTTTTATATAACAATAGAGATAAGATGTTAAACAATGTATTAACGCGTCACTGTCATATCAAAGAACTCTGTAGAATCTATATATCTATAAAAGTGAACGTGTCTGTCTGTCTGTCTGTCTGTCTGTCTGTGTGTCTGTGTGTCTGTGTGTCTGTCTGTCTGTGTACATTTCCCTACGCAATAACTCTGTCAATTTTTAGTCTATAGACTCGAAATTTGAAATACCGGGTACTGAGATTTGTGAAAATCGATGTGACGGGTGTCAGCCAGAAATTTGGCTGTTAAGGGGTAAAATTTCAACGATTTGACCTTTAAGAACTCTACCAAACTCCTCCGACAATTTTGGGTCTAGACACTTGAAATTTTAGATATAGGTTCCTTGAACATGGATCTAACTTAATAAAGTGATTTGAGCCCGAAACAATAAATTTTAAGGGGTCATAATAGGGGTCAAAGTTTTAAAAAATTAACCATTTTTTTTGTTTTTTTTTTTTGCTTTTTTTGCACAGCATACACCTCCAAACACCCGAGCAACGCCGGGCACGCCTGCTAGTATAAAGTAAAAGCAAACATCAACAGAGTAAAGATATAAAAATCGATCAATTCTTAAAGTAGAAAATGATCTACGAAGTAAAAAATAAATCATTTGATAAAAAACAAAGAAAAGATGACATCGATGGAAATATTGACTTTGCATGTCAGAAGAACGAATTGACAGGCAAGGGAATAGGTGCTTGATAGAGCTTCAATGTATGCCCTCTCCTGTAAAGATTTACTAACAATTACTTGTCTAGCTACAACAACTGTCAACAATTTCCCTCACTATCTGTGCATAAAACTAAACGAAAATTCCATGAACAGAGCCTCTTTCCTAGATTCCTCCGTCTAGTGGAATACAATACCGTAGGACTACTTTCCATCTGATTATAACATAGTTATTTTCAAGTCTAATGTAAATAAGTTCTTTTTGAGTCGTCCTTTTCTATAATTAAACTCTACCAAATTCCACCATCACTGATCATCACGATGTTGTCTCACCGTCTGTCAAACACCCGTTAACGGTTATCCTCGAGTGGTCTCTGGGCCTTAGTCAGCGGTGGCTCCCAAATTAAAAAAAAATGCTTCCACATTAAGAGTTAATCAGATTCATTTATTAATAATTTTATTTTCGATGGTACTGAAGCAGTTGTAAAGTTTGCAACTGATTTAGAGATGACGGTAATCGGAGAACTTATTTTACTAATCATGACCCGAGTAGCACTACTAATGTTTTACATACTTAAACTATTAAATATATACAGTTGATGAATAGGCATTTTTATTGACATAAAATTTAAATTAGAAGGAAATATTTCTATTTTTAAAAGAAAACGCTGAATTATAAAATGGCAAAGATTAAATAACAAATGTAAACGTTATTAAAGCTTCTATCAACAAATTAAACGTACAGGGTGGAACGATAAAATTATCGCCACTGATGAATTGTCGACATGATTCCATTTCCGTTTGATGAAAATCGGTCTTCTTTTTTTTCTTTTTTTTTTTTCGGACCATCTACAAGTTGGCCAGTTCCGTACAAATCCCAATAGCGATAGGAGTTTTCTATCATGTCTAGAAAGTAATACAATGTTCAACGAGCGCGATTGGAGATGCGTCGCTGTACAACTCATGCTCTCTACTGATCCAAATTATGAAAACAGGACCATTGCCATTGCCCTAAAAATGCATCGGTGAGTTATCACGAATAACAGGGACGTGTTCGGGATGATGAAAACAAAGCTTCCGGCCACAGTTATGGTCTTTGGTGTGGTTTCAAGTGAGAGCCACATCATGCCACCTCACATCTTCAAAGTCGGCTGAAAATCAACACCAAAATGTACCTGGATGTGCTGACGAGTGCCATGATTTCCTGTTGCAATCAGGTGGTTGCTGGCAGACCCTGGGTATGGTTGCTGGCAGACCCTAGATATGGCAGCAGGACTCCCTGCCGGCCCACAAGTCTAAAGAGACCCAAGCCTGGCTTCAGAAGGAGTGCTATGACTTTATACCCTTCTCTCACTGCCACTTCCTACCCTGACCTGAACCCGCTGGACCACTTAGTTTGACCGTACGTGGAGAACATCACGAACACGACCCCCTACAACACTAAAGCCAGCCTGATCGCCACCATCCACCGAGCTCCCGCCGGCGCTTGCGGAAAAAAACATGTTCCCAGTTCCGGACCCGTATTGAGGCGGAGGCGCTGATTGAGGCTGAAGACGGCCACATTGAATAAATGTCAGCTCTACTACATAATCAAGTTACCTGAATTGTTTGTTTGTTTTTTGTTTTTTCAATAAAAGTTTTTAAATAAATTGTAGTGTTGCTTTCTTTAGGGCGACAACTTTATCGCTCCACCCTACCCTATTTTAAACATAAAAACAAATACACACAACTAATGAAAAGACAATTTTATGGACATCAAATTTAAATGAGAAGGGAACATTTCTAAATTATAAGAAATGCTAAATTAAAAAATTTAAAAGATAAATGTAAATTTTATTAAACTTTTTATCAACCAATTAAAAATAGTTGAACTTGCAATTTCAAATGTGGAGCTCAAATGTTTACAAAATGGCGATGTAATTTCTATTTTTTTTTTTTTTTTTCGTCAATTTCTTTAGTTTCTTCTAATTTTTTAAGGGTTACACGGTGTAAGGTCATATAATCCATATGAGCTTCAAGTACAATATATGATGTCGGGTTTAGCCTGTCGACCAAGAAGCGCGAAACAAACACACCCTTCATCCTGTCACCTATAATGAGGAGGAGGAGGTGGGTTGGTAGTAATTACGAATAAAAAGGTTTAACGTAAGGCTAAATAAGTAATGTTATTCGTCATTAAGGTCACTCAACCAGACCTGAAGAGGGGCGGATTTATGGTAGACTGAAATATCATGAGGTCGGAAACAGGAAGTCAGGAGGGATTCCAGACGATGTTCTTTTCTATTTACTTCAACATATGAACTATTTATATTTTTTATCAATCAGCGACTCGTCTCTTAGACTTCCCGTGTATATAACACACACACACACACACACACACACACACACACACACACACACACACACTAGCATTTCAGCCCGGCGTTGCCTGGGTGTTTAAAGGTGTATGTTGACAAAAAAAAAGTAGCGGTCACTTTTTTTTTTAACTTTGACCCCTATTATGACGCCTTAACAGTGTTTTGGGCTCAAATCAAGTTATTGAGTTAGATCTATGTCCAAGGAACCTATATCTAAAATTTTAAGTGTTTAGACCCAAAATTGGCGGAGGAGTCTGCTAGAGTTCTCAAAGGCCAAATCGTTGAACTTTGACCTCTTAACAGCAAAATTTCTGACCGAAAAACGACCAAAAAGATTTTCCCAAACCTCAGTACCCTGTATATCAAATTTCGAGTCTGTAGACTTAAAATTGACAGAGTTATTGTGTTGGAAAATGTACACCCACACGTTCACTTTTATAGATATATAGATATAGTGTCGGTGAAAAAAATAATGTTTTTGTCTTATATATCTGATAAAAAAAATGACATTTTTTCATTAACCTATTATATATATATATATATATATATATATATATATATATATATATATATATATATATATATATATAAGCCTACCGAATTCTCACGAGAATGAACCGCGGAATATTCTGTGTAGCTTAATTGCCATATATATTTTCATAACTTACTGCCTAGCTCTACCTATGTGTCGAGCACTGTTGAAATAACTACTGAAAAATTAACGCATAAAATTATATCTTCGTATATTAATTTATGTGATTAAATGAAGTAATCACAAACACACAATATATATATATATATATATATATATATATATATATATATATATATATATATATATATATATATATATATCCATACTAGCAGGCTGCTCGGCATTGTCCGGTCGTAAAATACGATTAAATATATCTTGATTAATGCAGATTTCGTATTTATTATTATATTGGACCCAATATATAGTAATGATTTAAAAAGTTAAAAAAAATAGAAAATGACTCGTGCACCATCACCGAGAATCGAAACCAAAACGCTTAGCTTACGATTTACTTTTTCCTTTTACGTTAATGACTATACTATAAAGACATATTTACTGTAAAGCTAAAAGTTAAAACATGAACAAATAGCTATTGCGTCACGCATGCATATTTGTAATGCCGCCGTTCGACCTTCAACTGGCAAATTCCATTTTTTTTTAAATTTCACACTTTTGTACCGATTTTCCCCAGTTAAAACCCAAATTTTAAGTTTCGCATGGGCTCGAATATCCTATATATTAAGTTTCATGGCTGCATACCAAAAATTGACAGGAGTTTGGTAGGCAAAATATTTTAAACAAATATATATATATATATACGCATGCATAAATATATGTATATATAACGAGGGTAGATAGAAGAGAGTAAACTCAATTCTATAAGAGGAGACTTATCAGGATAATATAAAACTCAACAAAATTCAATGGAGCTTATATAGGAGACAATAGGAGTGGACAATGAATTCACAAATACTATATATTGGAAATTATACAAGGAGTCATTTATGTAATAAGGATATACATACAATTCTTTGGGGGATAAAGGGGATTCTTTATACCAAGGTATTTCGAAGCCTAATGCTTCTCATCAGAAGTTGTGGATAAATGTACGTCCATCCTTATTAAATAAACGACTCATTCTATATTTTCCAATATATAGTATTCGTGAATTCATTTTCCACTCCTATTGTCTCCTATTGTCTCTCATATATATATATATATATATATATATATATATATATATATATATAAAGAGATTTGTGTTTTCCATAACTTTTTACGCAAATATTACGCAAGTATAAATCATGTAGAATATCTGCATGTAATTGTTAACTAAAGATGATCATCTTTTAAAGCCGAAAAAAAAACAATAGGGAATTAATTAAACTGAATGTTTAAAAGAATATGTAAATTAGCTAGATCTTTTGCAATTGAATGCAATTCCACGGCTCATATATAACAAAGTCATTTTTTTTTAAATAAATAGAAAAATGTGTTTTAATAGGAAGATTAATACACACAAACACAATTATAGGAGTATAGATACGTGGCATAATCACGTTGGCGCAACTATTCTCGTTAGATCACCCAAGTTAAGCAACGTTAAGCCTGGCTAGTATCAGATTGGTGATCATTTAGAAACACCAAGCGCTGTGTGCAGGAGGATATCGATACCTCTGTAAGAACTGCAAAACCTACCATCATCTCCATAGACAGGGATATTCAAGCGACTGAGGATCGTGTTACATGATAAGGGCTGTCCCCTTTTCATGTAAGTATAAAAATAGAGAGATTAGTTAAAATGAAAATAAGAGAAAGCAGAAATCGAACCCTGGACATAAGTTTTAAAGAACAATAGGTTTAAATGGAATGTCCAGTAAATTGTTAATTCGGATGAAATAAATAATAAATAAACTATTCAATTGTTAAAAGAATGTGGATAATAAAATATGAGTTAAATAAATTAGATATGTAGGTTAAATTCCTTTGTGGAAACAAACAAGGAAAATAGGTTATTGGGAAATCAATGTCGAAAACGTGCAAAGTCGCGCATGTTGAGACACGTGAATTTTGCTCACGTGGCCGGGATGCATGGAGTTCTCAATATAGCGAGACAGTCAGAGAGACAGTCAGAGAGACGGTCAGGGGAGACAGACAGGCGGACGTCTGAAGCGAGACGTCACTTCAGAAACTAAGATGTGAAACTTTGAGTTCTTAATGAGGAAATCCCGACCGGTCGTATTAAATAAATTCACCATGTGTTTTGGATAAAGCTCATCTTTGTGTTGTGATTTCTACAAAAAGGTAAATTGTATTATTATTATATGTCTGTGTATAAAATGTCATTACAACAACATCTCTCTCTCTAAGATACAACATCATATGTAATAAGACAAGAACTCTCACTAAGACTCATATCATTACTAATAAGAACTCACGTAACATACGCGCACAAGTGGTATAGTCTAATAATAATAATAATAACTATATAACAACTCTCAATTTGGTGTTCGTGAACCTTTTGCATCAGCGATGCAGAAACTGAACCTGGGGTCGATACCACGAAAAAAAAAGAAAAAGAAACACAACGTTTTAAAAGGGTCCAACATAATTAAAAAAAAAATAAATAAATAATACCACGGAAAAAGAAAAATTACACGATCACAGAATTCGAAAAAGAAAAAGAAACACAACGTTTTAAAGGAGTCCAACATAATTTAAAAAAAATAAATAAATAATACCACGGAAAAAGAAAAAAATCACACGATCACAGAATTCGAAAAAGAAAAAGAAACACAACGTTTTAAAAGGGTCCAACATAATTAAAAAAAATAATAATAAATAAATAATACCACGGAAAAAGAAAAAAAATTACACGATCACAGAAATGCGAAGAAAAAAAATGAAAAAAAAAATTTGAACATACACGCACACAGAGAACAAAAGATACAAGAAATATTAAAAAGAAAAAGAAGAAAAGGCCGATATGCCGTAAAAAGAAATTCGTAGTAATGAAAAAAAATAGTAAACAAGTCACCAAACGTAATTCATTGATAAATGAATTGGCCTGTTAAAAAAAAAAAAACACACACACACACATACACGCGAATGCAGAGATTGTGTAATCTATTATTGTTTTGAAATTTGTAGAAGTGCATTAGAAAATGTGTGTCAATATGAAATCGTTTGGACGAATTGTTGAATTTAATCTGTCAATCAAAACAGGAATTTCAAAGGTCGCATGTACTCTCTATGAAACGGCGTGTAAATTTTTTTGAAATGCATTTTGTGTTCATAGTGAACTTTTCGGCTTTTGCGTGTTCATTTATTTTGTTTTTGAAAAAAAAAGGGACAATTGTTTTGGACAGACTGTTGAATTGTTGTTTGTTACAGATGATTTTTTTTTTGTTGTTAAAAAAAAAAAAGTTATAACTGTTGCAAAATGTTTAAATGTATTAAGGTATTTTTTTTTTTGGAAAATGTTTTTATGATGTTGAACAAATATTGTAAATTGTCTTATGTAATGTTATGATTTTCACAGCAAGAATTCAAAGTTATCCGTAAATATACATTAGATTAAAATGATCTAGTAGAAAATAAGTTAAGACGTATGGTTGGCTTACAGATTCAGTTAGAATTTTAGAAGGGGGACAAGAATTAAAATTACGTAAACGGGCATTTGGAGAGATTTTAGATGTGATACGCCGTAAGAAAGATGTTTTGTTTTAGCATTTGGTTTTGTTGTTTTTTTTTTAGAGATCCTAAAATTTTTTCTCCAAGAAAAGTGACTTGGTAGGGATTGATAAGCACAAGAAGTGCCCCTATACGAAAAATTTGGGAACCTGGTTAATTAAGTGCTTAAAATAAGCTGGTTGCACGTAAACGACTCCAAGCAAAGTAGTAAATAAGTCTTGGCTTAGTTAATAAACAGGCGTTGGAAAGAATACGAAAATTCTTAAGGGGACCAGTAAACCGATGAGAGGTAGTCCCGAGGCAATCACATATAGCTTAATGAAGTAAGAGACAGGCAAAAATATGCCGTAGATTACGTAAGAAAGATATAACCTTGTATTTTTTTTTAGAGAAGCATGAATGTGGGATATATCTGCTGGATCTTGGAGGCTCTGGTGAGAGGAAAGAAAAATCACAAAAAAAACGGGCAATTAGATAGAATTTAGGCGCAATTACGGTGTTGGGCGCGAAACGTGTTAGTTAGTTAGGGGTGATATTTCTAAATCCTCGTCGAAGTTTCAAAAATCCAAGCAAGGAAATCCGAGTGAATCCGTATGAGAGAAAAAAAAGGTATATCTTAAACTTCTGAAGCCAACCACAAAGATTTAAGTATATGAGCTTTAGTATGTCCCGTATGAGATAGTTATAGAATAAAAAAACAAAAAACAAAGCCATACTTGATAAGACTAACCATGCGGAAAGAGAGATCAGAACACTTTTGAGACGAAGGAAGTCGTCTATTTCGAGAAAGGTGAAAACCTCTAGTCTGCGGCATATGGGTGGCTGGAAAATAGCTGATGTGTATCATAGGTAAATATCCTACACCCAAAGAGTAAATGCCACAAAGATCAGAAAGGTCCTGATCTTATAAAAAAATAAATAATTGTGAAGTCGGCCGTGAAGGGCTGACTGAAAGAGATTTTTTTTTTTTTTGTGTTTTTTTAGCCTGATCTTTCTAGCCGTGTGGTTGTGTAGATGTAAAAATAAAAAATGTACTAAAATTAGAAATGCATACATTTTTTTTTGTGAAATATGGAAGGGAGGGATGTTACATGATAAGGGCTGTCCCCTGTTCATGTAAGTATAAAAATAGAGAGATTAGTTAAAATGAAAATAAGAGAAAGCAGAAATCGAACCCTGGACATAAGTTTTAAAGAACAATAGGTTTAAATGGAATGTCCAGTAAATTGTTAATTCGGATGAAATAAATAATAAATAAACTATTCAATTGTTAAAAGAATGTGGATAATAAAATATGAGTTAAATAAATTAGATATGTAGGTTAAATTCCTTTGTGGAAACAAACAAGGAAAATAGGTTATTGGGAAATCAATGTCGAAAACGTGCAAAGTCGCGCATGTTGAGACACGTGAATTTTGCTCACGTGGCCGGGATGCATGGAGTTCTCAATATAGCGAGACAGTCAGAGAGACAGTCAGAGAGACGGTCAGGGGAGACAGACAGGCGGACGTCTGAAGCGAGACGTCACTTCAGAAACTAAGATGTGAAACTTTGAGTTCTTAATGAGGAAATCCCGACCGGTCGTATTAAATAAATTCACCATGTGTTTTGGATAAAGCTCATCTTTGTGTTGTGATTTCTACAAAAAGGTAAATTGTATTATTATTATATGTCTGTGTATAAAATGTCATTACAACAACATCTCTCTCTCTAAGATACAACATCATATGTAATAAGACAAGAACTCTCACTAAGACTCATATCATTACTAATAAGAACTCTCACAAGAAAAAACATCACTTATAATAGTCTCTCTCTCTAAGACTCTTTAATGAAACAACTATATAACAATCGCTTATGAATTACATATGTCCTTATTTGGAGAAAACTGCATCTATCTGAAACCACTATCAATAATTTCCCACACATTGAAAGTGAGGAATGTCCTTTTCTCTTCCCTGCAACCTCTTTCCCACAGAAGAGATGTTGCGAGTCTGTCTCTGCTTTATCGTTATTTTCATGGCAAGTGCTCGTGTGAACTTCAATCTATGGTTCCCCCCTCGCCAAACTTTCACGAAAAACACTCGTCTAGCCAAAACCACTATCAATAATTTCCCACACTCTTTATTTGTGCCTAAACCTAAACGTAGATTCCACGAACAAAGCTTCTTTCTTAAAACTGCACACCTTTGGAACTCTTCCGTTTGTCTGCTTTCCAGCTGACTACAATCTGATTGTCTTCAAGTCCAACGTAAACAAGTTCTTGATGAACCGTCCCCCTAGGTAATCCAAGTTACAAAATTCCAACTACTTATGTTTACTGCGCTATAATTGACTAATGTACACCCATTAACCCTTATCCTCGAGTGACCTCCGGGCCTTGAGAAGTGGTGATTCATGTGTTAAAAAAAAAAACGTCTAGAATGAATGCTGCTTCGCCGAGTTACACACATTGCTGATTTTTAATATGGCGAATATACAGCCCCCCTCCCTAAAAAAGGGCACAGGCTGAATTTGGACATATTAAAAATTGACACAGTCTAGAAGGATTTCTCCACCTCTGACTTAACGATAGAAAATATTAAGTCTAATATGAGAACAGTGCGGTGCGGTACAGCGGTATAAGTGAACAGATCGTATCGATGAAGATAATAATGCAATTTCCGAGGTTATGGTACCGGTTTTTATTTGCACCCGTTTGCCGTCATAAAATACGATATTCTTGTTGTCAAGTTGAAGGTGTTCAGTCACCAGGGGTTACGGTTAGGGTTGGGGTTGGGTTCACAAACTGAAAATCAACAAAAGAAAGTCATCAAGTTTATTTCACCTGAGCGGAAAGGAAATCTTTCTAAAGTGCCGGGGGTGGGGTGAGGGGTAGGATTGATTAAAGAGTTATTATCCCCACCCCCAATCTAAACGCATAAAGAAAGAAATAATATTTGAAAGGTGATTATTACTTGCAGGTGTAAGGAAGTATATAAACGTAAGAGTCGGAAAACGTGAATAACCGGATAGACTTAATTATACTTATATATCTTTATATATCTATACAAAAAAGGGGGGCAAAGAACATCTAATTTCCTTGTCAAAGTTGAAACTCAGAAAGTAAAGGTGACGCATAGCACGAAATATTAAATGTTGTACCAATTTGAATAACAACAAGGCAGACCTCCCAAGAACCGAGCGCCCCAAGCAAGCATACTCATCGTCTGCGCCAACGACGAGAACAAAAAGCAAAAACAAAACAAAATGGCTTCCAGCAAATAGAGCAGAAAAATACAGAACTTTTTTCTCTCTCTTTTGGAGCTTAGATAGAATTGTGGGCAAGATTTACGACATCGGGGAGCATTCAATTTAACAAAGCAAATAAATAGACATAACAACGGTTAGAAAATAGGAACGCACATGTAAAATAGGGGAAATTTGGCGTAGGAATTGGAAATGGTAAAATCGGTTCTCTCTATCGTTCTGAATACTATCTCACACCTGAGGTTATTCTCTATCTCTGCTAGCAGACCATATATGGAGTACTGTTGTCATATTTCGGCTTGTGAATCCCATTTGAAGCTGGTTGAGAAATTGCAGAAACGTATCTGTAATTTGATTGGCTCTGCTCTTTTCTCTTCATTGCAACCCCGCTCTCACAGACGTGATGTTGCTGATCTCAATCTTTTTTACAAATACTATTATGAAATATGTTCTCCAGAATTGTCCGACTTATTCCATACTTTCTTTGGTCCAGTTCGTTTGACTCGTTGGCCTAGAGGTCCCCAGCAATTTGTTATTTTTCTTTCCTTTTCTACAAATACTATGACGACATATGAATACCTCATTGTAAATACAGCTTCCTATTCCAGTAGCTTCTTTCCTAGGACTGCAAGATCGTGGAACTCTTCTCCTGTTCATTGTTTTCCTTCTACCAAAAGCTTGTTTTTTGTTTAAGACTAAGGTTAGTAGGCATCACTTGTTTTTGCAATCATCAGCTTTTCTTCTTCTAAGCTCCTTACATCAAGCGGCTTCATGTCTTGTCTCTGGCGATTTCCATAAAGAAAAATTCATAGGCGGTGGGTTAATGTACGACAACTGAACTGTTCTTCTGTATAAGGTTTCGTTTTTATGATAAATATTTTCTGATCATTAGGGAGGAGCGCCGAGCATTGCCCGGTTGTAAAATACGCTTAAATATATTTTAATTCATGTAGATTTCATATTTATTATTACAAAGCCAATTCTCTTTTGATTATTATATTGTACCTAATACATAGTAATGATTTCAAAAGTTAAAAAAAAAAATGACTAGAGTACTATAAGCTGGAACCCAAACCAAAACATTTAGCACCCCAGCCACGTTCCCTACTGTTTGAGCTATCGCGAGATAAGAAAAATGTTAAATTAAACCACTTCTAGCTATAAATGAATTTGCGCATGCGCAAAAGTAATAGAATTTGTTGCCAAGTTTAATTGAACATTTTGCATTTCAACTTGCCCACATATTTCTGTACGCGTTATTCCTCACCCAAACAAAGATTTTACTCGTTATAAACAACACTTGGTGTATAACTACTATTCCCTATTGAAATTTCACCCAAATATACTTGATGTGTCGAGCAGTTTCCTTAGATAGGTTTTGTATCGGAATGCATCCGATAAGTATCGAAAATCGATAATATAGAAAATCCGATTTAAAAAAAAAAAATGAATAGTCCGATTTTCACCAAAATTAACACTCTGATGAAACCCAACATCACAAATACATTTGAGAAGTTTTTATCTCCGCACAAGCAGAAAGGCCCAGCGTATAAGACCAACATTAGATTTTGTTATATGATAAGAGCGCGTTCTAAATGTTTCTGTTTAGAGCACAGTTGAATCATGATGCTTGACTTTTGCATTTAAAACTAATTCAAGCCATAATATAAAATAACTTTATAAAATCAACCGTAGGTTTTCTGCAGCGTAGACGACAATGTATTATGGACTAAGATACTGCAGGAAGACATGAATCTTCTTTCCAGTTCATCGTTGTGGGTCCCCCGACTAGAGCAAGTAATTAATCAATTTGATTTTAAAAAATGGGAAATTTCACCGATTTTGATGACAATAAAAAATATTGGAATTGTGGAACATTCATTGTTTCTAATTCAGTCCCGAGCGACGTCTGGTCATCTTGTTAGTATAATACAAGCACAAAAAACGATTATCCTTTTTATCTAATATAAAAACAAGCTTAGAATTACATTTATTGCATTTATTCCGAACAAAATGCCTCTCTCAAGTATCTAACGCCATGCAACGAGTAACAAACCGTTTCACTCTTTATCCATTAAGTACTCTTACTCTACTCATGCCAGACTTTAACAGGTATAATACGAACTTTATTATTTAATTCACAAATTCTTCCTATTATTAGATTTAAAACGTAAATAATAAGCGCCCCCTTTTATTCTATTACATTCTATCTTGTATCTTGATTGTGTCTGAAGACTAAAGAATTATCATAGTGATTGATTTAAGTTCTTAAACTCTGGCTATTGCGATTATTTTCGGTCCTTTTTTCAGAATACCAGAATGAATTACCGAACATTTCCAATTGTATCTAAAATATCTTGTGCTTACTAATACGTATTACACAAACAAACGCGAAGAATAAACTACACACTCCATCATGTAAGCACACAAAAACGCGTATCTTTTTTTTCAATAAGTATAAAATTTGTTTATCTCACGAAAAACAGATTTTGTTATAATTGACACATTCCACGTGTGACACCTGAATACAAAAATTAACTAAAGTTTTTTTAACCTTAAATATGCATAGAACAAAAGTCTCATATCTATTAAAACTGTACTTTCAAACAGTTACTACACCCTATTCTTCTGAAATGATTTTTTTTACATAGGCGTCATCACTTATCAAGGCCGATAGGCCACTCAAGGATACGGGTTAAAGAGTGTAAAGTAGTCAAAAGGACAATATAGTAATCGATAGTAATAGAAGTTCGGTAAATTTGATTCGGTTTTTTGCTTTAATCGGTAGATTTGATTCGGTTTTTTGTTTTATAGTATACCAACCTACTTTTTTTTTTCTTTTTTTTTTTTACACGGTGGTCACCACTTTTCAAGGCCTGGAAGCCACTCAGGGATAAGGGTTATTACAAATACAGTACATCAGTGTGGAGATTTGATGAAGTGTTTGCTTAAGGGGGTGGTTCATTAGGAATTTGTGAACGTTGGACTTGAAGACATCCAAGTTGTAGTCAGGTGGGAAGCAGGCAGACGGAACAGAGTTCCACAGGCGTGCAGTTCTAAGAAAGAAGCTTTGTTCATGGAATCCACGTTTTGCTTTAGGTACAGATAAAGAGTGAGGGAAATTTTTCACAGTGGATTCAGCTAGACGGGTGTTTTTCGTGAAAGATTGGCGAGGGGAGACCAGAGATTGGAGTTCAGACGAGCACTTGCCATGGGAATAACGATAAAACAAGGATAGGCTCGCAACGTCTCTTCTGTGGGAGAGAGGTTGCAGGGTAGAGTTATTGTATGCCGAATCCAATAATATGGACCAATTTTCCTGCTTCAAGTTCTTCATATCTTCAAATATTAATAATAATTATGGCTTGGTTGTTTTGTAGGTGAAAATTGCTGTAGTATTTTTATTTTGGTGAAAATGATTGCCGTTTGCAAAGAAAAACAGCAACAACGTTTGATGCATTTAAAGTCGGAAAGCCAAAATCTTCAGAAAGCCTGGTCAGGCATTTGAATTAAGGACTGAAACATTATATAATAGTTTGAAATAGTATAGTAATAATATAACTTCAATATAATATTATGGGTTCGGCTTCAGATACGAAAATAATACTATAGGTTCGGCTTCAGATACGAAAATAATACTACAGTTCCGGCTTAAGACATAACAATGCTATAGTATAAACTCTAGATATAAAAAAAATAATAGTATAGTTTAGTCTTCAGATATTAAAATGATATTATAGTTTAGGCTTCAGATATTAAAATGATACTATAGTTTAGGCTTCGGATATTAAAATGATACTATAGTTTAGGCTTCGGATATTAAAATGATACTATAGTTTAGGCTTCGGATATTAAAATGATACTATAGTTTAGGCTTCAGATATTAAAATGATACTATAGTTTAGGCATCAGATATTAAAATGATACTATAGTTTAGGCATCAGATATTAAAATGATACTATAGTTTAGGCTTCGGATATTAAAATGATACTATAGTTTAGGCTTCGGATATTAAAATGATACTATAGTTTAGGCTTCGGATATTAAAATGATACTATAGTTTAGGCTTCGGATATTAAAATGATACTATAGTTTAGGCTTCGGATATTAAAATGATACTATAGTTTAGGCTTCAGATATTAAAATGATACTATAGTTTAGGCTTCGGATATTAAAATGATACTATAGTTTAGGCTTCGGATATTAAAATGATACTATAGTTTAGGCTTCGGATATTAAAATGATACTATAGTTTAGGCTTCGGATATTAAAATGATACTATAGTTTAGGCTTCGGATATTAAAATGATACTATAGTTTAGGCTTCGGATATTAAAATGATACTATAGTTTAGGCTTCGGATATTAAAATGATACTATAGTTTAGGCTTCGGATATTAAAATGATACTATAGTTTAGGCTTCAGATATTAAAATGATACTATAGTTTAGGCTTCAGATATTAAAATGATACTATAGTTTAGGCTTCGGATATTAAAATGATACTATAGTTTAGGCTTCGGATATTAAAATGATACTATAGTTTAGGCTTCAGATATTAAAATAATAGTATAGTTTAGGCTTCAGATATTAAAATAATAGTATAGTTTAGGCTTCAGATATTAAAATAATATTATAGTTTATGCTTCAGATATAAAATAATAGTATGAGATAGGTTCAGATATAACAATAATATAGTTTCGGTTTTATATTGATATCAAACATTAATCAATAATATAAATGTACCTGTAAGTTTGGTTTATCATTTCTTTAGTAAATCAAGCTTTTTTTGTTAACCTGATTTGTGTTGTCCGTTTTAGAGCATGCCAAGGTTTTCAAGTGTATTTTATCATGAAACACAATGCATTTAATTTTATACATTCCATGGAACACAAGTTGTCTAATTTATAATATTATAAACGTTCCTATTTACTTGCCTCCTCACGAAGGCAGAGTAAGACACTAAGGTCGGTTTTTAATGTGGGGGAAGGAACAAAAACAAAAATTGTCTCAGTCGTGAGGGGTTTCTCCTTCACTGACCGAGAACAAAAAAATTGAAGTGTATCATCAGAACAGATACTACACTTTGAGTTTTATATTTTTATTATTTACTCTGAAAGTTTACAACCAAAACAGAAAGTAACAAAAAATTAGGCACAAGGCCACTCAAAAATAGGGGAGAGGGTGTCTATGGTCATCGGTTACAATATTTTTGGAATATAATGGAGTATATATTTAATTGCCGCCCACATCGGCAATATTTGGCACAAGGCCTGGAAAGTGGGATACCCGCAGGCTCCCCTAAAGGAGGGGCACTCCTGCAATTTTAAAAATTGCCTGAGTAACCCCGTCGGCATTCCCTGGTCGGGGCGCCTCAGGCAGCAAGCAATAAACTTGCCCCACCGGAAAGCCCGGTGGCAAGGCCTGGGAGGGTGGACCTCCTAGGTATTACCCAGGCGGTGTACCTCAGTCCACCTGTTGGGCTGAGTGTGACGAATCCTTGACGTGTACTACCCTGTCTCCATGCAGCCGAAGCCGCTAGGAGACATCCCATCAAAAGAGTGTTTTATGGGGTATGATCCCGCATAGTCGGGAGATTCTATTTATAAACGATGCTGCTAGGAGCTGACGAATCGAATTAATTCACGTTATGCTACCAACCAATCAGAAAACAGAATTGCCCTATAAATATTAAACCTTTTTGGGGCAATTTCGCATGTTTTTCCCGTCTCAACATGGGAAGAATCTTTTCCTCGTGGATTCCAACTCGAGAACTGTCTACTGCAAACCAGTCAACTCCCAGTTCTTGTGTAGAACAACGAACCATCGGAAACTGTTCTGAAACTAAACATGGCTTACACTTCTAGACTCGTCAATGTACCTTTGCTAGTCTATTTTTGATCCTAACTAAAGTTTTCATTCACCACAATACCTTAAGCACACCGGGGGGGGGGGCGTACTACCTAAGATTCCCAAATCATATCGTGTGTGTGTGTGTGTTTTATTTTTATTTATTTATTTTTTATCTTTTTTTTTTTTTATCTTGGTCCAAAGGCCAAGAAATGTTAAAAGAACTTAACGTTATAAATTCAATGATTTCAACTCGGTTTGTAAGTATTAATTGCGCTGCACCTGTTTTCTCGAGTACCACATTCGACTGTCAATATGAAAGTATAATAAAATCAGTAGTATGGGAATTTCACATAGCAGAGATGTCAACACGACGGACACAGCTGCCATCTTGCAAGTATCGTCGAATAAAACGCACGTGTACTACATCGGGTATGATGTGCGGAATTCGTAGAATGACGATCGCGCATTGTCGTCACACGCGGGCAGGAACAATCCGTCTCTCTCTCTCTCTCTCTATCTCACACAGACACACACACACACAGACACACACACACACACACACAAACACAAACACAAGCACACACACACAGAATTTTGTTCAGCAATTAGTTTTTTTGCTTTCTGAAGTTGGCTTGTAGCCACGTATTGAGATATTGCAGCCAGACACAAACAGTTTAATCAGTATTCAGCAATTATTTGATTACCTTTTTTTTTACAAGGAATAAACACTACTTATTAAGGCCCGAATGCCATTCGAGGATAAAGGTCAATGAATGTAAGTCCTTAATGGTGTACCTATTTACTATGTCTCCCCACGGGACAGAGTTAGACACCAGGGTCGTTTTTTAACGTGGAGAAAAGGTACAAAAATAAAAATTGTCTCAGTCGTGAAGGATTTCTCCTCCACTGAAAGAGAACAAGAAATAGAAGTGCAGCATCTGAAGAACAGATACTACACTTTGATCTTGTCCTGAAGGACAAACGTGGGTAAGATTTGGTTATATTCAACTGTTTTTTTTTGTTTGTTTTTTTTTTTACAAGGAAGTCACCACTTGGTCCGAAGACAACTCGAGGATAAGGTTAATAAAATGATAAAAATAACCACTCGCCAAGAATTAATTATGCGTTTGATATTCTAGAGAAATAACCATTACGGATTTCTTTAAAACATATGCAAACATCAGGGTTACCAAATTTTCCCTGGGTTGCGGTGAGAGATAACAGCGCTTGCAAAAAGTTCATTCTTAACAGTTTGAATTTGTTTCCAAGTCTATAAAAAAAAATCTGAGAATTTATGAATTCGCTTTCAATGTTTGGACGTTCCATGAAACTGCAGTAATATGTAAGGCACAGTATTACCGTTATAAAAGTATTTATGAGATTAAACAGTTTGTGTGTGTTTGTCGGCTGTCTTTATCATTGATTTCGTTATTGATTGAAATGTTATATATGTAATATGTTTACTGTTAATATTTTTATTATTTGGTATTAATTAGCTCCCCTGAAGCGTTGGGGAGTTTCCTCCCTGACATATGCCTTATCACCCCACATTTAGAAACGTGTACAAATTATATATATATATATATATATATATATATATATATATATATATGTTGTTTAATTGTAGATAAAATTGTTATTGACACACGTATTTAACCGTACGATGGCTCATGAGCATAGCTAACTTTAACAGGTAATTGGGGTTCGAATCTTGTCAGAGCCAATTACGCTAACAAGCTGTAGTACGGCAAAGAACGTGTCCGTGGATAAATATTTATCTATAAATAAATAAACACACACACAGACACATACATTTGTGTGCGTATGTAACGTTGTCCGGGAACCAACAATTTGTAGCCTCAGTCGCAAAGCAAAAGAGAATAGAAAAGAACTTCAACTTGCTTCTTTGTTGTACAACGAAATTTATTTTATCACGTGATCGTCTTCTCGAGCGTCATTCATGTCTCTAACGAGATATTTTAAAAGGTTTTATTCTTCCCTACTGGTGACGTCATTTTGCGTGCATTTACACAAATCTGCGCTATGTTACACACACACACACACACACACACACACACACACACACACATTAATATAGACAAATTTACATAGTTGCGACACTGGATAAATCGTCGATTAAAACCAGAAGTCCTCGTCAGGTAACTTAATAAACGGTTGCTTTTCACAGAAAAGCAAACTAGTCCACAAATCTGACTGGAGGATACTCAAAATACAATTGGGAATTACTTAGGCCTTTTACTCACTCATGGCTGACGGAACAAGAGCATGCCACCTCAGTGAATTAAATAAAGAGTTCCGTTTGAAATTCTGTGCAGATTCCCGAGTTCAACAAGATAAACCTAAAGAAAATCGGAAGTTACATCGACCTAAAGATTGTGAAAATAACAGCCACGATAAGAATTCTGAATATCCTAACGCTGTATCTTAGTATCGTTTAAGTCTATTGAATAAAGAATGCCTTGAAATGTGTGTAAAATAGATTTGAAGAACTTCTTTTGAAACACGATTAAAATGCAAACTTCAATCAATAAACTAGTGTTATACATTGGGACGATGCGCCACTTAGTAGAAATTATGTTAACTAGTATGAATTTTGGGTTGGGGTTACATTAGTCCATGTTAGGATAACTTAGGAGCAAACGGAAATAGATCACCTGCAGCAAGTATGAGCAAGGTAGTGTTTTAAAAGTTAGCTCCCTAGACAAATCGGGCTGAAAAAGAGAGAACGGGATGGAAGAAGGGAAAGAAAGAGGGAGGGAGGGAGCAAAAAAGATATGGAGGGAGAGCGAAGGAGGGGAGAGAAGGAGGGGAAAGAGAAGAAGAGAGAAGGAGGGGAAAGAGAAGAAGAGAGAAGGAGGGGAAGGAGAAGAAAAGAGGAGAGGAAGGAGAAGAAAAGAGGAGAGGAAGGAGAAGAAAAGAGAAGGAGAGGAAGGAGAAGAAAAGAGAAGGAGGGGAATGAAAAGAAAAGAGAAAGAGTGAAGAAAAGAGATAGGGGGAAGAAGGGAGAGAGGGAGGGAGACATAAATATAGAGAGAGGAAAGGGGAGAGAGAGGAGGAAAGGGATGAGGAGGAGGAAGAGAAGGAGGAAGAAAGAGAGAGAGAGAGAGAAACGGGCTAGAAATACACGTTTCGAATGAACCTACATAGATTACGTCACAAGTTTCGGGAAGAGAGTAATTTCTCGGTCGGACTCAACAAGCAAGAAAGACGATATATGTAACAAAGATGTTAAGAGAATCTAAATGAATATCGCCCAGAGACTTTGTTCGCGCATCGACTCATTTAAGGCTAAGCAAGAAAATTAAAGAAATAATTTGCGCACTCCATCCCCCAAATAGAAACTCCTATTAAAACAGAAACCTCCGGAAGTTCAATGTACGAGTACAATCGTTCCAAGTTAAACACTAGACCACAACCCGACGAGGAGGCAAGCATACATGGAACAAAAACAACAAATAAAAGGACGAATGAGCAGTGACCGCTCACGGGCTTAAAACTACTTATTTGATCACGCACAGGCTAACCCCCAAAACGCACAAGTACACGTTTGTTGGAACGGTTTGATTATTTAATGTATTTATTTGCTTCCCCACCAAAGCAAATTAGGCACAAGGCCGTTTTTAATGTGGGGTAAAAAAAACCAGCTCCCCTAAAAGTAGGCCAAAAATAATAATTGTCCCAGTATAGAGGGTTTCCCCTCCATTGACTGGTACAAATTATCTTAAGTGCAGCATCTGCAGAACAGATGGTATTTATTTGCTCCCCCACCGAGCAAATTAGGCACAAGGCCGATTTTTAATGTGAGGAGTGAAGGGAGGGGGAAGGGGAAAAGGGGACCAGCTCCCGAGAGGTGGGAAATGGGAGCTGGTTCAAGGTCAGGCATGTGGGGTTGCCCCCACATCTTGTCTTTGCTAGTCATAGCTTGCAGCATCTGCAGAACAGATACTACACTTTGATCCCAGCCCGAAGGCCATATTTAAATGTTACACTAATACACACATGCATTCATAAACACGTGTGTGTGTGTGTGTGTGTGTGTGTGTGTGTGTGTGTGTGTGTGTGTGTGTGTGTGTGTGTGTGTGTGATTACAATGTACTTACTCATAATAAATAAACTACATATTAACGCTGGCTTCATTTTTCAGAGAAATTATCAACCTAATTGCTTGAATTCACAGTTTAAGCATCATAGAATCTACATCAATGCAATTAACTCAATAATTTCCCTCGGGAATGAAATAAATTGTTTCTGTGTAGCTTATTTGAAATGCGTCAAGCTTGTAAAACTAAACTTTATTCAGCTACAGTGTGCTCTACTTACTGCAAACATAAAATAATATACCGCGGATATATAAATATAAATACGAAATAAAATAGAATACGCGTATATAAATACGTTTTGAAGCCATCGCAACTCAAAAAAAAAAGCAAGAAAAAAGAATAAACAATTTAAAATTAATGTTATTTGATATATTTCGGCGAAGACTCGCCTTTTTCTCGCGTTACAATGGCTTCAAAACGTATTTCTATATATGTACTAGCCTGTTTTTAGACAATTTTTTCGATATTTGTCGTCCGAAGGGTCGAGCTTCAAAACGATACCGATCTCGTAACAATCCGTCGCCTCTGTCGATAGTTTTAGACATGCATACATACATACATACATACATACATACATACATACATACATTTAAACAGACATGTGAGATTTATATTATAGATTAGAGGATATACAAGTCTCATATATTGTTCGTCGGCAGATAACATTTTTATTTTTTAATATTTATTATTTTTACCTACAGACAATCGTTTTTCGTGATTCTTTGTCAGTGTAAGAAATGCCGATCCAAGAATTCAAATCCAGTTGCAAAGTCATCTTTAACTCTGTAATCGTGTGTGTGCGTGTGTGCGTGTGTGTGCGTGTGTGTGACGAATGAAACTAACCTCTGTTTAATTATCAGATGCCAAAAGCTGCTCTTAAAAAGTGACATACTTACTTCTAAGAGAATGGAAAACTTTTTTCGAAAAACAACACCAAGACCGAAATTCTGCAGCTGCTGAAGTTTTTTTTTTATACTAAGGCGCACAGAAAAGTAAACAATTAGAAAAATATCCAGCTTTTATTAAAAAAAAGGTTGACGTAGAACCGATCGCATGTACAGCAATTTAAGATGTTTATTTCAAAACAGTTACTAGATTTCAAAAAGTGATGCTAATTGTAATTTTCAAAGTACATTGTAAACATAACAAGGAAATACGACCAAGTATAACAGATGTTATACTTTGTACAGAAGCAATTATTACGTGATGGAGGATAGACATAAATAAACCGAGTTTCGAAGTAGATTGACATGAAGATTATGTAAGTGAATTTTGTTATTGATTTTTATTAGTGATACTAGCAGCGTGAGAACGCCGCAGTTTTATTCATTTCACGGAAGAAAAGAGGGGGTTGGAAGAGAGAGTAAGAGAGAGAGGGAAGGAAAACAGAGAGAGGGGGAAGGAAAAGAGAGAGAGAGAAAGGGGGAAGGAAAAGAGAGAGAGAGGGGTGAGGAAAAGAGAGAGGGGGTGAAGAAAAGAGAGAGAGGGGGGAAAGAGAGAGGGGGAAGGAAAAAAGAGAGAGGGGGAAGGAAAAGAGAAAAGAGAGGAAGGAAGGAAAAGAGAGAGAGAGAGAGAGTAGGGGAAGGAAAAAAGAGAGAGTAGGGGGAAGGAAAAAAGAGAGAGAGTAGGGGGAAGGAAAAAAGAGAGAGAGTAGGGGGAAGGAAAAGAGAGAGAGAGTAGGGGGAAGGAAAAGAGAGAGAGAGTAGGGGGAAGGAAAAGAGAGACAATAGGGGGAAGGAAAAGAGAGACAGTAGGGGAAGGAAAAGAGAGACAGTAGGGGGAAGGAAAAGAGAGACAGTAGGGGGAAGGAAAAGAGAGGAGAGTAGGGGGAAGGAAAAGAGAGGGAGGGGGAAGAAAATAAAAGAGAGAGGGGAAGAAAAAAGAGAGAGAGGGGAAAGAAAAAAGAGTGAGAGGGGGAAGGAAAAGAGAGAGAGTAGGAAGGAAAAGAGAGAGAGGGGAGGAAAAGAAAGAGAGGGGAGGAAAAGAGAGAGAGAGGGGGGAGGAAAAGAGAGAGAGGGAAAAGAAAAAAGAGTAAGAGGGGGAAGGAAAAGAGAGAGAGGGGGAGGAAAAGAGAGAGGGGGGGGAGGAAAAGAGAGAGAGGGGGAGGAAAAGAGAGAGAGGGGGAGGAAAAGAGAGAGAGAGAGGGTGGAAGGAAAAGAGAGAGAGAGGGTGGAAGGAAAAGAGAGAAAGCGGGTGGAAGGAAAAGAGAGAGAGAGGGGGGAAGGAAAAGAGAGAGGGGGAAGGAAAAAGAGAGAGAGGGTGGAAGGAAAAGAGAGAGAGAGGGTGGAAGGAAAAGAGAGAAAGCGGGTGGAAGGAAAAGAGAGAGAGGGGGGGAAGGAAAAGAGAGAGAGAGGGTGGAAGGAAAAGAGAGAGGGGGAAGGAAAAAGAGAGAGAGAGGGGGAAGGAAAAGAGAGAGAGAGGGGGGAAGGAAAAGAGAGAGGGGGAAGGAAAAAGAGAGAGAGAGGGGGAAGGAAAAAGAGAGAGGAGGAAAGAGAGAGAAAGAGGGGTGGAAAAAGAGAGGGGAGGAAGGAAAGAGAGAGGGGTGGAGAAGAGAGAGGGGGTGGAGAAGAGAGAACGGGTGGAGAAGAGGGATGGGAAGGAGGGGGAGGGTGGGGAAGGAGAAGGAGGGTGGGGACGGAGAGGGAGGGATTATATCTAAATTCCAATGACTAAAATTTAGTCTTTTACAATTCTATTTTTTAGTGTCGCCCGCTCTGGGGGTTGAACCTTGAACACCCAGAAGAATGTAACATTTTGTCAATTACTTTATCCGTTACGCCACAGATGAATTGCGAATTACTTGAGACTTCTACGCACAAAACAAAATACACCTGAAAGAAAGGCGGAGACTATATGGGCCAAAACGTTGTGAAAATAAAACTCAAGGTGACTGCAACAGCACGAATAGTTCAGATAACATAAAAATATGCATTGGTTCGATTTATCAAAATAATTAAAATAATATTCAACACATAAGTATTCTCTTACGACACAAGAATCTCATTCTTTTATTTGATAATATTAATTCTTTTATTTGATAATATTAATTCTTTTATTTGATAATATTAATTCTTTTATTTGATAATATTAATTCTTAGTGACATTAGTTTAAAAGATATATTTTTTATTTTTTTTAATTTAATTTATTTATTTTTTTTATTTTTGCTCTTTTGCCCTACAAACAAAGCATATTGCTACTTGGGACGTCAGAGACAACCATTTTGGATAGTGTTGAACCAAGGAGTGTGGAGAGAGGAACTGCGAGATATTTGTTCATATTACATTTAAACTTTTGCAGGTTAGTACCGTCATGGAAGCAGGGAACATGGACGGAATTCCAAAGTCTAGCAGTCAGAGATAAAAAAAAAAAAATAAAAATATTAGAGTAGAAAGCTTTCTGGCATCTAGAAACATCAGCAGTAAAGGGGTGGGATCTTGCTGCTTGTCATCTTAGTTGGGAGTATGTAGGATGAGGGAGCACAAGTGCTACTTCATTATAGCACATTCTTTAATAAAAAAGACTTTAATAAACATATTCGTAAAATAGGCATAAGATGCGACATGCGACGGAGGTTGGAGCTTGTCCGATAGTGTGGGACCTAATAGATTGTATACTTTTTTTTTAACGTTGTCTAAAAGAAAAATTAATGGTAAATGATCCAGCCAATATATGGTAATATTGCTCCATGCATGGCCAAAATGTGACCTAATAAAGATATAGGATGCTATCTAGTGTGCAAGATTTTCTAGAAAGGTAGAGGGTCCCCATTTTATTTCCAGTAGACTTGGCAATATCCTCAGTGGATTTGCTCCAATTCATGTTGCCTGTGAATGTTAGGCTGAAGAGTTTGAAAGATGGGCTTTTTTTTGTTTTTACAAAGGAGTCACCAATTATCAAGGCCCGGAGGCCACTCGAGGATAAAGGTTAATGGGTATACATGAATCAATGGGATTATAGTGTAGTAATCATAAGTTTGTAAATTGGATTAATTAGGAGGACGGGTCATCAAGAACTTGTTTACATTGGACTTGAAGACAACCAAATTATAGTCAGCTGGAAAACAGGCAAACGGAAGAGAGTTCCACAGGCGTGCAGTATTAAGAAAGAAACTTTGTTCATGGAATCTACGTTTAGGTTTAGGCACAGATAAAGAGTGTGGGAAATTATTGATAGTGGTTTGGGCTAGACGAGTGTTTTTCGTGGAAGTTTGGCGAGGGGGGCATAGATTGAAGCTCAGACGAGCACTTGCTATGAAACTCACGATAAAGCATACACAGGTAGGGTGTTATTTGCCATGACAATCGTTGGTTGAGAAAGTTTTTTTTTTTTTTTTGCAATTGTTAAAGGAAATAGGCTAAATCTTAGTAGCATTAAATGTGGCCATCTTCATGGGATTACATTCAATTACCGATCTGATTAAAAAGTACTGTGGAATTTCCACGGTTCATGCTATTATCTATATATTATAGTACCTTTAACGTACGTGCGTCAGGGTTTCCAGATTATGAATTATTCGATCGGGAGATCCTATTTATTAAAAAGGAGGATAAAAGGTGGTAACATACTACTATAATATTAGCATATCATAATACTAATTTGATATTCGTATGTTACCACTTTCTATTCTCCTTTTTAATAAATAGGATCTCCCGATCACCGAAGACACAATGTAAAAAAAAACAAACAATAGCAAGTGAAGCATGCGTGTGTGCACAGTGAACGAGGCATAAAAATGACTAAATCCATCATTTGCCCCCCCTCCATTTAGACCCAAATGTCCCCAAGGCCCTAACATTTAAATTTGAGTTCAGCACCATGCAAAGCTGCTAAATAGATATACACAGAAAATTTTGGACAAATATAGTCAAATGGTCCCAAAAAATGGA
>NC_136509.1:15994520-16119520 GCF_053919585.1 Euprymna scolopes | reverse complement strand
CGCCGCCTCTGTCGAAAGTTTTATACATACATACATACATACATACATACATTTAAAGAGACAGTCGAGATTTATATAATAGATGATTCCAAAAGTAAAAAAAAAAAAATGAGTTCAGTTCCATCAACTGACATTGAAAATAAAGCATTAAGTGCTCAAGCAATAATCCTCATTAAGCGCTTCAGCTTTCGTCATTACCGTATGATCTATCGCCAGATCGGAAAAAAAGGCAAAAAATTAAGCGATTTCATGCAGAAAACGTGTATGTGCGCATAGTTAGTCAATTTATTCCTGCAACTGCGGACTGTTTTTCTCTTTCAATTTTGACCCCTTAGCAGTTAGGCTAAAAACTAAATCGAAAGCGTTACCGATGTCCAAATACCATGTACATTAAGTTTCAAGTCTGTAGACAAAATATCGAGATAGATATTTGCTAAAGACGTTTCGTACAAACATCGACAAGGTCAGTTTATATAACATGTCAGTGTGCCAGAGCGTTTTCATCCTAAATTCCATGCAAAATATGTACAATGTAAAAACTAAGCACAAAAAGAATTCAGCATAATAGTGAAATGAAACGAATCGTTTAATAAGGAACCATAAAAATCAATAATTAATAAATGCACGTTTTTCAATGGAATATGCAAATTAGTTAACCTTCATGAAGTCGTTTGCATATCCATAACCAAGTATATTAAGTAAGTTTTAATAATTTTTAAAGAAAACATGTAGACTCCATGTCAAAGCGAGAAAAAAATCTCAACTTTATATGTTTACAGATATATAAAGTAACCTTGAGTTTTATGTGCGGGAAGGTCTCTACCAAGCTACACTGTGAATCTTTTGTCTACAGACTTGAAACTTGATATATAAAATATTTGGACATGTTGGACAAATCCTATTTGGTTTTAGCCGGTAAAATAGTTGCTAAGGGATCAAAACTGAAAAAAATGGAATTTGGCAGGCATAAGTCGACTTACAGGGCTGCTCGTCGCATGCGCACATGTACATTTATATGTTAAAATGCCTTATTTATTTTTTAAGTTTTGATATCCGAGGTAATATTGTAGTGAACACGGCTGGAGAATATCAGTTTTGAGAATTTTTTCTGGTGACCTTAATTTCTTTCCTTAGAAAATTCAGATCTTGCTGAGAAAAACTGATTTTAATTACACAGAACGAGAAACTTTTTGTGAAGATTGAAAATTACTTTGACTTGTTGGATTTAATTTTCCTGTGTGATGAGGCTCACTGTTAGTTGAATGGACACATCAACAAGCAGAACATGCGCTACTGGGTTTAGGTCCAGCCCCATGAACATAACCACCGTCATCTTAGTATAGGATAAAATAGCATCATCAGACCAGACTTTTTTTAGGAAGAGAATGAGAATCAGATGACGGTGAAGACATACTGTTGCAATATAGTGCATGTGAGCGCGTGTGAAAGTATCAGCAGCAGCAAAGCGTGGTTGGCTGCAGAGAGATTAGCAGCAACAGTAGCCGAAAAAAAAAAGCATATGCAAATTAAGACGTGTGCGCGGAAAGATAGGAAAAAAGAGAAAAATACACATCATGCCCGGAGGAAAGAAAGTGCGCGTTGAAGAAAATGAATGTGTAAAGTTTAGGATGAGAATAGACCGGCTGTAGCCGGCATGCGGTCGGAAGAAGGAGAAACGCTATCAGTAAAAAATGAACATGTGGCAACAAGAAACGTTTTTAAGCGGCCCTGAAAGTAACGGTAATGAATGCTTTTGCTAAAGAGGAAAAAATGCCGACCCGGATTTTTATTAGGTTGATGCAAAAATAATGTTTTTTTTTAAATGATGTTGAACGTCATAAAACGACATTATTTTTGCGCCAACCTAATATTTATTCATTTCCTTTGTTTGTAAAGAATATGTTACATTACATTACACCCATGCGAACAGTTAGTTACTTCCACAGATAATGTTTCAGCTTCAATTAGATTTGTAAGTTACATTTGAACTTCTGCATATCAGTACAGTCAGGTAGCAGGAAGGGAATTCCACAGTTTAGCTGTTCGAAGAAAGAAACTATTTGAGTAGAAAGCTTTTTGGCATTTAGGGACCTCAACAAGTGAAGGGGCGTGGTTTTGTTGCTAAGCAGGTTTGTCGAGGATATGAGCGCCGAGGGGGCACAAATGCAATGAGTTCATCAGAGCACATTCTACTAAAATACTTGCAAAACAGGCACAGGAACGCAACATTGCGGCGATGGGACAGGGGTTGGAGCTTAGATGACAAAGTGGGACCTATTAGATTGATAGGGTCCAAAAAAGAGTCTTCAAAGAGGGAGAGACTGGCGTAAATGCACCAGCCAATATATGGCACCAATATTTCATGCATGGGTAAATGGTGGCCTTGTAAATGTACGGGATACTTTCAGGTGCGAGTAGTCTTTTAGCACGATAGAGGGAATCCACCTTCTTTGCAGCAGCCTTCGCAATGTCCTCATTTATTTGTTCCAGTTCATATTTCTTGTGAATGATTTTATTGTTTTAGTACTAATAATTCACCGCTTATAAAAGGCCCGTGTAACACTCCTTTCTTTAAAATTAAATTCTCGTGTCCTTATAGTGATGCATTGTTATTAATTTTTCGGTATTTAATTCATTTATAGTTTTCTAAGGAAATAATTGTTTGGAAGTATTAATAGTTCTCCTCCACTGCAACAACTGTGAAACCAGCAATTGGTAAAGTGAGATTGAGAAGTCAACGACCCCGAGGAGGGGTACTCTTACCTGCCAAAATGCCTGAGCAGTCCCGTCGGCTTTCCTCGATAAGGAAACCTCAGGCGAGTAGCAATGAACTAACTCCTTCTCTCGGTCCTGGATATTACCTAAAATTATATCCGATGGTGAGGCTCCACCTTGCGGGCTTTGGGGAGTGTGGAGCCACCCTTTAATTGCCATTGCTCCCAGGTCCACTCTGACCCGGAGTGGTAGTATCTGTTAGGGTCCCAACTATGGGTTAAATAGAATCTGACGTAAAAAAATATACTCCATTAAAAATCATTCCTCAAAATAACTAGATTTGGCATTAAATAATCTGAAAAAGGTTGATATGCCGTAAAACAAAAACAACCAACCAACCAACCAACCAACTCCTTCTCAAAAAGAGAAGGCAAGGTGGACAACCTAGAACTGCACAGAACTATCATTACACCGCAACCAACAGGGACCATGTCATTAATGTGTTTATTTGGGGGGGGGCGAGGATGGATCTATGAGATCTAGCAAGATCCCTGAAGAATTAATGTTGCCGTTTAAAGCTACCAAACTGCTAATCTATATTTATGGCCATATTCTAAAGAGAGTGGGAAAAAGTCGAGAAACGTTACTCAACTTTAACGGTTTTTTTCATTCGTGTGTTTGAAAAGTAAATAATTCGAATATTTTTTTTGCTATTTTTATATTTTTATCGCATAGACGGCCAACGGAAATGTTTACAAAAAAAAATGTCGATTTCAACAAGTGATCTATATCGTTTTCATGCGATGTTACAAGTCGCCAGGAAACATAAAACGTATCAAACACTCAAATCAGTTATATACATACGAGGGGCGTGCAATAAGTAATGCCCCTGACCCATTTCCCATAGCAGTAGAGCAACGAAACTTTGCACAGTTATTAATTTGCCACATAACCCGTAGAGATATAAATCATTGCATATGCAAAATTTCAGCTAGATCAGACAACTGGAAGTTGGTCAGGGGCATTACTTATTACACGCCCTCGTATGCCCAGACCTGATTCCAGCATTAGGAAAAAGATGAACACGTAGTAAAGGCTCGTTCTAATCCACCGGGACCACAGCAAAATTTATAAATTGGCTTTTCTATTTATTTTTATGTGATAAAAACAGAAAATGTCAAGTTGCTAATTTAGGGTATGACTTGTGTCGACACATTTGCACCCTCATCAGTAACAGAATCTTTGACAGACCATGTACACGTAGCAATATCGGGAGGGGGAAGTGACGGTGGCTTAATGGTCAACTGCACGAACTGACAACCTGGGTGTACTAAGTTCGAATCCAGTTTCCACAGAAACACTTTCACTCAGCGATGATGGCAACCTTTACGTTGTCCTTATTGTAAGTACCTGATGTCTATCTAGAAAGAATTATAACGTACAATAATCTGATGAATAACAATAACAATAATATTAATAACAACATTAATAATAATAATAATATCAATGATCTATAATAATAATAATAATAATAATAATAATAATAATAATAATAATAATAATAATAATAATCTGATGACTGAAAATAACAATGGATTCAGCGTTGCCCGGGATTGAATGGAGACCAAGAAATATTTCACACTTCCAACATTTTTATTGTCATCGAAATCGATTAAATTCTCCCTTTTTCAAGCAAATCGATCGCCTGTTTTAGACGGGGGCCCATCGCGGTGCATTAGGAGGAAGAAGAAATGCCTCACTGCAGTGACTTAATCCACAATACATTATAGTCTAAGTTGCACTGTAGAGAACCTACCTGTTGATTTTATAAATTTATGAAAATATTTTTGTATAATGATTTGAATTAAAATGTAAACTACAGAAGTCAAATATCATAGTTTAATTGTGCCCTAAACAGAAACATCCATTTCGAACACAATTCTGTTTCTACTGGTAAGTTATACGTCGGGCCTTTCTGCTTCTACGGTAATAAATATAATATAATAAACGAACTCACACATACACAAAGTGCATTTTATATAGAATTAGACAGATTTTTTTCACAACGTTTCGGCAGATATAAGCTTCGACCTTAAAGTAAATCTTTTCGAACGTGGAAACTTATAGCAGATTTCGAAGTGAACTTTTAATCCATATTCTCGTTTCGTCATAAATAACTAAATATTATAATCAATTATTATCGCCTATAGAAGAATATTTTGTAAATTGAAATTGTTCAAGACAAGTAAAATTGTTCAAGACAATGGTTAAAGCCAATTGATTTATGGAACAAACACGAACGAAATATGACTATCGATAAAACAAGAGATGCCTATTAACCTTAATCTGGAAAATAAAGATTATAAGTATGAAAAAAAAAAAAAAAAGTCGGCAGGACAAGACTTCCGCAAGTTTCCGGTACTTGAAAAGAAGCTACTAGAATTAGAAGTTGTATTAGAATGAGGTATCAAAACTGAATTGATGAAGACCACTATACCAGCGACTCAAACGAGCCGAAACAAATGAAGCAGGGAATAGATCATACAATTCTAAAGAACACTCACCATAATGTTATTTATAGAAATGACTGAGACTATAAAATCTCGTGTGTGAAAGAAAGGATTGTCAACATTTTGACATTTTTAATAAATTTTTTTGTTGTGTGTGTGTGTGTGTGTGTGTGTGTGTGTGTGTGTGTGTGTGTGTGTGTGTGTGTGTGTGTGTGTGTGTGACGCATTGTTAAAATTAAACAGACATCGGAATTATCTGAATTTTCAAACCTTTGTTTTTACACTTTTGTATAAAACTAAAAACTAAATATAGCACACATTTGGGCTCTTTACATAGTAGCTTTGTTTTAAAACTCTTGATGGCCGATTTATTAGTGTAGGAACGAATCTTGCACATGCAATAAAAAAAAACATGCTGAACTTTATAAAGACAAAAATAGGACACACGCACACACTTTTTGGAGTTTAAAACTGATAATTGCTGATTAACCAAATAAGTACGATTGTGTATCTATTTCCATCTTTTTTGAACTGCCCTTTTCCCCCAATCTGTGAGTTTTAGCGTGTGTTGCACTCAGTTCGTGATGTCGGTTTTGTGTCCCATTTTTTTTTTTTTTAGCCAAATCAAACGCGCCAAGGCGTACGTGGTTTTCGCATTCGGATTCGGAGTGACATAACTTGGTATTTTGGTAGAATCATCGTTGATGGGAGGGGATCGCCAAGAAGAGAAAAACAGTAAAATAATAAATAAAACAAAAAACAAAAAACAAAGGGTAAAAAAAAGGGAAGAGGTGTTATAAGGTGGTGAAGGAGAGACACTGCGGATTGTGTGAAAAAAACACACACAAAAAAACAAAAAAATAAAAAAACAACAAAAACAAAAAAACAAAAACAAAAAAAAACGACGACATTGTATCCAGACACGAAAATTAGGTTCTGTCTGTGAAGATCAACACATGCAAAGCTACAAAAGGTTTTGTAATTAAGTCATTGCTGAATTTAGACCGAGAGTCAACAGTACGAAAAAAAAAAAAAAAAAAAAAAAAAAAAAAACTAGAGACAATGGATATGATATCCCTTGAAGAGTGTCTAAAGAAATCAGATTGCTATATTTACTTTTTATTTTATTTTATTTCTTTTTTTTTTTTTACAAAAGAGTCACAACTTATCAATGTTCGGAGGCCACTCAAGGATAAGGGTTAATGAGTGTACAGTAGTCAATGGGACAATATCGTAGTAATCGATGGCAGTAGAAATTTGGTAACTTGGATTATAGTAGATCCTGGGATACGGCGGCCCTGCTATACGGTTTTTTCAGGTTACAATATGAAATACGATGTTTTTCTGGACCCTACTTACGGTATTTGCCCGCCTTACGGTGTTATTTATAATGTTATTTGATTATATAAATGTGTATTATATACTGTACTGTATTTTGTTGCTAATTTTTAATCCCGTATACCGGGGTTCTACTGTACTTAATGGGACGACTCATCAAGAACTTGTTTCCGTTGGACTTGAAGACGACCATATTGTAGTCAGTCGGAAAGTAGAAAAACGGAACAGAGTTCCACAAGCTTGAAGTTCCCAGAAAGAAGCTTTGTTCATGGAATCTACGTTTAAGTTTAGGCACAGATAAAGAGTGGGGGGAATTATTGATAATGGTTTCAGCTAGACGAGTGTTTTTCGTGAAATACAGGCCGGAGGACCATAGATTGGAGCTCAGACGAGCACTTACCATGAAAATAACGATAAAGACAGATTCGTCACAGGGCATTCCCCACTAGGTTATGAAGTTTATTTTGAACTCTGTCAAGTCAGGATAAGCTGTTTCTAGCAGTTCCTGCTCAGATGTGGCAACAGTACTCAATCCTTGGACGCACTTGGCTCTTATACAGGGAAAGAATTGCATCAGCAGTGAGATATCTAATGGAACGATAGAACGATCCTACCATTTCTCCAGCAGCTTTGGCAATGGACTTGATGTAAGTGTTCCATCTCAGATTAGGAATAAAGGTAAGACCAAGAAGCTGGTCCAAACACGGAGCCTCTCCAAGACGAGAGCCATTTATTTCAATTGATGCCAGACGGGAATCAGAGCGTATATGATGTAAAGATAGAAGCTTTGTTTTAGATGCATTAAAATAAACCAGTCACCTCTTTCCCCATGACACCATGTGATCATGATCAGAGGAGAGAGAATCAGAGATAACTTTGTCGTTTACAGCCGTTGAAGTGTGCCACACATGGTAGTGTCGTCAGCATAAATGTTTATGAATGAGCATAGGGTGTTATTAGGGGATGATTGAAGTAGATCAGGAAGACAGTATTTATACTGTGAGCTTCTGATTTCTGCCCATCAACCACTACTCTTTTTAACCTATCAGAGAGAAATGATTTAAGAATTTAAAAAAAAACATTTCTAGCTGAAGATTTTGTGGAGTAGACTTTTATGCCATACCCTATCAAAAACCTACACTGTGTCAAAAGCAATTTTTACTAGAAAGGAAACCTGCACCAATAGATTTACTAATCCTATGAGGTTAAACCATTAGCACATCTGCTCTAGATCTAGCAGAACGGAAACCATATTCCATGTCACTGAAGAGGTTATTTTTGTTGAGGTGGTTGACTTCTCTATTTAACAGATTCCAGCAACTTACTCATGACGCACAGGAGACGGATTGATCTGTATTGAGAGAGATGATTGATCACCTTAAATATTGAACATACTGATGAGGTTTTCCAGAGTGATGGGAAGCAATTCTCCTTAAGACAATGCTTAAACAGCTTTGAAAGTATGGGAGATAGTCCTGGTTGAAGATTTTTCTGCACTATTATAGGAATGCTATCAGACTAGTTGCTTTACTGGAATCAAGGTTTTTGATTAGCTTGGCAACATCACGCACAGATATTTGTATGTTGCATAGTGTTTTAAGACACAATAGGAAATACAGGGTGGGGTGACCCCGATCGCATAGGGGAAAATTAGCCACAAAGTTCTTGGCAAAGAATTTGGCTTTGTCTGATGCTGATGAGATTACCTTACTTCCATTGATGATGGTTAGGATATAGCATACACTTCAGGACCCTGTTTGTTATTTACCAAAACTGGTGGGAACAAAGCCGCTGCTAAGCTACTTTGAACTTGACGGGTTGGGCATACAACTTGCGTTCTTTATTACTCTTTTACAGTGATTGCTGGTAGTTCTGAAGGTGGCTTTAGTTTCAGAACATCTTTTACATTGGAAGCAATTGAAATAGTCATTTTTATGCGTAATGGCAGCAATATATTCTGGAGAAAACCACAGCTGGCTGTTAGGCTTTTGCAGGAATTTTTTGGGGGGTATGGAGCGGTCTATACCTAAAATTAACCATTCTTTCAGGTCTGATACTATAGCAGACACTTTCTTTTTAAACAGGAATGCAGACGTAGACCTGATATAAATGTACAAAGGCTATTCCAGTCAACCATAGAGTATCGATATACTGTACGATGGAGAGGGATGTCGGAGGACTTATTGCATGTTTTTATTTTAACCGATACAATCGGAAGATCCCAGTGAAGACAGAAGGAAAGATGAACATAGCTCAGGGAAAGTTGTGAGAAAAACACACACACTTTATAAAAGGAACTTTGTGTGTTCAAGTTAGTTTCCTATGGACTCTGAAACGGTTGAACAAATTTTTATTTAATTTCACACAAAAGTACTTGATTAATCTGGAAGTGCTCTTACGTAAATAAGTATCGAAAAATCGATAATCAAATAAATCAAATTAAAAGGAATTCCGTCCATAGTTAACACATTTGTACCATCTGACATCACAAGTGCATTAGAAAAGTTTTATCACTACACAAACAAAACGGCTTAGCCTATAATGATCAACTGTAGATTATTTTATTAAAAAGGGACGCGTTCGAAAATGAATGTTTCTGTTTAGAGCACAAGTGAACCATGATACTTGACATTTACATTTTAAACTTTAATTCAATCCATTATATATAAAATAATTTTAGAAAATCAACAGTAGGTTCTCTACAGTGCAATGTAGACTACAACATATTGTGGACCAAGTCACTGTGAAGAAACATGTGACGCTTTATCCCGGTGCAGTGTGGTGCGTCCATGGTCAGAGCAAGCAACCAATCGATTTGGTTAAAAAAAAGTTGCGTTTTTACTAACTTCGATAACACTAAAAGTATTGGAAGTGTGGAACATTTGTTGATCCTCATTTAATCCCTGGCGAAATCGGGTCTCCCTGCTAGTGCGCTAAAGATCTGATAAGCATAGTGGTTGTACAGCCTCTTTGAATGTTAGATTCAATCTGAAAACCAAGCAAGTTTACATTTCTGAGGTTTTTGGGTGTGCTAACCACAATCCACATGGGCTCTTCTCTATTATAAGCCCTGTTCCGAATTATTTTAATCGAGTCTCTGACAAGCCGTGATCCATTGGTATGTGTGGACCCAAAGAGCCATGCACTGTCTACTCTATAAAGTTAAGCAAAGGAAACAATCCCTTATGATGTAGTCAGTGGTCAAGTAATCTATATCTATATACTAGCAGGGGGAGACCCGTATTTATTCGGGATTGAATAAGGATCAACAAATGTTCCACCCTCCAATACTTTTATTAGGATCGAAATCTGTGAAATCTTCCATATTTTAATCGATTTTGACCTCGAAAACATCAATTCTTCCCTCTTACTTAGAAACATGTACGGACTAAAGGACAAAAAATAAAGAAAGCTATATTACACCAAGGCAATGCTAGAACACAGGCCCTGCTAGTTATTATATTAGAGCTTTACTAAATCCTACATTAAACTGCATTATTATTATTATAAGTGGACCGGTGACGTGAAAAAATGACCTAGATTTTGTGACACCTAGGGACGTTTGTATGTGTATTATTAATGTGTATGTGTATTATTAATGTGTATGTGTATTATTAATATGTGTGCGTATTATTAATGTGTATTATTAATGTGTATGTGTATTATTAATGTGTGTGTGTATTATTAATGTGTATGTGTATTATTAATATGTGTGTGTATTATTAATGTGTGTGTGTATTATTAATGTGTATGTGTATTATTAATGTGTGTATTATTAATGTGTATGTGTATTATTAATGCGTGTATTATTAATGTGTATGTGTATTATTAATATGTGTATGTGTATTATTAATGTGTGTATGTATATTATTAATGTGTATTATTAATGTGTGTATATGTTGTTTTCAAGCATTCGAAAGAAATCTTATGAAACATTCAAATCAAATTGTTTACATACCTGTGTTAAGTTATCGTTTATTTAACAGCTATGAACAGTTTTTTTTTGGGGGGGGGGGCGACATATCAACCATTTTCGGGTTATTTCATGCAGAATCCAGTTATTTTGGAAAATTCTTCTAGTTTTTTTATATGTTCGAATAGTATGGTTTTGCTCGACGGCACATCAACCCCTCTCTGCCCATCCAATCCCAAATCTAGCAATTTGGAGGAAAAAAAATCTTCCACATATTTAAATATTTGTGCTTATTTTTGTTTAGTTAAGGAAGATTATCGTTCTTGCTGTTGACTTTGCAGAACATGATTGAGTTTTGCAAAAGAGAAAAGGGTGAAAAAGCGATAACATCTATTTTTGATGTATTTTAGATCAGGATTGGTTGTTTTTGTTTTACGGCATATCAACCCTTTTCGGGTTATTTAATGCCGAATCCAAAGATTTTGAAGAAAATTTGATAGAATATATTTGTTGTTTTCAAGTCGGTTTCTATTTAACCCATAGTTGGGACCCTAACAGGTACTACCACTCCGGGTCAGAGTGGACCTGGGAGCAATGGTAATTAAAGGGTGGCTCCACACTCCCCAAAGCCCACAAGCTGGGGCCTCACCACTGGATATAGTTTAAGGTCATATCCAGGACCTTTAGATCAGGAAGCCGAGGTCTTCAGACAGCCTGGTCTGGTAGCACCAGCTTTGAATGGATTATTTTCAAAATCTCATTATCTTTGCAAGTGCAACATAAAAAAGAATGAATTTAAAAACAAACAGACTTTGTTTCAACACGTGCAAAACGGAACATTATTGTTCTTGTCGAAAGAATGTGACTGGCGGCGTTTATTTCTGTTGTTTTTTGTTTCTATTCTATGCATTTTGTTGAAACAGTTCATTGTTACGAAAACAAACAAAACACAATTGAAAAGAACAATGCACACAAGTTTGTATTATACATGTAGTAGATTATTATCATTTTTAGTATTATTATAATTTCTATTATTATCATTATTATCATTATTTTTTTATTATTTCTATTATCATTATCATAATTATTTACATTATTTTATTAATATTATTATCATTATTATTTATATTTTTATTATGTCATTATTTGTATTGTTTTTATTATTTTTATTATTTCTATTATCATTTTTATCATTATCATAATTATTTACATTATTTTATTATTATCATTATTTCTATTATCATTATTATCATTATATTGTTTTTATTATTTTTTTATTATTTTTATTATTATCATTTCTATTATCATTATCTTTATTGTTTTTATTATCATTATTATTATTTCTATTATCATTATTTATATTTTTTATTATTTCATTATCATTTTTATCATTATCATAATTACTTACATTATTTTATTAATATTTTTGTTATCACTATTATCATTTCTATTATCATCATTATTTTTTATTGTCTTTATTATCATTATTATTATAATACTCCTTCGGAGTTTACACAGTTCACCAAATATTAACCATTCTTAATAACCTGTGGTATTCCTTGGCGTCTAAGTGACAACAACTCTTCTCAGATTTTCAGTCTTCTTCATATATTTCAGTAAGCTTTACAAATGACTTTGCTTTATCGCAATAGCCACTTACCTTTTATTTCTCACTGGCAATGACCATTAGTCTTCATTGAGGTTTGTATCTTTCGGTCGTCCACACCAAAAATTGAACCTTCAACGTTCTGGAGAATATCACTTTACAATTGAAATTGAATTCGACAAGATACATCTGAAGAAGGTCGGGAGTTACATCGACCAAAACGTTGTAAAAATAGCACCCAAGATGAGAACAATAGTCCGAAGAATTTAAATAATACGAATGACTAAAGTGGTACTTTGAGACAAGATCAAAGTGTAGTATCTGTTCTTCAGATGCTGCACTTCTATTTCTTGTTCTCTTTCGGTGGAGGAGAAATCCTTCACGACTGAGACAATTTTCATTTTTGTACCTTTTCTCCACGTTAAAAAAACGACCCTGGTGTCTAACTCTGTCCCGTGGGGAGGCATAGTAAATAGGTACAATAATATCGTGGGGTTCGTGTCCGTTCCGGGCGTAGAATAGTAATAGTCTTTGAAATTCGCCAGCAATACACAACAGATACAGAATATAATGTCTGTGTTAGGTTTGTAATTCCTTCACCGTTTACTGTTGATGTCCCTAAATGCCAGAAATCTTTCTATTCTAATAGTTTCTTCCCTCGGACAGCTAGACTTTGGAATTCCCTTCCTGCTGCCTGCTTCCCTGGCTGTACTGATATGCAAAAAGTTTAGATGTAACATAAACAAATATCTCGTTAATCTTTCCTAGTCATGGCCCCAAATAGTAGCCCCTTACGTCCAAGTGGCGATATGCTTTGTAAAGAGTGAACATGAGTAAAAAACTAAAAATAAATAAAAATAATAAAAATATATATCTTAACAGAGAGATAACGTATCACATCATTATATACCAAAAAGTGTCTTGGTCGGTATGTGGTTAAAACCAAAGTAATGAATGAACAATATAGTCACCAGATATTAGAGTTGGCGTTGTAAGTTTTGATTAATCATGTCATGTTTTGCATCTGAATACAATATGTATGCGCACACACATACACATATGTGTGTGTGAAAAAAATCCTTCCTAAATACACACACACACGCATTATGTGTGCGTGTGTGTGTGGGGGGGGGGAAGGGGAAGGATTTTTTTTTCATTTAAGTAAGCATTGTTAAAAATAACAAATCTAATTATATATATATATTTTTAGACTTTATGATTTTTATGTTAAAATAACAAGTTTTGCTAATTCGTTTGCTTCTTATCCTGATAAGGATTTGACAAAGAATCGAAAACGTTCGTGATACATACGGAACATATTATTTTCATTTTTTTATTTTAACATTAGAACGATTGTTTGAAAAAACGAAATTATTTTTTCTAATGTTTATGTGTGTGTGTGTGTGTGTGTGTGTGTGTGTGTGTGTGTGTGTGTGTGTGTGTGTGTGTGTGTGTGTCTGTGTCTGTTTAGATTTGGCCGCGGCACAATTGACATGTTATTCTCTGCGTGACAACTAATGGAAAAATGTATGGAGCAGGAAGTCCCTTTGTATCAAGTTTTTGTCGATCTGACAAATGCTTTTCATACCATTAATCGCTTAGCACTCTGGACGATTCTTAGGAAACTAGGTTGTCCTACTAGTTTTGTGAAGTTGCTACAGCAGTTGCACCATAATATGAAAGCCTAAGTGAACTTTAATGGATCTGTCTGATCCAATTTCAGTTGAAAACGGTGTGAAACAAGGTGACGTACTTTTGACCCTACATTATTTTACATGTATTTTGCTGATGCATGATTTTAACAATTGCAACATTGGGGTGAAATTTCGGTTTCACACATCAGGTAAACTTTTTAACCTCAGACGTCTCAACGCAAAGTTGAAGACTTTTCAGACCCTTGTTCTTGAACTTTTATATGCAGATGATGCAGACCTTGTTTCACATTAAGAATCAAACAAACAGATGATTATGGACAAGTTATCAGAAACTTGCAAAGCTTTCGGACTTACTATCAGCCTCAAGAAAACATGTTATGTATTCCCCTACTATAGAAATGCCATATGTTGAACCAAACATCTTGGTTGGTTGTAAGATGTTAAAGGTCACGGACAATTTTGTTTATTTGGGTAGTATGCTGAGTAAGGTCTGTAGGCTTGATGCTGAGATAAATCACAGAATAGCCAAAGCCAGTTCTGCTTTTGGCAAATTGGAGAAACGTGTCTGGTCTGATCGAGGAATCACATCAAAAACAAAGTTAAGTGTTTACGAAGCATGCGTTATCACTACGCTGCTATATGGCTCAGAGACCTAAACAGCATATAGAAGGCATCTCAAGTTATTGGAAAGGTTTTACCAAAGTTCGGATAATACTTAATATTAATTGGAGGACTCTAACGCCTGGCACTGTGGTTCTTGAGCAATCAAATAGTAATAGTATTAAAATAAAACTCATTCAAAATCAGATACGCTGAACTGGACACCTGGTTAGGATGGAGGACAAAAGACTTCCTAAACAACTGTTTTATGGCAAGATAGATGGAGGTAAAAGACCACAACATAAACGAAGGAGAAGATATAAGGATTCTTTTAAAAACAACTTGAAATACTGGAGATGGATTTACGTAACTGGGAAGCCCAAGCGAAAGATCGATCACAAGAGAAAAACCGAGAAAGTTGTAAGATTTTTGAAGAGCAGCGTGTAGAGCTTGCTGTTTTAAAACACGTTTTAAGAAAGCAGAACGATAATATAATGTGAGAGAAATTACAACAGGAACTGAAGTGCACTGTATGTAGCAAATACTTTCTGTCAAAAGCTGGTTTTGTTAATCATATGAAATCGTACAATCAAAGACATGAACGACAGTCTTATGACAAGGCTTCTACGACACACTTGGCAACGCTAAGTCGTCATATGTGTGGTTGAATCTGCAAATCTAAAAGTGGCCTGACACAGCATTCGAGGATTCACAATATTACCATGCGATCACCTTTACAAGAAGGAAAGTTCTTATGCCACATTTATGACCTTTCATATAGGACTAAAGCTGAATTGAAGAGTCATCTTCGCACGGACGGAAAAACACTTTAGAAAGAGATCGCTAACTTCTGTCAAGAAGTAGCAATCATCGCGCGCGCGCGCGTGTGTGTGTGTGTGTGTGTGTGTGTGTGTGTGTGTGTGTGTGTGTGTGTGTGTGTGTGTGTGTGTGTGTGTGTGTGTGTGTGTGATACAGGGGTGACGGTCGCTGGAAAAGCGGGGAATTTACTCAAAAGCTAGTTTCTAACCCATCATTAAAGTCTATATCACGTCGACATTATGAGTTTCTGCAAAAACTGATCTCGGAATTAATTTTATCGGAATCCCGTAAGAGTTATTATTCTGATGTATGTACATATCTCCATTATATATATATATATATATATATATATATATATATATATATATATATATAAAAATATATATATATATATATATATATATTCCCCAACACCGGCGATAAAGGGAAAACGATCGGAGGTCATCATGACCTCGTCTTTAATCCAGAGGAAAAAAACTTATCTTGCTAACAACGAAAATATCGACAAAATTTTTGGGTTGAGCTGTCGAATAAGTATATATATATATATATATATTAAAAAAAATGAAAATATCGTCAAAAAGTGGCACAAGGAAGCAAACCTAAACAGAATCTGAAATGAGTCCAGTAAAAGAGACCAATTATTTAAATTTGAAACTGACGGTACTGATGTTCTAATATTTTATAATACATTTATGAAAATAATTTTTTAAAGAATTAACAAATTTACATATTTCATTTAATGAAACGTTCTGAAATTTGATTCATTATATATATATATATATATATATATATATATATATATATATATATAAAGAAATGTTAATTATTTTTATGCCTACAGACACTACTATTTCGTGTTCATGCAATAATCAGTGTAGGAAGTGATAATTACTGCTGATCTAGAGATTCGAACCTAATCAAAGTCATACTTGATTCTCTAGGCTAAAACCGCACCTCAAGACCACCAGAAATTAACACAAGAATGGAAGGAAAGTGCGTGCTTATAAATACCAAATCGGTGGGCATAGATAGTAAAAAGTCATGAGAGTATTCAACGAGAGGAAAGTGGGATGTTGAATATATACACACGTATATGTAGCTATATATATGACTTAAATATACTGTGCAATAACTGTTTCAATAAGAAATAGTTCTAGAGCGAATAATACAATTTTTCTAAAATGACAAAAGTTATTGTATATGTAAAAAACTAATAAGAAATATGGTTCATTCATTATTTATCTATCAGAAGGAGTATGGAGTCCAGTTTTACGTGCAATGAATATTGTCTTGATTAAGCTCTGTTCCGATTTAAAGATATTGATGTCATTTTGTGCTGATTGCTATAAAGAAACGCTATGAAATTTTTATGCGGTTACATATATACATATATGTGTGCGTGTGTTTATTGACTGCATGTAAACAAACTAGTAGTCTGACTTTTCAAATATGAAATAAACGTCGAAGAAATATGCAAACCTTCAGATAAGATTCGAACTTGTAATGCGAAAGGTCCACCTAATAATCATATACGCCATTAATATACTTGTCTATTGGAGAAATGCGCATAAAATCGTCCATGCGGGCACAGGCTAGAATCCTGTCGAGTCTCTGCATTTTTAACTTATGTTTTTTCTAGTCTGAGTATCTAGGCAGTAGATTGGTCTACGCAAGTTTCTTATATATAATTTATTTTTAATACTTACATCAGCGGCCTTTTGGCCAAGATCAAAGTTTGCAAAAACGCTGGGGTTTTCATTAGTTAGTTTAGAGTCCACAGAGTGAATGAGGTATTGTGGTAAATGTTGCTAGTCAAGAGCAAAAACGTCAAAGACTCCAATTTTTACTTTAGTTACAAAAACCCTGCAACACTCCCCTCCCCAGATCTTATAGGGCCTTGTGACTAAATTTGTTTTGTCTTTTGGAGATTTTACTTTTTTAAATGTTTTAATTTTATATTGGAATTTTTTTAATTGGAATTTTTTCTTTAAACGAAATAAATATAAAGATCAAAGTGTAGTATCTGTTCTTCAGATGATGGACTTCCATTTCTTGTTCTCTTTCGGCGGAGGAGCAGTCCTTCACGACTGAGAAGTTTTTATTTTTGTACCTTGTCTCCACGTTAAAAAAACGACCCTGGTGTCTAACTCTGTCCCGTGGGGAGGCATTGTAGATAGGTACATCAGCGCAAGGAGTTACGGATACCGCCAGTCGGGAGATTCAAATTTGGCACGAAGCTATCTCTGACACCGTCAGCAAGGAACAAACCGCTCGACCAACGTTAACCGCGGCGAGAAATATAGTTGAAATTAACAGTAGTATAAATCGCAAATGTTATTCAAGAAGGCCGAGAGTGATCATATGATTTGAACATTAGGATCTGCAATTATAAAACTCTACCGTCCGGGTTTGCTTGCTTATTATAAGAAAAGCGTATTCCTGTTTGTCTGTTCATAATTTGACTGGTTACCAAATTACAAAAGATACACTTTTTCACAAATTGATGTCCATACTGAAAACCGTCATTTACACATTTATATTCCAGTAGTGTATATATATATATATATATATATATATATATATATAATTTCTGTGGAAATATATTTGCTTATAATATATATCAATCCTTATTTAACACGCTCAACGTAATTACGAAGCATTATAGTGAATAAATGACAAAAGACTATATTCCAAAGTTCATGATGTTGACCATCTTATAATTTATTTTTTTAATTCAGTTGACATTTACAATTCTTACTGAATTAATTACTGAATTAAAAGAATAAATCATAAGATGGTCAACATCATGAACTTTGGAATATAGTCTTTTGTCATTTATTCACTATAATGCTTCGTAATTACGTTGAGCGTGTTAAATAAGGATTGATATATATTATAAGAAAATATATTTTCACAGAAATTATATATATATATATATATATATATATATACATATATATACTAAAAGGTATTTTACATTCAAGGAATAACGCCAGCTGCATATTACATTAAAGAAAATCTATTTTAATAATTAGTTCCATGTTATTAATTATTGTGGTTAATAAAATTGCCTTCATTGTTTTATTTAGAAATATTATTAAAAGTTTGTTTATTTATTTTTAATTTAATTTATTTTTAATTATTATCAGACTACACTAATTGCCTTTAAGTAACGGAAGTTTATTTAAGCTGCGAGAGTTATTTCCCCTTTAAGCTATTTCACATTTATTTTTTCATAAATGAAAATTGATGTATTTCATGCTTCCATAAATTCAGCATATGACCCACTTTCAGGAAAATCGTAACAAGTTAAAGTCTTCGGTATATCGTAAATAGTTTGGGACTAAACTCCCTTTTTTATAATCGCTAATTTACAAATATATGAATTTACTCTTAAATCGTTTTTATAAATGAATTGTCGCTTTCCCCTTATGAATTATTTGTTTCTTAGCTCGGCATGTCTCCGGATATCTTGTTCAAAGCTAATATATATATATATATATATATATATATATATATATATATATATGAGAGAGAGAGAAAGAGTGAGAGATTGAGAGAGAGAGAGATGTGCGTATAGGTAGAGAGGGGGATAAAGATATGAAGAAATAATTGACTGTGTCAACATTTCACATTTTAACGGATCGTATTTACAAACGTAATGGATCCATGCAATATAAGCAAGGTCTATATACATTTATTAGAATTTTCAGAATGTGAGAGATAATACAATCATTTTCAGTCAAATAACGTCGCAACTCACACAAACAATGAAAGTCAACAAATCGGAAGTCCTCGACTTGAGCTTCGCCTTCATTTGAGCTCACCAGCCGAACGCATCCGAACGGCATTCGAAACCTGAATCGCTTGCACACGAGGCGAGCAGCCCGCCACTTGAGCAACCGCGCCAAACCCAAGAAAGTCTATTAGAAAACATAAATCAAGAAACCCGCAGCGAAATCCGACTATGGAATGTACGTACTTTGTCTCAAACAAGGAGTGTGGTTAACCAACCACTGAGAACCCAAACCGATGTTTTACAAGTAGAATTACTACACTCGTTAGGACGATGTCATCCAACAAGCTAACATAGCGAGTGAATTAATATTAGAATTTTCAGAATGTGAGAACTGATATGATTATTTGTACAGTCAAAAAACGTCGCAGCTCTCACAAAACTCAGAGTTCGGATGTGTTCAACTGATGAGTCCAAATGAGGGTGAAACTCAAGTCGTGGCCTTCCGGTTATTTATTTTCATGACTTTGTATGATCTGCGACGTTGTTTGACTGCAGAAATAATTATATATATATATATATATATATATATATATATATATATATATATATATATATATCTTTTGAATAGCATAAATATTAGTGAGAATGAGAAAGTACGTGTAAAAAGTTTGCAGTATTAACCCCATCGCTGTTAATGTGGGGTGATAACACAACCTAAATCTGTGAGGCAAACATTTCAACAAAATATTTCCTCATGGCAGTAATCGCTCTGTTTGTTCAATATTTTGAACAATAATGTTGAATAATGAAAGTCGTGTGTACCGAAAACTTTGAGAATGCAGAACGACAATCGGGCGTCGAAACAATAAAATATTAATTGAAATTCGAAAGGCCATTTAGAAAAATAAATAAATAAAAAATTGGATAAACCAGCGGTCATAAAATGTCAAACCAAAACAATTGAAATTCCGAAGAACTATTTGGAAACAATTAGAATGAAGCTTACGGCCAGGTAACATCATAGAGGCTCGGAATCGATTGTCAGAACAGAGAGAGAGAGAGAGAGAGAGAGAGAGAGAGATAAAAATTCACTAGTCGAGTGGCAGTAACCAGCAAGAAGCGGAGACGGAAGAAAACGACTACAGGTATGTGGATTGGCGATAGTAATCCGTTTTAAGGAATAGGCTGGATGTTTATTGTATATGTTTTTGGTATGCGTTTAAAACATTTAATTTACTGTATTTGTTTAAATATATATGTACCCATACAAAGTGTGTTCATTACTCGGTCTGCAATATATACGTCTCGTGGCGTTATATATATATATATATATATATATATATATTAAAAATAAAAACTGTGCATACTTTATATATAAAGGTTTTAATAAAGTAACTATATATTTTCTTTGAAACTTAGTTGATATTTTAGCGTTTGTGTTTTGTCATGCGTCTTCTAAAGTGTGGAGGAATCATATTTTATAGCATTGTTGAACTTTAGGAACAAACACGAACTGCCATTGTTCATGCGACGTTGGAGTTATATACAAAAGTATGCTTTTTCAATCCTTGAAACATTAGCAAAGTACACTGGGCTCCATGTTGCACACGCGGAATTTAAATGTTTTATTAAAACATTGTTTTATGTTACAAAAAACTTTATTGCCTTTCCGTATTTCTTTCATGTTACATTTATTATGTTGAAATTGAATTATATACTTATTTATGGTAGACCACATATATATAATTATCCATAGACACCTGTTTAACTGTTTTATAGCTCATCAGCGTGGCTTAATCTATCGAGATTCGAAACTAAGACCGACCTAGTGAAATCCGTTGTCTTACCACTGAGCCACCACAGCTAGGTAGTCACAAATGAAAGATATCTCGCATTAAAATATCATTGAGTGTATATGTCAAACTTATATATATTCACGAGGATCGTTTCAAAAGTAAAGCCTCCTATTTTTTTTAAACTCAAATAGTTCAAGAGCTACGAAGACGGGAGTGGTACCATTAAAACGAGCGGCCTTTTTGTGCTCCAGAATATTTTCTACAGTCATCACCACTCTCGATGTATTTCTGCTAGAAATTCAATAACGCATCTGCGCTTCTGACGCACGTCCATGACCGGCATTGCTTTCTTAGACTTCACACCGTCACTATCAGATTATGAATTCCCAAGTTCAGTCATAATAACAATGCAATTTGCAATTTTCTCTGATCCATTAGGGCGGAATAAAAATTGGAGGCATTACTTTTAGAATGTCCGTCGTACATATATAATATTGGACTATGAGAATAATAACGTATAGCTACTTACCAATCCATTACAGGCTCCAACGGCCACTTTCGAATTAGCGTCGTCTTTAAAAATCCCAATGAAGTGACAGTTCCTCTTCTGGTAGCGTTTGAATGAAGAATCCGAGCTATTTTTATAGCTTGATTTGCGTCTCTCTACAACCATTGCAGGTGCAATGAAATCCTGGTTCGGCACCAACTGCATGTGCAGAGTTTCGTTCTCCACGGTCACGTGATAGTGCAGAGAGTCGGGGCTCTCGTCCTCATCGCCCGGCATCTCACCGACGCTTCTCTTGACGACGTGGCTCTCCGGATGTAAATGATGGCTTTCATAGTGGCCCTTCGAGTTGACCCGATATGGCACGATTATTTCATAATTCTTCAGCTGTTTGATGAAGTCAGCTGTGGAAGACATCAATTCAAAAAAATGCATAATAAATAAACGCTCAATTGAGATAAGTGGCAAAATCTCACTCATTAAAATGTACAACTATTTAGATGCGTAAAAACATTACTTAAGTCCTGGTCCTAACACGATGCTTCTAATAACAAAGCTACAGTTTTTTTTTATTAAGTACTAACCTTCAAACGAGACACACCAAACAAATACGTTAACAACTATATCAAACAAAGGACGCAACGAGTCACAAAACCACATACAATTCAGATTACTGTTCTCCTGTGTATTATTCTCAACTTTTCTGTAGCATCCGATCTTCTTCCCGTGCATCTTGTCGAATTCTAGAATCTAAAAGGAATTTTGAACGGAACACTTTATTTAATTCACCAGAGTATTATGCTCTTGTTCGGTCAGCCATAACCGATAGAAGTCTTAAGTAGTTCTAAATTGTATTCTAAGCATACCCAGCAGTGAAGATTGACTCTTCATCTTTTAGAATAGTGTCACTGAGAATTAAATTTTACTTAATACTTTATCCGTTGCGCCGCGGGTTTTGCGACGTAACGTTTTAAGTACTAAGCAAAATTCGACCGGAGGTTACGTCGGCCGAAGCGTTGTGTGAATAACATCTCAAATGAGAAAAGTAGTCTGAATAATGCCAACTAGCGGAACCTGTGGAAACTCCACAGAGGACTGATTCATATGTAATATATTGATGTTGTCATTCTGTAGATATTCAGCATAAATGGAGACGCCCAGATATTATTGTAGCTTTTTTGTTAAAACTGCAAAAGTATTTATCTAAGCTAGCAAGGACGCTCACTAAAATATATTTTAATTGCTGCAGATTCCGTATATATTATTATAGCGTTAATGTTTTATCGATTTCAAAAAAAAAAAAGGAAACAAAAAGGGCTATATGACTTGGGTGTATCAGCTTGAATTAAAACCGAAACTATATATATAATAAAAATTACAATTGAATTTACCAAAATGACCCAAGATGGTAAAATTAAAGTATATTAAAGATATTAAAGAATTAATATTTATAAAGTTATCTCAGCCAGATGTAAAAGCTCGATAAAACCAAATAGGAGATAGAGCTTATAATACGAGCAAACAGTTAATAAAACATGTTAAAAACACTTTGAAATTAGTTAAAAACATATGTATATATATATAAAGCTGAAAGTCTGTGTGTGTGTCTGGTCACGAATAGGCTCCTATATGGTTGACTATTATAGAAAACTGATCACATAATGATAGAAGATGTATTGAGACACAGGAACGGGTATGTTTGATCTGGCATAATGATGATTCATTAAAATTGTGAAGTCTGCAAAGTATGGAAATAAAAAAATTTAAAAATTAAAAAAAAAAAACGTTTACAAGTATTTTTGATATAGATGTACATAATACTTTGATAAGTACGTTTTAACTTAAATAGGGATGGTATAATAAAATTGTGGGGTCTACGTTCGCGCCTGGCCTCCATAGAATGGTAATAGGCACAAACTTTAATAAAGACTTTTCATACCTATCTGCGTAAGTATACTTTGATAATTATGTTTCAGTTTGAAGAAATATCGTATAATAAAATTATGGGGTGTTCGTTCGCGCCTGACCTCCATAGAATGGAAATAGGTCACAAAATTTAACAAGATTTTTTAATATAGATCCACAGAATATTGTGATAAGTGTTTTAGTGTGAACAGGTATGGTATAATAAATTATGGGGTTTATCTATTTTATTTTTACTTTCATCATATTTTGCTTTGGTTTTGATATCCCGAAATTCGAAGCTATCTCTTTACAACCCTTCCTTTTCATAACCTATCATACTTTCATAAATCAGAGTCCATTTTCTGTAGGCTGTTTTTGAACCCAGTCAACGACGGGTACTTTTGCTAGTATATATATATATATATATATATATATATATATATATATATATAACTTGAGTGCCATCAGCTATAATCGAAACCGAAATCAAAACTCATGATAAAATTATTTGTTACAAGAAATGAAAGTCCATAACAAACGATTCGGATGTAAGCGTGACACAGAAAGTAACACACGTTGTTGTAATAATATATAGATAAAAGGGTGGAACGATAAAATTGGCGCCCCAAAAAAGACGGAATGATTCCATTTCCATTTTACGAAAACCTGTTTTTTTTTCAGACCATCTACTAGTTAGCCAGTTGTGTACAAATCACAAGAGCGATAGGATACTTCTATCAGGTCTGAAAGAGACAATGTTAAACGCGCGAGATCGGAGATGTGCCACTGTACAACTCATGCTCTCTACCGATCCAAGTTATGACAACAGGACCATTGTTAGCATCCTCTAAATGAAAATCTCAATGGATCAACGCCCGAAGCCACAGCTCAATGAAGTTTCCAGCCACGTTTATGGTTTTTGGAGTGGTTTCAATCGAGGACAACATCATGCCACCTCATATCTTCGAAGTCGGCTTGAAAGTTAACACCAAAGTGTACCTGGATGTGTTGAAGAATGTGGTGATCTCCTGGTGCAATCAGGTAGGTGCTGGCAGACCCTGGGTGTGGCAGCAGAATTTGGCACTGGCCCACAAGTCCAAAGAGACACAGGCCTGGCTTCAGAAAGAGTGCTATGACTGTACGCTTCTCTAGTTGCCCCCACTCCCCCCCAACCTGAATTCGCTGGAATACCTCGTTTGATCATACGTCAAGAACATCACCATGACCTCCCATAACACCAAAGCCAGCCTGATTGCCGCTATCCGCTGAGCTCCTGCCGGTGCTTGTGGAAAATGCATGCTCCCAGTTCCGGACCCGTATTTTTTCAATTAAAGTTAAAGCTATAGTGTTGTTTTTTTTAATTTAGGGCGACAAATTTATCGTCCCACCCTGTAGAAATTATCAATCCTCATCTAAAAAATTCAAAAACATCAGCTGAATATTACAATAACGGTAATGCCTACACTTTAGGTAATTTATTTTTCGAAGAAAATATACGTTATTTGAGACGAATATTTCTCACCTAAAAAACAAGCCTCTGTATTCCTTTAACCTAGTGATCTTTGTGTGCAAATAGCGCAGAGGGGCTGAAATTCGAGCATTGTTTTCATTTCAGGAAAAGTTAGGTCACGTAGTACTCTGTCGACGGTGTCACAGAAAAAAATTGACCCTTTGAATGAACATGGGATATTAACAACGTGGCTCAATATCCAGCATAAGTTACTCTTCTACCTAACTCATTTTAAGTCGAGACTTTGTGCACCTGAAACTACAAAAAATTTTCGCCATCTTGTTCCAAGTTAACAACTCGGCACTACTCGTTCCAAACTTGAAAAAAAGCCTTAAATAAGTTAAAACACTAAAAACGGTACACGCGCATCTATGTTATCGCGCTGAAATGATGACGTTATTATTTAGAAAGCCATTCTTAACATGTTGAGGGTGCTTTGTAACTAGTCTTTACTTTCACCTAACAATTTCATAAGCAAATATATCGTAAAAATTGAATTTAACTTGAAAATACTATTTAAAAACTAGGGCGGTAACAGACACAAAGCACCCTAAAAACATATCCAAGTTGGGAGAAGAGTAACTTATCTTGCCTTTGGCAACATTTATTTGTTATATTTTGTTTATAGGAGAGTACAAAGATGGCGTCATGGTCGTCTCTCCCTTGTAGTGCAGAGAATCACCCAAAATATCGTAAATAAAAAAAATAAAGACACAAAAAAAAAAGAAAAAAAGTGAAGCATGCATGGTCCCCCCCCCCCGTGCGGGCACAGTAAAGGAGGCATAAAAAATGACAAAGTTCATCATTTGCCTCCCATCCATTTAACCCCCCTCCCCAGTGGACGTTGAATCTTGGTGAAAATGAATAAACGCTGCTTTTTAGGCCTTAACAAATGTAAATTTGAGTTCTGCGTTATGCAAAAAAAGAAATGACTAAGTCCATCATGTGCCCGTCTCCCATTTAGCCCCCAAAATCCCAAAGGCCTTTACGTGTTTCAATTTAAGTTCAGCACCATGCAAAATTACTAAATAGACATACACAAAAATATTGGACAAATATAGTAAAATAGTCCCAAAAATTGGGTGGTTTTACTCTTTACTTACTTAAAAAGCCCTTGGGACACACCCAAGAGTTGTCACCAAGTATAGACAAACAAAATTATATAGAAATCAGTTACAACTTTTCAGAAAGTTTTATAAAAATCGAAGGCATCAATTTTTTTTTAATAAGCACAAAAGTGTCAATGCAGGGGAGCAACCGGAGTTTTCCAGGAAAATCCATTCTCTAACCTTTTTACTCATATCATGTTTAATGTTTGTGCAAAATTTCAAGGCGTAGTTATTGAGAAAAGTAAGGACAGATAAACGGGCGAACGGGAACGGGTGAATTTACAGGTCCACCCTCTTTTTGTCGGGTGGGGGGGGCAAAAAATAGGATATTAAAAAATATTGGTGAGAGTGGCTGAAAGACCTTACGGATCAAAACAGAGGAGGATATTTTATTTGCTGGGTCACCGTCGATCAAGTACCACGTTACCAAACTTTTCCCAAACTGAAAACGAGGCTCAAATTTCAGCTTCTTTGTTCCATTTGCACCAATCTTTTGATTCAGTTGTTTTGCTGTTTAATCTGTTCGTAAGTCAAAGGAAAGTAAAAAAAAAAAAAAAAAAAAAAAAAAATTCACGGGGAATACACATAGCATACGTGTGTGTTCGTCCGTCGAAACTACGAGGACCATCTGATCATCCTGTAGGGTAGGGAGGGGGGAGTCATCATCGGTGAGTACGGATATAGCTGATAAGGCCAATCTTTGCTTGAAAAGTTCTATTGCAGTGGGAACAGAGAATCCTAGCATATGTTGAGGGTTTCAAAACATTGTCCTTCCTGCGCTTCTCTGCGGTCACCTTTCGGTAACTTTCATATTTGCAGGCACTGTCATGAACAGCGGCCTGCCACTTGGCTCTATCTAAAGCTGTCTGCTCCTATGATGACGGGTTAACTTTGAAGGCCTTCAGAGTGTCTTTAAATCGATTTCTTTGGCCGCTATGGGAGCGCTTGCCATGTTGGAGCTCAGCAAACAGAAGCTTCTTGGGTAGTCTGTAGTCTGGCATGCGGACTACATAACCAGCCCCGCGAAGCTGAACCTTCATCAGGATAGTGGGGATGCTTGGGAGTCCATCACGAGTGAGGACTGAAGAAGATTGCGGTGGTGCATCAGCCTGCTCCGGGAAAACCATGCGCAGAACCCAACATTTTAATCGGGGGACAAAGACTCAATGCAGTTAACAAGTTCACCTACCTTGACAGTACGCTTTCCTGCAATGTCGTCATTGACGATGAATGCAACACCAGACTCGCTAAAGCAAGCGCTGCGTTTGGCAGACTCCACAAAAATGTATGGGACAGGAGAGGCATCACATCCATGACAAAGATCAAAGTCTATAAAGCTGTCATACTCACCACCTTACTCTATGGGTGTGAGTCGTGGACCGTCTACCAACGGCACGCTAGAAAATCAAATCACTTCCACACCACCAGACTGAGGAAACTGCTTGACATAGGCTGGAAGGAAAGGATATCACACAGAGCAGAAGAATGAACAACGTAATTTCAAACAAAACCAGTGTAACTAGTGTCATTTTGAATTGAAAGAGGATAGTAAGCTTTCTGTATCACCCGACGCTCTGACCCCCCATCACGCCCCCAATTAAAATGAATGGCTCAGCTTGGGGATGCTCCATGTCTTCCCCCCCCCCCCAAACAAAGGAGTCATCATTTATCAAGGCCCGGAAGCCACTAAGATTGACCTTCACTCTTGATCTAAAATGGAACACATACATAAAATATGCTGCCAAGATCGTTGGAAAGAATGGTTGAATCACTCTACCGCTCCAGCAGGTATCTCACTGCCGATTCAATCCTTTATCTGTATAAAAGCCAGATACACCCTAAAATGGAGTACTGTTGCCACATCTGAGCAAGAACTGCTCGACGCGCCCTATTCATCCTTGATAGAATTTAAAACCGACTTCGAAACCTTGTCAGTGATGCCCTTTCTTTTCTCTGCAACCTCTTTCCCCACAGAAGAGACGCTGCGAGCCTGTCTCTGCGCTATCATCATGTCCATGGCAAGTGCTCGACTGAACTCCAATCTATAGTCTCCCTTGCCAAACTTTCACAAAAACAATCGACTAGCTACAACCACTATAAATGATTTTACCCACTCACTATCGGTGTGTAAATCTAAACGCAGATTCAATGAACAAAGCTTGTCTTCCAGAACTGTCTGTGAAATATTATTCCGCGGGCCTGCTTCCCGGTTGGATACAACACGGTAGATTTCAAATACAATGTAACCAAGTTCTTGTTTAGACGTCTCCATAAATAAGCAAATTCTACTCAATTTACACCATTAACGATTACTAAACTACCACCTTACATTGAATAACTTATTCTCGAGTGGCCTTCGGGCCTTGGTGACTCCCTGGTAAAAAAAAAGTGCTCGCTACACTGGCAATCCTCTAAAATCCAAATACGTCCTAAGATGGAATGCTACTGTTACATTAGTGATGGCGTTCCTAAGAGCATCCTTTCCGGGTACAAAACCATCTTCGAAATTTAGTGGGCAAGGAACTTTTCGCCTCCCTTCTTCCTCACAGAAGAGACATTGCTGTCTCCGCTCTATACTTACTTTTATTGGAGGCGCTCGACTGAGCTCCAACTACGGAACCTCCTTGTAAAACGTTCGCAACAAATACTCGCCTAGCTACAAGAACCGGCAGAAACGTACCTCACTATCTCTGTCTAAATGTAACGAAAATTTCACAAGCATAGTTTATTTTCTTAGTACTGGACGTACTTCACGGCTGACTAAACACGTTACTTCTACGCATACGCAAATATACATTTGCACCTTTAACGAGGTTATTGAGTTTTTACACGCGTATGGATTTAGGTCAGATGGTAGCGAATAAGAGGGAGAACTGTATGTTTATATTTTGGTTTTAGCTGATGGCACTCAAGTCATTTTTGTTTTGTTTTTGTTTTTTAACTCGAATTTCTATTAAATTTCTATTAAATTTCTATGTATTGGACACAAAATGATAATCAATATAGAATGGGCTCTATAATAATGAATGCGAAATATGAATAAATTAGGATATTATATTAAGAGTATTTTACGACCGGACAACACCAGGAAATCTATTAGTGTACATATTAGTGTCCATAAAAGTTTCTAGATTGTTTTGTCAACTGTAGCTTGTAAAAGAAGTAATGGATACTAAGTATGGCAATCTATTTCAAAATTTTGTTTACATCGCTTTATTGTTTTACGGTATATTATCACGTTTACATAGGGGTTACTACATATCAAGTCCTGGAGGCCACTCGAGGACAATGCATGTAGTCATTCGGACAGTTGCGAATTAAATCGTTTATAGAAGTAATTTGGTACAATTGGATTATTTACGAGGACGGCTTAACAAAAACTTGTTTACATTGGACTTGAAGATTTTTTTTACAGTGATCACCACTTATCAAGGCCTGGAAGCCACACAGGGATAAGGATTATTGCAAGTACATTACGTTAGTGTGGAGATTTGATGAAGTGTTTACTTAAGGGGGCGGTTCATTAGGAATTTGTTAACGTTGGACTTGAACACATCCAAGTTGTAGTCCGGTGGGAAGCAGGCAGACGGAACAGAGTTCCACAGGCGTGCAGTTCTAAGAAAGAAGCTTTGTTCATGGAATCCACGTTTTGATTTAGGCACAGATATAGAGTGGGGAAAATTTTTGACAGTGGATTCAGCTAGACGGGTGTTTTTCGTGAAAGATTGACGAGGGGGAACCAGAGATTGGAGTTCAGACGAGCACCTGCCATGGAAATAGCGATAAAACAAGGATAGGCTCGCAACGTCTCTTCTGTGGGAGAGAGGTTGCAGGGTGGAGAAAAGGGCATCCCCCACTAAGCCACGAAGTCTATTTTGTACTCTGTCAAGGCAGGATATGCTATTTTAGCAGCTCCTGCCCAGATATGGCAACAGTATTCCATCCTTGGACGTACTTGGCTTTTATATAGATAGAGAATTGCATCAGTAGTGAGATATCTTCTGGAGCGGTAGAAGGATCCCACCATCTTTCCAGCGACTTTGGCAACAGACTTGATGTACGTGTTCCATTTCAGATCAGGAGTAAAGGTCAAACCTAGAGAACTTTGTCATTTACAGCCTTTGATGTGTTGCCGTAGATTGTCGTGTCATCAGCATAGATGTCAACGAATGATTTAAGTATGTGTTTAGGGAGGTCATTGATGTAGATCAGGAAGAGAGTTGAGCCCAGATAATGATATTGTAGTCAGCTGGAAAGCAGATTAGCGGAACAGAGTTCCACAGCTTGGCAGTTCTAAGAAAGAAGCTTTGTTCATGGAAACCATGTTTAGAGGTTTCGGCAACGATAGAGAGTAGGGGGAATTTATTGATAGTGGTTTTAGTTGAGTGTTTTATGTGAACGATTGGCGAGAGGGGGGCATAGATTGGAGCTCAGTTGAACACTTGCCATGAAAATTGCGATAGAGTAGGGACGAGCTCGCAACGTCTCTTCTGCGAAAAAGAGTCTGCAAGGAAGAGCAAAGGGTATCGTCAATTAGATTACGAAGTCTGTTCTGAACTCTGTCAAGGCAGGATAGGTCTTGCCCAGTTGTTGTATCAGTACTATATCCAGGGGTTTTAATGCTGAATTCGAACATTTTAGGAGGACACTTTATGCTTTAATTTTTTTTTTTTATATCTTCAAATATTTGTACATTGTTTGGATTGTTTTGCTGAGATTGTTTCGTTTTACGACATATCAGCTCTCTTAAAATTATTTTATCACGAATCCAGTCATTTTTGGTAAAAAGTTTTATGTATTCATTTTTTGTTTTTGTTTTTGCGGACTGTTATCCTCATTTTTATAGTTGTTTTTGTTTCACTACGTTTCAGCCAATTCATCTTCTGGCCTTCTTCAGGTGATTAACTGCGGTGAGATAGGAATGCCGAGTCTTGTAACTGTAAACCCCAGTAATTACTGCCTGCCATGGTTATTGTTGTCTCACCACATTTTGGCCGACTAATCCTCTAGCCTGCTTTGGGTAGGACTTAAACCGCTATCTTAAGACACGGTTCACCTCGAGCCGTAGAGACTCAACGCCTCTATCCACTACGCTATGGGCCACGACGAGTGATCAAGGTTGGATTTTATGGTCTTATAAACCCAACTTTTTTGTTTCTCTTTTTCTGGTCCTCTATTGCCGAGTCTGTATCCAATAGCATCATATATTTTATTTTTATATTTTTTAAAAATCTTTTGAGATAAGGCTACATAATTTGTGTATCATTATTTTTTATATTTATAAGACTCAGCATTCATATTCCGTCGCAGTTAACTACCCAAAGACGGCTAAAGGATGAGTTGGCCAAAACGTGGTGAAAAAAAAAACAGCTATGAAGGTGAGGATAACAATCCGAAAAAAAAAAAAAAATGAAGACACAAATTATGAAGACTTATCTCAAAGGATTACAAAAATATACGAAACTAAAATTTGTGTAAAGTTTTATGCTTCAAATTTTCTATACTTTCCATTATTTATTCATAATATTTGATTTATTCGTTTAGTAAATGGGGAAAAATGGGGGGGTGCAGAACATGATTGGATTTTGTAAATGGAAAAGAAAAAAACTACAGCATTAATTTCTTGGCCATTTTCCATCAGGAAGCCGCTATCGTCAGACAGCCTAAATTAGTAGCACCAGAATATTTTGCTAAGATGTGGGTGTAAAGGACACAAGCGGACTCATAGAATACTAGTCATTTTCAAAATGGCGACAAAATCAGGACCGGCAAAATAAACACGTTAGGCTATAATGTTTCATTGTACGGATAGAATATATCAAACATCGATTATAAACGTTCAGTCTCCGTATACGATACGATAACGATGTTGAAACAAATATTTCAGCCAATCGTAATTATTTCATTAATAATAAGGCAATATGACGTTAATGTCGGATAAAATCTCGTATGTAAAAATTTGTTATTTTCGAAGTGCATTCATCAAAGCCTCTAAATGCTACACCCAGAAATTGCAGACAGAAAAATGTTTGCTTAGCGATTTAGAGAAATGAAACTTTATAGTGTGAAAACGAGAAAAACATTAAAACGATATTGCTATGATTTTTTTTTATAAACTAAAGATTAAATGTCCACCTGATATTATTAAATGCAAATTAATAGCAACGTCGATCAAGAGGTCCCACGACTTTTTTTTTTTTTTTTTTTTTTTTTTTGATAATGAAAAAATAATCAAACTGCGGAAATACCAGTAATTATAAGTAACCCAAGAACCTGTGCGAAAAAAAAAACGAAAAAAAAACTAGGAGAAAGTACATTTCGAAAAACGACTATGGCAATATAACGATGATGCTGGCATATTTTAAATAAATAAATAAATAAATAAAAAAATAGAATGCGAAACCAAGCAACATTGGCCAAACCCAAAAATATTGCTAGACTCAAAATAAAGCTAAACACAATTGAAAACGTAGAAAACGATTCAGGAGTCCAAAAGAACCAACTCTACTCAAATAAAATCCGATATGCAACACAACTACAACAGGTCTACAATCAATAACACGCTAATAATAAATATGCACCGAGCCTTAGTAAATATGCTCGTTATTACAGATTTGATTAAAACTCGTCGATGCTTCCGTTCAGTCTCAAGAGACAATGGATACTCCCTGTAAGAGTAACTGCGCATGTAATTGTGAGGCAAGGCTTGCGTAATCTTCACTTCTCCTGAATCGGCACTGCTTGAGTTATGTATTTGTGTGCCACAAATATTTTCCGTCATAAATAAACAAAAATCATATACACCAGACTGTTCTCTCATAAACAGACATCTTTTCCCTACACACACCAATCTATCTATATAATTAAAAAAACCAAATGCCCTTGTAACGAGTTATGTAACCCACTTTCCGGTTTACGAGATCCGGTTGCACATGCGCGCATAAACATTAACCCATAACAACGTAAACAAATAAACACAAATCGCTTCTTTTGCAGATTTTGACCTGCACACTGAAATATTAACGTTATTATTTCGAAATTATTATTTAATATGGGCAGAGTGGGGGTGTTTTGCAACTATTCTTTATTACAACTATACTGTCGCTATTTTCTTACAACTAAACAACTTTAACTCGTTGACAAACATAAAAACAATTGTAGTAAAGCCAAGACTACTACTACTCTCTATCCGTCCCTTTCCCTTCCTTCTTTTTTTATTTTTTGTTTACATTTCTAGATATAAAATAGTTGCGCGAGAACGGTGAATTTTTGACACATTTACTAATCTGTTCCAATATTAGTTTTATTTTATTCTATTTATTTAGGTTTTACTTTTTTTTGCTTCAGATTTTATTATTTATTTATTTATTTATTTATTTATTTTAGATTTCAAGTTTCTATAACTTGGTTGAAGGATTCCAATATGGGTTTTTCATTCTTATATTTCTCATCGGTAGGTTTATGTGCCTTTTTTCTGCTAAATGACTTTCGTTGGCGTTCGATTCGTAGGAAAAGCATGTTTAATTTTCGATTTTTGATCGATTATTCGGAAAATAGGTAACTTTACACGAATAGAGAGGATTTTTTTTTCCATGTTTGAGTGATCCGTCCGTGATTTTTCATTTTAATATACTTTCATAGAAATGTTTCTGTTATGTAAAAAAAAACAAAAACAATTTTCTTTACGTCACAAGCGTCACGCTCATACATGAATTCCATAGCTAATATAACATACTGACTCAACGGGTCACGGGTAGTCTAGTAATACAATAATTTGCAACACACTAAACAAACTAGGAATTCCAATCATACAAAGCACATCACACAATACAAGACAAATATTAAAAACAACAAAACCACTTCCCCATGCAAACATATACACTATTCCTTGCCAAAATTGCCATCATAAATACGTTGGTGAAACTCAGCGTAAATCAGAAAAAAGGCTCGGTGAATATAAAAGAGATATAAAAAATAGCAATTTTCTAAATATATTATTCTCCCATTCATTACAGCATAATCACACCTTTGATTTTAAATAAGCAGAAATAGTTCAATTTATTTCAAATTCACAGAGCCGGAGACTTCTTGAATCAATGTTTATTGCAAATTCAAGCACTATTAAACAAAGTGGAGGTTTCTATAATGTAGCGCCATTAATAAGTAAACTTTTATTAAAAGAACATAATTTAATTGTAGACACAGATTAACCATCTCACAACATAGAAACACCTCCTATAACAATTAATACATATAATCTCAATCAATAAATTACATAAGAAAAACACACTCATTTCATTTCTGTTACACACCTATATTTGAATTATAAGACATCTTTTTCCCAGAAAGAATATTAATTGCGTTCATATCTTTTAAAAACATTAAGGACTATATGGCGTTATTAAAAAAAATTCCCTCTCTTTAACTACGCAAGCTCCCCTCCTTTTTTCAATTTCCAACATTCTTTTTTCTGTTTCTGAAATAGAACAGCGTCATTCTTTGCACATGAAAAATAAATTCAAATATTTGCACTGGTGTTTTTGTTTTCTTAACCTCCGTCATCCAGAGAAAGTCTCGAAATAAAGACGAAACGTTGATGAACACATAACTCGGTTTGTTCCTTTTTATTTTTCTCTCCCTTTCTCTCTCTCGCTCTCTCTCTAGAGAGAGAGAGAGAGAGAGAGAGAGAGAGAGACTTTTTACGTTCAATTAATTTCACACAACTGTATTTGTGTTCATGTCCACAAATGTTTAATAAAAATATAAACTTAACCTGTTATTTATTTATTTATTTTACTGTATTTAGAAATAAAACAAACAGGAAGAGACGGAAACTTGAAGAGTAAGAGGAGGGGGTAGAGACATCGAGTTGAAAGTAACATTTAACACTCATATCTGCATCTTATGTTTGTTTTTTTCGTTAACGTCAGAAGTTCACTGGCATATTATTATTATTATTATTATTATTTTTAGATTTACGCCGCACTGCAGTGATAGCGTTTTCTTTCAGTGTTGCATATCTGTGCTTGTTTTAGAAGAAACACCGCGTAATGTGCTCCGAGGAAATTACTGCATTTGTGTCCCTTCCCAAAACGAAAATACTTGTAAACCACCGACTAACAATAAAATCCCATCTCTTCAGTGTATAGATCTGTAAATGGGTGATGATTTTCTACTTTAATAGCGCCATTCCGTCGACAGCTTACCTTTAAAATTCTTTCCCTGTTCTGAGTTTCCTCGAGTGTAGGGTTATGTAGAAATTTAAATGTAATGTAAACAAACATCTTGCTACTCAGCTCTATACTCAGGCAGTCTGATTTTTATCACGAGATCCGCTTACGTTTCGGTGAAAATATGACTAATTTTGATTGAATAAAAGTTTTATGAAATGTTTCACTACTCAAGCGACACGCTTGACTATATAATGAACTACGAGGTCGAGGTTCAATTTTCTGTCGAGTCATACCAAGGATTAAAAATAGTACTTGATGACACTCATCATTATAAAAGGTGAGGATCAAGCGTAAGTGGTGTAATCATATGAAAGGAACGGCGCCCTTCCTTATAGGTTTCGAAACGGCTGAGCCTATCTTTCACAAATTTCACACAAAGGTAATTTATATGTCTGGCAGTGTTCTTAGATATGTTTTGTATAGAAATTCATCTGATAAGTACCGAAAAATCGAAAAACTCCGATCTTAAAAATAGATTCTCTCTCTCTTACAGATAAAAAATAATTTTTGCAGAAGAATATTTTACGTTACACCGGCAGGAGAGATAATAAAATTTTAGCAAATCAGAATTAGTAAAAAACGCGTTTATTATAAGCTGGAGATATAGTTCAGAGGTAGAGAATTCGACTACAGGTAGAATGATCCCGTGTTCAAGCCCGGATATAACTTCATTTTATTTTAATTTTGTTCTTATTAAGGAGTTCAATTTACAATAAAAGAAGAGGTACCATTTAAAATCGCTGTAAATCATTTCTTCGTTTGCATATTTTAGAACTAAACATTAATCGAAAGTGACTTTTCCAGGGCATTCATCGTTAAGCCCAAATATCAGCTAATGTGATATTGCAAACAAACACATACGAAATTTGATGAACGACATTATCATTATTATTTTTATTTATTTGCGAATTAGTCAACTGTGCAAATTATTCCTCGTAATATGATAATATTCAATAGAGAATTGATATTATAATACATATACAATCTGCATAATTACAATATCATGTTTAACCGTATTGTACGACCGCCAAGCTGCCAGCTAGTCTAAATATACAAGGAGGCTATTAGCAACGTAGTGATGTATGAAAAATAAATAAATAAATAAAAAAAGACGAACGAACAAATTCTCTATCTGTATAAAAGCCAAGTACGTCCAAGGATGGAGTACTGCTGCCACATCTGGGCAGGAGCTGCTAAAAACAGCCTATCCTGCCTTGACAGAGTACAAAATAGACTTCGTGGTTTAGTGGGGGATGCCCTTTTCTCTTCCCTGCAACCTCTCTCCCACAGAAGAGACGTTGCAAGCCTGTCTTTGTTTTATCGCTATTTCCATGGCAGGTGCTCGTCTGAGCTCCAATCCCTCGCCCCCCCCCTCGCCAATCTTTCACGAGAAACACCCGTCTAGCTGAAACTACTGTCAATAATTTTCCCCACTCTATATCTGTGCCTAAATCCAAACGTAGATTCCATGAGCAAACCTTCTTTCTTAGAACTGCACGCCAGTGGAACTCTCTGTCGCTTGCCTGTTTCCCACCTGACTACAACTTGGACGTCTTCAAGTCCAACATAAACAAACTCCTGACAAACCGCCCCCTTAAGATACTATCAAAACCCCCAATACTAATGATTACTACAATACTATCTCATTGATTACTGTACACGCAATAACCCTTATCCCTGAGTGGCCTTCGGGCCTTGATAAGTGGTGGCCTACATGTAAAAAAAGAAATTTTTTTTAAAGATTTTATTAAAATTCTTTATCTTCGTATATCTTATTTTTCAAAATCATTCACATACATAATCCAGTAAATTTGGACTTACTGTCTGATATAACCGTAATCGTAAATGTCCTTGATAATTTCGAGAATAAACATCACTTTTTTCAAAAGATTAAATAGAAAAAAAAACTAAATAGGTATTCAGATTATAATCGATTACCAAAATACAAACGAAAGTAAATACTATATTATTGGCGAAAAAAAAAATAAATTCTAGCCTCTAAAATCTGAACGAATATCTGCTGTAAAAATTAATGCATTAAATGCAAACCAAATGTTAATTAAAACCTTTAATTAACGAAATATAATTGTTACGTAATTTTCCCCACTCTTTATCTGTGCCTAAATCAAAACGTAGATTCCATGAGCAAAGCTTCTTTCTTAGAACTGCACGCCAGTGGAACTTTCTGCCACTTGCCTGTTTCCCACCTGACTACAACTTGGACGTCTTCAAGTCCAACATAAACAAACTCCTGACAAACCGCCCCCTTAAGACACTATCAAAACACCCAATACTAATGATTACTGCAATACTATCTCATTGATTACTGTACACGCAATAACCCTTATCCCTGAGTGGCCTTCGGGCCTTGATAAGTGGTGACCTACATGTAAAAAAAAAAATTTAAAAAAAAGTTTTTATTAAAATTCTTAATCTTCGTATATCTTATTTTTCAAAATCATTCACATATATAATCCAGTAAATTTGGACTTACTGTCTGATATAACCGTAATCGTAAATGTCCTTGATAATTTCGAGAATAAACATCACTTTTTTCAAAAGATTAAATAGAAAAAAACTAAATAGGTATTCAGATTATAATCGATTATCAAAATACAAACGAAAGTAAATACTATATTATTGGCGAAAAAAAATATTCTAGCCTCTAAAATCTGAACGAATATTTGCTGTAAGAATAAATGCATTAAATGCAAATCAAAATGTTAATTAAAACCTTTAATTAACGAAATATAATTGTTACGTAAATATATATTTAAAATGTAAACAAAAATGATAATGTGCCTTTACAATGATAATGTGTTTTTAGTACAAATAAGATCATGCTGTTTGAAATGTAAAATGGAATATAACTGGTTGCCAATGTTAGGAATTAAAAAAAACGAAGAAAAAATAATAATAATAATAATAAGAAAAAAAAATATAAAATAAATATCGATATACGGGACAATCGAACTATGCCATGATCACGTTGATCGCAGATGTTAAGCAACGTTGAGCTTGATCAGTACCAAATGGGTGACCAATTTGGGAATTCCAAGTGCTGTATATAAAAGGATGTCGTTACCTCTCTGCAAGAGTTGCAAAAACCTAACGGGGATATACAAGCGACTAGGGACCAGCAATGGCAGATTTTGCTTTAAACAAAATTTAAGAAAAAAAAAAAGACAATTAAAAGAATCGTTTTGGCATCGGAAAGTAGGCACCAATTTTTTCGCTTACGATACCGATTCCACCAAATTTGTCGATTTTTCCAATTCCGATTCCGATAATCGTCCCAACACTAATACTTATGTAGAAGACCTCCAAGTGTTCTACAAAACGTCATAATACATCTTCATCTCTTTAGTTTGATGGATGATGTTAAAAAAGAGTGTGAACGATGAAAAAACAAACACTATAAACAAGCAAACGTCATGTAGTAAAATGATATTCTACTAGTAAGGTATCCGTCTCAGGGCGGTGGTATGGTATGGGTTATTCTCATACCCTTTTCTAAGCGAAAAGAAAGCGATCACGTAAAGACTTTAAACCAGCGAAAAGCATTTAATAAACACACACACACACACACACACACACGGCCTTACGACATTTTAATTGCCTGAAATTAAGCCGTGCTAATGGTGCCATGAAATTATTGCAAGTTGCTTAGATTTGGGAAGTTTACATTTTTATGGGATTTGTCTGCAATTTAAAAGTCGTTCATATATATATATATATATATATATATATATATATATATATATATATATATATATATAAGTTATCATTCCAAAATCAGATGATGCATTTATTTCACGCACATAATAATCATAATGTAAAAAGATTTTGGCAGTTCATCATTTTTATATTAATTCACTTATACAATTTTTACCAGATGCTTTCAATCAGTTTCTAGACTTTTTTCATATGGGAATCTTTATTAATAGTACACGCATGAAACCCTAACCCCTTTCGTAGTAATCTCCTCCGTACTTGCTATATCGTCCCAACAACTACTGGAAGGTCGCATAAAAGTCCTCTGTGTGAGCATGTCAACGACCCTCGTCACAGCCTCTTTCATCTCCTCGATGGTTTCACAACGCTAGTCTTTTCCTTTAGTTTAACGAATCACCCAAACCCAAACTTACAAGAAGCAGTGTTTAGACTACAGGGAGGGGGTGAGGAACGGTCTTAATGACCATGATAACGCCTTTCGTTCTGATCTTGTCTGAGCACCCCTGGGACCATCTTGGTGCAAATCATCAGCATCTTCAGTTTCTGGCGAATAATCGTGTGTACAAAGGTCCCACACTGACATTAATTTATTTTGGCTCTTAGCAACTCTTCTTTCGGATGAAAACCAAGCAAAACGTTTTCCACATGTCTGAATACCTTTATATATATATATATATATATATATATATATATATATATATATATATATATATATATATGTGTGTGTGTGTGTGTGTGCGTGTGTGTGTGTGTGTGTGTGTGTGTGTACACACGAAATTTCAAGTCTGTAGATCGAAAATTCGTTGACTATATAGGTTGAGAAATGCCCTCACACAAACACACACACACATTCTCACTTTTATAGATATATAGATAACTCAAGCGAAATATAATGCAAGTTATACCTTTAAAAAGAACACGCAGAACTATATAACGATGGCGGTAGTTTATTTTTGCTTATATGTGTGATCCGCCCCGATACTAAAATGCATATTCCAAATCTCATGCGATCATAGTTCTGCCACAGCTTGGGGCACTCTTTTTGACAGAGTACGAAATCAACTTCGCAATCTTGTCGATGTGTTCGCCTGCTGGCATCAATAGACATTCCCTAGAAATAAGAGTTAAAAATATCAAATGGCAATCTAGTGGCGAATGATCTCTCTTGCTCCTTTCATACAGAAGAGATGTGAACTTCTCTCCACTATATCGTTATGTTCAAGCAAATGCTGAAGAGAAATCAAATCCACAGCCGGTAAAGCATCCACAATAAAGAACTTCACTTACCGCCTCTCTCTACTAAAATCAAGCGGAAATTCTATGAACAAATTTTATTTACTAAAAACAACCCCATCCATGGATTAAAATACTACGAGGCTGCTTACCAACCGAATACATCATGGTCGCCTTCAAGTCTTATGCAAACAAATACTTTTTCAACCGTCCTCTTGAATAATCAATTTATTTCAAGCAATATTTTGCCTATTACTCCCATTTTTCCGTAAATTTAATTGAAGAATCATGTCTGCAAATGTTCAAATTGATGACCATTATTGTCCAGAGAACGCTGATAACAGTTAAATTGTGAGTACGTCTTTTGAAACACCCAATGTGCATATGTGTTTATAAGCTTTTGTATAAATAATATCGCCTAGTGAGGTCTCTAGTTACTAGTAACTGGCTGACTGAAACATGCTCATGAATGTGTAGCGAGATATTAATGCTTATGTAAAACAAATAAAAAGTATTAACTTGCCCTACTGCAGTATTCTGCATTCTTTAATTAACCTCGTTAAAATTTCATTGGTTACTTTACCCCTGGAAAATATTAACCTGGAATAAACGAAATAAACTACCGCTAGCGAAAAAAATAAAAAAATAAATAAAAAATAAATAAATAAAAAATACAACGCTCTTTGTGTAAATATATGGAGCTTAGGTCGTGTGGACAATGTTTATAACATTGTAATTACGCATTCCCATCTCGGCAGCAGCCAAATAGCGTAATGGTGAGAAGCGTTGACTGTCGCCTCGGCTAGAAGTAGTTGCTGGTCTAGCTACCCGGATGAGCAGTGATACAGCGAAACATTACTGTATGTTGATGACACATATATATATATATATATATATAAGGAATGAAAAAATACCAGCGGTGGTTGACGTTATGTTTTGAGAAAGATAGAAAAACCGAATGAAATTATTAAAAAATCAACGTTTCGTCCTTATTTCAGAGGACATCTTCAGGATAATTGAAATAAAAATGTAAGAAAAGAAAAAGTCATAGATCGTGCGAAAAAGACAGTTTTTGAATCCTACCCATGTCGGGAAGGACAAACATATGTGTGCGTATGGGAAGGTTGGGTTGTTCCATGTCTATATATACACTTTTAAAAATGTACATATTTATTTTAACGCATTTTTAAAAGTGATATATAGACATGGAACAACCCAACCTTCCCATACGCACACATATGTTTGTCCTTCCCGACATGGGTAGGATTCAAAAACTGTCTTTTTCGCACGATCTATGACTTTTTCTTTTCTTACATTTTTATTTCAATTATCCTGAAGATTTCCTCTGAAATGAGGACGAAACGTTGATTTTTTAATAATTTCATTCGGTTTTTCTATATATATATGTGTGTGTATGTACACACGCACATATACATATATATGTACACACACACATATATATGTACACACACACATATATATATGTATGTACACGCGCACATATATATATATATATATATATATGTACACACAAACATATATATATGTATGTACACACACACACATATATATGTGTACACACACATATATATATATATGTACATACATATATATATATATATATATATATATATGTATGTATGTACACACACATATATATATATGTATGTACACACACACACATATATATATATATCACACACACACACACATATATATATCACACACGCACACACACACATATATCACACACACACATACACATATATATATATCACACACACATATATCACACACACACATATATATATCACACACACACACATATATATATCACACACACACACATCACACACACACACACACACATATATATGTATGTATACACACATATCTATATATCTGTTTGGATTGAAGAAAAGCAGAAAATAAATACAGGGTGTCTCAAAAATGTACTCACGCTTCGAAGGACATAAAACCGTTACAAATAGAGCCAAATGGAATAGTTTTAAAGAGAGGAGACAGATGTAATTGAAGAATCATGTCTACAAATGGTCAAAGGTTATTATTCAGACGACGCTGGAAACAGTTAAAGTGCGAATACATTTTTTGAGACACACTGTATTTTTTTTTCTATGCAGTCACGTGACCGGGAAATATAAAGCTTTGACAATCTGCGTGCGCGTATAAGTGTGTAGAGAGAGATGAAGACAAAAAAAAAGTTAGAATTTCAAGTTTTCCGATATTTTGAAAATGAAAAGAAAACTTAAGTGGCAGTGACCATTAAGTGTTCATTTCCGTGTCGACACGGAAGCCGTTTCCATGCCAGTCAAACTTTTCATTCTTGAAACTATAATACCTATTTTATATATTTAAAAAAAAATATTTTTAGGGGATGGCGCATAGCTTTATACTTGTTTTGAATACTGAACACATTCTTTTCTTAAAATATATTACGGAACACTTGTGTGACATCGGCAGGGATATATAGATTAAGTCTAATAAGAACAATTTCTACACAGACAAGAAATTAAAAGGAAAAAAAAAATGAAAGGAAATACGAGATACAAGAAAGACTATTGTAGACGGTTTTACGCATAATAATTTTAATATACTAGCAGGACGCCCGGCGTTGCCCGGTCGCAAGGTACGCTTAAATATGACATTTCAATTCATACAGAGTTCGTATTTATTATGAAAGAGCCAATTCAATATCGATTATGATATTGTACCTAATATATCAACCCTTTTCAGGTTATTTAATGCCGAATCCAAAGATTTTGAAGAATTTTTTTTAACAGAGTCTATTTGTTGTTTTCAAGTTAGTTTCTATTTAACCCATAGTTGGGACCCTAACAGGTACTACCACCCCGGGTCAGAGTGGACCTAGGAGCAATGGCAATTAAAGGGTGGCTCCACACTCCCCAAAGCCCACAAGATGGGCCTCACCACTGGATATAGTTTAAGGTCATATCCAGGACCTTAACTCGTCTGAAGTGCGTTTGCGTATCTAGTTCAAGTGTTTCTTATGCGTGGAATGTGGTCCTTCCACCATGTAGACCATCCAGCCGATCCTGTCCTTGATTGGTCTCTGCTCCCAGAAAGTATTATTATCTTTGTGCATCTAGAAAAATACTTTTTTCTCCCAGCACGCAATTCTTCTTGGGGACAGTTGTCTTTGCGGGTTTTATTCGTTTTGGCAATAGTCTGTCAAAAACGGACTGTATTTTTCTCGCGAACATCACTTCCGGCGGAGACATCTGGGATGGTGTATTGTCGTTAGGCGTCATACGATACACCTGAAGAAATTGTGGCAACGTCTTTTCGGATCCTCTCTTGAGGATGTCCACAAATCTTTCGGCCTGTCCATTTGACTAGGGGTGGTATGTTGGAGTTGTGATGTGGTCCACTTAGAAGTCCTTCATGAGCTCTTTACAGTCTTCGGATGTAAACGGAGTGCTGTTATCTGACACTGAACAGTCGACCACTCCAAACCGTGCGAATAATTCATGAAGAGTTTTTTATAGTGAAATCTATAGTTTCCCCTAACCTTCAGGCCATTTTAAGAAGCTATCCACAATTATGAGGTAATAGTGTCCATCAAGTCCTCCGTGTAGTACATGTGTATATGTGGGAGTCAACTTTGGGTCATGGGCTAAATTGAATTGGTGGTAATTTAGTAGCTAGTGCACATCCTCTGCATGCTTTCACTTTTTCTTTAATATATTTCTTTATGTTTTGCCAGTACACGTATGAACTTTTCATTCTGGTGACACCAGGGTGTCCTGTGTAAAAATCCTTTAACATTTTTTGGAGGGTTGCTGGAACAACTACTCTCTCCCGATGTAATAATAATACCTGGTCGCAGTTTGAGAAAATCTACTTGTTCATCAATTTGCAGGTTTTTTTTGTTTCTCTTATAAAATCGTCGCTTTCGGCTTCTTTCCTTATATCGTCCAAAGTAACGGAAGTTCTTTCACAGTGTTGCATAGGATTGAACTATAATCTCTCTCTGATCATAGTGATACAATCACCAGGTCTTTAAGTTGTTCACCACATCTTGATATTAACCTGGATAACCCGTCTGCAGGCCATAACTTCTTGGACGGAAGGAACTCTATATCAAAGCCCTAATTTAATAAGATTGTTTCCTATTTCTTCGAACCTAAGATAGAGTTTAGCGGCTTGTGGTCCGTTTGAAGTTTGAAATGTTGTCAATGGAGAAGTCTGTGAAAGCTTGTTGCAGCGAAAGTGATGCTTGAGGATTCTTTCTCTGTCTGGGAATAATTCCTTTCCGCAGGTAGTAGGGCTCTTAACTCGTGTGCTATCGGTTTCGTAGAACCGTCGGGCATTTTATGCAAGATACACGCGCCGATTCCATATGCGCTCGTGTCACTTATGACGATAATGGCTAAATCTGGGTTGTAATGGGTCAAAAATAGTTCCGGTGTGAGCACCCCTTTTAACTTTTCGAACGCTATCTTGCATCCCGTTGTCCAGTTCCAAACCTTGTTCTTCCTAAGTAGTTCATTTAAAGTTGCCCGCAATGTGTGCATATTAGGAATGAAGTTATTGATAGTGATTAGCTAAGCCTAAAACAAATTTTGCAGTTTTGTTATGTCGTGTTGCTCAGACATATTTTTATTGGTATGCCCCTGTCTGGATCTGTCCTTCTACCCTTCCCATCTAGTTATCTATCTGCCCGAGGTATTTTATTTGATCGAGGAAAAAATTCACATTTGGTGGCTTTAAGTGTGCAACTGTACTCGTTTATCTTCCCGAACATCTGAAAAACGGGTTTTCTATGTTGCTCTATAGATTCGCTTTTGATTAGAATATTATCCAGGTATCTGATGGAAAAATCAAGACCGCTCAGCAGTGTGTCGATTATCTGTTGAGAGATAGCTTTCGGAATCAAAGTCGCACAACCTAAGCTATTGAACTTAAGTCCCTTTTGAGTGGTAATGCACAAAAGTTTTGAGCTTTCTTCTTCAACGGAAATCTGTAGGTACGCTTCGCTCAGATCTATTTTTGAGAATATTTTCCCGCCATTTAGTTTCATAAAAAACTTCCTCGAGGCTAGGTAGCGGGTAATGATGATCCTTAAATGCTGCATTCAACTTGATCGAGAAGTCTTCATAAACTGATATCCTTCAATTTTTTTTTTAATGCATGGTGGGGGCAGCCCACTTGCTGTAGTCGACTGCTTTGCCTTCGTTTCTCTTCTTTCTCTTTTCTTTTCTTTTTTCTCCTCTTTCTCTTATTTCTTCCTCTCTCTGTTTCTGTAATTCCAAAATATGAGTCTGCTGTAAACGTATCATTTCAACTAGTTGCCTTGAAAGCGCTTCCATTTTGAAAAATAAATAGACTCACAAGACAAATCTGGGTCTAAGAAATGATAAACAGAAAAACCGCGACTTTACGGAGAAGATATGCCAAATTATTATTCACTAAGAAAAAAAAGTCACATACATGTGGTTTTAACAGAAAAAAATTTTCAGTTCTACGTCAATCTTTTGCAAACGGTACGCTGCGTTTCTTTTTGAAGACTGGGGTGGCATTGTCTTGTAATTTGAATTTCGCCTCCATTTTTGTACAGCGGTCTAGTTTGTCCGAAAAAAAAACAATTAAGGAACGACTCATTTAGGTGTTTTAGTTTTTCAGCTTGTCCACTTTAACAAAAATCGATAATGGGCGAGTCCCAGAGTTCAATTTTTTTAATTCAGTCTGTCCCAAAAAGGTTATTAGTGTTTTTTTTTAATGTAAACATCTTGAGTTCAGTGGTTTTCCCTTCAACGTTATTGGTAACCTCACCATTAAATCTTATTTTTTTCTCCAGTTATTGAATGAGCAACGTTTTTGGTTCTCATCATCTTCGGTTATCAATTTAAACGACCGGACCTTTTTGTCCTTCGCTTGAGTCTTCGTTGTTTTTAAGTAGCTCTACAATGCGAGGCTTTGTGCCCGTTGCATCTGCACCGATCACATTTTCTGGACCAGTATGGACAACCCTTCTTCCAGTGGAGTTCGCCATATCCTTGGCATGGATGACGGGGTAACTTGGGATTCTTTTGGGGAGTTTTCCGGAGGGTTATGTTTGGCTTTCACTTGACTTTGAAGAGTAAGATTTTTTTTATTACTTCGTACCTTTCTAATGTATGCTACATCAGTATCTTCTATGTCTTTGGAGTCTTACTTCTTCGAGATGATTCATTGGCATTCGTCAGTCAATTGTTGAAGGGTTACGTTTCGTTTCTTTTCAAATCTGTTAAGTGCCCGGCGTCTGAGTTCAGCGTCCTTAGTCGACACTAAGCCTTGAATGAAAATCAGAACCTTAAAGTTGTCGGCTGTCAATGAGGATAGTTTGAATTGTCACAGTGTCTGTTTACGACTGAAGCAAATGTGGCGTAATCTTGGTCTTTGCCTGTAAGATTGATGCATCTCCATCTTTTACGGATTAAGTTGATTTTTGGACAGTATAATTCCATCAAAGATTTTACTGTTTCGTTGAAGGACAATTCGCTCGTCTGCTTAAAGATGATGTAGTTCACGAACTCATGTTCCGCAGCTTCCAATTTTTGTGATAAAAGATGAAGCTTTATCTGCTCGCTCTATGACTTACAATCAATCCTGAATGCGTTATTAAATCTGCGGAAATAGGTTTCAAAAGTAAACTTCTCTTCAGGACAATAGTGAAATGTTTCTAATGCTAACCAAATCGCGGTTTTGAAAAAAAAAACATTCTGGTCCGACTCGTTGCGGTCTTTCTTCCCCATTACTTTAGTTAGTAATTCCAAATTTTTTCTTTGTGTGTGTCTGGTTTTCCAGTAGTTTTTCGCTGAATTGTCTTCTTTTCGCTTCTCTTTTTCTCCTCTTTCTCTTTTCTTCTTGTTCGCTTTTGTAATTCCAAAGTCTGGGCTAGCTGTAAACGTATCATTTCAACTAGTTGTCTTGAAAGCGCTTCCATTTTGAAAAATAAATAGACTCACAAGACAAATCTGGGTCTAAGAAATGATAAACTGAAAAACCGCAACTATGCGGAGAAGATATGACAAATTAATATTCACGAAAAAAAAAAACGTCGTTCTAACAGGAAAAAAAATGTTCAATTTTCCACAGAGAACAAAAGACAATTGCGAATTTCACTCTCTCGAGCAGTAAAAAAAAAACTATGAAGAATTTGAAGTTTAGAAAAATTTGGAATAATAAAACGAACTGAAAAGACTTTTCGTAGCAAAAATCCAGTTGGGTATTCACGTTGTTGTCCTGAATTCTCATAATGGAGAAAATGCGGTTTCGATCCTTCGTAAAGTTGACATACTTTTTTTCTTTTCTCGTTGTTTTACGGAGAAAACAAAAATCATCCAGACTATCGACAGAGAAATGTTTAGGTCACAGTAATAAAACACTTTTTCAAATGTATACCGTAAAACGAAAATGGCTTCTTGCAAAGAGGAAAAACTTAGATATTTGCACAAGCGAAAGTCGGCCAGCCCGCAAAAAAAAGCTACATTTGTTTTCCCCTTTGTGTGTTTAAAAAATAAAATTTTCACTTTCAACGAACGGTCCAAAAATAAAGGCTTTTGGATAAAGGAAAAAAAATTGTAGAGCAATAAAAATGTTTTATTTTAAATTTGTAAAACTTCACATGATTTGCACAAACCAGAAGTTAGAAATGAATTAGGTCAATTCTTTAGCAACAGACAGCGTTGTAGATCTTTTTCTACTCACGACTTTTTGAAAAGGTGAGGTCGTTTTTCGTCGTTAAAAAACTTTGTGTAGCCAATCTTTAACTTTTCAAAGCAGGTAGAAAAATACGAGTTTGTTAAACAGAAGTTAGTAGTTTATCCAAGGGAGATCCTTGTGGGTCCTTTTTTCGAATCTATACGTCGCCAAAGTTGTTGTCCGGTTTAAGGGGTCACAATATTAAGGTGAAAGAGTCCTGGTGTACATTGCGAGCGGTTAAAATACGCGTGTGCTCTCAGTATTTATTTATTTCCCCACGAAAACAAAATGTGACGCAAGGTCCTTTTTAATGTGGGGAAAAAAACAGCTCTCCCAAAAGGGGTCACTCTGGCAGTGTGCAAAAATAAAATTGCATTAGCATAGGAAACGTTTCCCTCTCCATTGACAAAGAACAATTTAACTTGAGTGCAGTCTCGACGGCAGATATGTCTGGCTTGCATGCCCGTGCCAGATTAATCCATACCACCAGCGATATAGGGATATTTAACTACCACAGAACAATAAATCTATATAATTATAAAACTCAAATGACCTTGTAACAATGTATATAACCCACAGTCCGATTTACGACATCCGGTTGCGTATGCGCGCATAACCTGCGCACTGAAATATTAACGTTATTATTTCGAAACTATTATTTAACATGCGAAGAGTGGGGTTTAAAATAACTTAAACGTAATACAGAAATGAACGATGTAAAAAAAAAAGCAGACAGTATAAACAATTGTTTATTTGGATAATTTAAACGCGAAAAAAAAAGAACAATTCGGACGTTGAAATATTAACGTTATTATTTCGAAATTATTATTTAACATGGGAAGAGTGGGGTTTAAAATAAACAAAAAACAAAAGAACAAATGGGACGCTGAAATATTAACGTTATTATTTCGAAATAATTATTTAACATGGGAAGAGTGCGGTTTAAAATAAACGTAATGTAAGAAATGAACGATGTAAAAATTTTAAAAAATATAAAAAATATATATCAAAATTTGAATTTAACTATAATAAGTATTATGGTATCTGTTCAGTGCACATTTTCCTATAAGTATGGCCAACCATAATTTAGAAACTGTATTTTTTTTTTCAAAAATAATCAATTATAATAAACAGAACGACTCAGAAATCTATCTATATTCTTTTTTCATTTTAATATACTTTCAAAGAAGTGTTTCTGTTATGTAAAAAAAACAAAACTATTTTCTTTACGTCACAAATGTCACTCTCATACATGAATTCCATAGCTAATATAACATACTGACCCAACGGGTCACGGGTAGTCGAGTAATTAATTAAAGCTCGTTTTTCCACGGGATATGCAAATTTGTTAATATTCATGCGGTCATTCGTATATTTATGACTGAGTATATTAAGGAGTTTGTTTTAATGATTTTTAAATTGATACAGTAGATCTGGCCTTCGGGCAAAAAACACAGTGTAGTATCTGTCCTGATGCTACAGTTACGTTAATTTGTTCTTAGTCAATGGAGGAGAAACCCTACTATCCTAAAACAATTATTTTTCTGTTTTTGCCTCTTTCTAGGATGCCCCTTTTTGGGAGCTGGTGTTCCCTCCACATTAAAAACAAGGTCCACTTCCGAAAGGTTTAATGCCCTTCACAAGAGTCTTGAGCGCACTATGAGGCTTTTCAAGCTAGTATCCTTCTGCAGTAGCATTGCAACACAGTGCATATGAGCGCGTGGCAAAACTATCAGCAGCGGCGAAGTATGGATGGCTTCTGAAGAGATAAGCAGCCGCAGTAGCCGAAAAAAGCGCATATGCAAATTAGGAAGTGTGTGCGAAAAGAAATAGGAAAAAAATGAGAAAACTGCACCACGTGGTCGGCAGAAGCAAAGTATGTGTCGAAAATAATGGATATGTAAAGTCGAGGACGAGAATGGGCCGGCTGTGGCCGGCATGCGGTCGGAGGAAAGAAAAACCACTAAGCTAGATGGATATGTGATAAATTTTTAAGGTGTTGTCGAGACTAGAGAATAACGATAGTAAATGTTTTTGTTGCAAAAGAAAAAATGCGGATTTTTATTTATTTATTTCCTTTGTTTATTTATTATTATTAATTTTTATTTATTATTTTTATTTATTTATTTTATTTATTTACTTTGTTTATTTTCATTTATTAATATTTATTTATTATTTTTATTTACTTATTTATTTTTATTTACTTATTTCCGTTCTTTAATTATTTTTATTTATTTATGTATTTATTTTGTTTGTTTATAACTACAACGTTACAGAATCCTAATCGTACTACGAGGCCTTCTGGACCGTCGATTGATCTTTGGGAACCACAGGAGCAATTTCCCAACAGGTTCACCCAACCAACACTAAAAATTGGTGTTGCACGAAGACAACGATACATCATTTGTCTGTTCCATGATCTTGCTACAATATGTTGTAGACAACACGTAGCATCTTGAAGTATGGTTCAGTAAGCAACGTGTAGTTTCTAGGAGTCTGATGCGTAGAGCAATACGAATTCGATCGATGCATTGAGAACTTAGAATTTTGTCTTATTTATGGTAGTTGATTTCAGAGTTTATCGAGTGTATTGCGCCTCGCACTTCGCCAATACGCATATACATATCATAACCAGAGTTCGTGAGTACTCCCAGATATTTGGAGTACTTGAACAAATTTTATTGGTGTTTCAAGCATACAATTAAATTACAATAAGTTTTGCATTTTATATGAATATAACTAAATGGGGTATTATGTATATCCAACTGCATAGGAGGTGAGTGCACGCGAGAGGGTGGAAGGATAAGACAGGAATAAAATATGATGCGAAAAGGGTTTTAAAAAAAACTGTTATCACTATGACTAGAACAACATAATATTCTTATTGTTTTGACTCTCGAGTATATATCCGACATTGTTAGACGCAGTTAACCAACCAAGAACTTCATCATTCTATATAAGATGTCAATATAAGCATATAAGATATCAATGGATACACACTCGAGAGTTAAAACAATGAAAAGAATATGCTGTTGTCCTAGCCCTAGTTATCACACTGAATAGTCGAGAACAGCAAGAATAGTAAAAAATCAGTCACGCACACAATTGAACTCGTACTGAATAGACAATAATAGTGACCACTTGTACCTACACACATATCAGAAATCCTAGTGAGTATACTATAAGAGTGATCACCTACAACGTCCCTACTGTTAACTATTGAGTATACAATATCAGTGATCACCTGTCACAACCTGTGCAAGAACTCCAAGCGAGTATACAACAATAGTGATCGCATGTAATGACTCGCATGAGAACTCCTAGTACGTATACAATAATAGTGGTCACTTGTGAGGAGAACTAGTGAGAATACAATAATAGTGAACTAAAAACTCCTAGTGAGTGTACTATAATAGTGACGAAAAAAAGTGAAATGTGTCGGCTTCTGTTTCAGTACAGACATCGTGTGGGTGTAGTCGAGAGTGGCGTTTCCTATCAACGCGTCTATGTACGCCCGCTGTGTTCTCGATAATCTTTTAATGGACACTACTTTAAATACCAAACGCGTGTCAAACGAATTAGAGTGCAGTTAACAGTTGGTTTCCTGTTTTGGTTTCCATTGCAAAATGAAAGGTCAGCAGAAAAGAAAGTGAAAGAAAAAAAAACGATTCGAGTTGTTCTTCGAAACATTTCATGACTATGCACATGAGCGGATATATAAATTGATACATCAATTGATTTTTGTAGAAGGTCGGAGGTTACAGTGGCTGCAACGTTGTGAAAGAAACACGTAAAATGAAGATAGTAATCAGATTAAACGAAATAATATTGATCAGTTCATTCTAGATATTGCAGATAAAATAACATTTTATTTCGACTTTAAATCTACATAGCCAGTGCGTGCGATTTTATGTCAGTGTAGATATACTGACCTATCTAGCCATACTGACAAGCCGTAAACAACTAAACAACTGCGTAGAAAACTGTAATATGATAATCTTAGTTCATCTCAAAAGATTTATATTAAAATGAAATATTTATGCCCCGTGTGTGTGTGTGTGTGTGTGTGTGTGTGTGTGTGTGTGTGTGTGTGTGTGTGTGTGTGTGTGTGTAATTATGTAAGCCCCTTTAAGTTGAAATAAAGTCGGTCAATTTAGCTCCCATATACAGATCATCATATAACGATTAGCTCACTCTGACAGACGTTTTTTTTGGGTTTTTTTTACATGGGGGTCACCACTTATCAAGGCCCGGAGGTCACTCAGGGATAAGGGTTATTGCGTGTACAGTAATCAATGAGATAGTATTGTAGTAATCATTAGTATTGGAGATTTGATAGAGTGTCTTACTTAAGTGGGCGATTTTTTAGGAATTTGTTTATGTTGGATTTGAAGACATCCAAGTTGTAATCAGGTGGGAAACAGGCGAACGGAAGAGAGTTTCACAATCGTGTACTCATGAGAAAGGAGCTCTGCTCATGGAATCTACGTTTGGATTAAAAACATTTAAAAATAAATGTTTAAATTTCAACGATATTTCTCGCGGTTAACGGTGGCCGCATTGATTTGGTCCTTGCTAATGGAGTCAGAAATGGCTTCGAATCGGTCGACCGGTGTTAATACTGACACCATGCACTGATGATTCCCGAAAGGATGAAACACTAGTGTCTGTAAGCATTTAATTATTATAGTAAATAATTTATACATACATATACATTATATATACATATTTATATACATAAATTTGCATTACTATCTGTTTGTTCACAATTTGATTAACATATACAAAAGGTGCATTACTTTATTTCTATATATAGTACGATTCTTGCAAAATATACAATTAAGAGATCACCTCATTTGCATATAACAGTAAGGAAAACCGATGTTACTAAATAGCTGTATGTTAGTTAATATTTCTAGCGAGAGAATTGTTTTAAGTCTTCTATCAATGATTGTTATGTAATCAACTTTAAATCACAGGTATATTGATAATATATTTAATTTATTTGAAATTATTATTTCCGACATCGGTTTTTTTTTTAAAAGAAACAGTTATTTACCCTGTAAACTTCTAAACATAAAAACAAAATCTCTTCATCGAATAATTTACTAAGTTTCTAGCGTGAAAAAATAATTCCGTGTAGACAGAAAAGCGTTTTACCTTTTTTTTCATATTAAAAAAACACACACACAAACTGGAAGGATTTAATTTGTGTGTGTTTTAGCCAGTGAAAGGCATTTTCTTAAACTTCACTTAAATGTCACGTGCGCGTTATTGTTTATAAATATTTTTTCCGCCTAGGAGGTGACCAGTCGTCGTGGTACAGCGAATAAAAACGTTTTGCAAATTATCTTTTCCTTTCGTTTTAGTTTCGAGCCTGCCTACACGACTAAGTTTTTTTTTTTTTTTTTTTTTTGTAGATAACTCGGACACTTGCTATTTTTATTGAAACAAAAGTTGTTTTGATTCATTTATTTTTTTTATTTTGGGAGGGGGGGTTCAACGCACAGGCAACAAAAAGTGCTCGATATCTAGAGAATAGCTTTTCCTCTTTGTATCTCTTCTGCCGAAATATCTGGTGGAGAGTATCGCGTACTTTTTTTTTTCTTTTTTTTTTTTAGCGATAACGCATGTTTTTATCCGTTCTTTTATTCTTGAAATTGTTGTTGGGGTATCAACGTTGTCCAAAATGATAATGATTAATATCCTTAGTACAGCAGATGTGTTCAAAACGGAACTTCATGTCGACCCGGGCAACGCTGGGTACCCATGCTAGTACATATATCTATAATATAAAGCTGAACGTCTGTGTGTGTGTGTGTGTGTGTGTGTGTCTGGTCACGAATATGCTCCTGTATGGTTGACTATTATAAGAAACTGATCACATATAATGATAGATGTATCGAGACACAGGAATGGGTATGTTTGATCTGGCATAATGATGGTTCATTAAAATTGTGGGGTCTGCGTACCATCCTGGTCCACAAAGTATGGAAATAAAAAAATTAAAAATAAAAAACGTTTACAAGTGTTTTTGATATAGACGTACATAATACTTTGATAAGTATGTTTTAACTTAAATAGGGATGGTATAATAAAATTGTGGGGTTTGCGTTCGCGCCTGGCCTCTATAGAATGGAAATAAGCACAAACTTTAATAAAGACTTTTCATATCTATCTGCGTAAGTATACTTTGATAATTATGTTTCAGTTTGAAGAAATATGGTATAATAAAATTATGAGGTGTTCGTTCGCGCCTGACCTCCATAGAATGGAAATATGTCACAAAGTTTACCAATGTTTTTTTAATATAGATCCACAGAATATTGTGATAAGTGTTTCAGTGTGAACAGGCACGGTATAATAAATTATGGGGTTTATCTATTTTATTTTTACTTTCATCATATTTTGCTTTGGTTTTGATACCCCCAAATTCGAAGCTATCTCTTTACAACCCTTCCTTTTGAGAACCTATTATACTTTCATAAATCAGAGTCCATTTTCTGCAGGCTGTTTTTGAACCCAGTCAACGACAGGTACTTTTGCTAGTATATATATATATATATATATATATATATATATATATATATATATATATATATATACACTGGCAGGCCGCCTGGCATTGCCCGGTCGTAAATACGCTTAAATATGATATTTTGATTAATTCAGATATCGTATTTATTAATATATTGTATTGTGCCGTATATATATATATATATATATATATATATATATATATATATACTAAGGATTTAAAAGGTTAAAAAAATTACTTGTAGGCCATCACAGAGAATCGAAATCAAAAAATTTATCTTACAATTTACTTTTTTCCTTTTATGTTAATGCCTGAGCCACGAAGACATGTTTGCTGCAAGGCTATAAATTAAAACATGACCCAATAGCTATTACGTTACGCATGCATATATTTAATGCCGTCGCTAGTCTTTCACATATGCATAAATTTAACATTAAAATGTGTCAATGTATTAATAATTTAGTTGATCTTCAACTGCACATACAAGAAATAAAATAATTATAACCTTAATATGGTGACATAGAAATCGTTTTTATCTTAATAATCGTTATGGATAATAAAATTAAACCCTAGTAACTTCAATAGCGCAAGAAAAGAGACAAAAATCTCTAGAAGAAATCCAAACCAAGATACTGGTACAGGCGGGCTGAGAAGAAGTAAAATAAATATTTATTAATATATAATATTGAAAAGAAATGAGATACATAACAGGGATGAGTATTGTGAAGGTAAGATTAGAAATATAAGTTTTATTTTACAAAATTAAATGAGGATGAGTAATAAATGCTAAAAATCAAAAATATATATTTTGAACATTTGAAACGTGAGATTTTGGTGAATCGATAAAAATTAAATAACTAGAGTTATCCCCCTTTAAATACGGTAAATTGAGAATAGATAAGGAAGAGATAAATAAATGAAATTAAAATAAGAATGATAATACAATAATTAAAACTTTTTAAAAAAAACTTAAATTATAAATTATTGACTAAACAAGTACGGAATGTAGATTTATTTTTTAATTTATTAATAAAATTTTCTGTTGAATTAACTTTTTAATAATAATTCCTTCCCCATGAAATAAAATATTAAAAATTATTTTGCAATTCTTAGATGAATAACAAAAGATACGAAACTTTCCACGCTGATGTGGTTGAGACATAAATTTAATCGAAGATTTAAAGGTGTCATCCAGTACTTTGGAAGTAAATAAAAAAATACATATTTTAGGAATAAGAAGATAGGGTGATTCATAAATTCCAGGGCAATCGAAAAAATGATTAAACAAAAACATGAGGAGAGGGAAGGTAGGCTCAACTGCTTGGTATTGTAATAAACAAAAAATGGGGAAAAAGTTCATTTTAGTGATGAATCTAAATTCAATCTTTTCGGATCAGACAAAAGACACATGTCAGAAGAACAAAACATGGAGAAAAACTGTCCCCTAAATGCGTCAAAAGTACAATAACTTTTGGAGGGGTCAGTATAATGGTATGGGGCATGATATCTTCAAAAAGAACTGGCCCTTTTTTGAGGATTCATGGAAAAGTTAATGCCCGACAGTACAGAGAATTGATTACAGAACATGTCGTTCCTAATCTTTCTGATTCTGATATCTTTATGCAAGACAACGCACCGTGCCATAAAGCAAAAATAGTTTTAGAAGAGCAATTATGGATTGGCCAGCTCAGAGCCAAGACCTGAATCCAATTGAAAATGTTTGGAAAAGTATCGGTGATAAGATCACAGAAAAAAAAAAAATCTTGATTCATAGGAATGTATCAGAAAATCCTGGAATAATATCTTACCTATAACACGTGAACGATTGGTTCTGCCTTGCAGCAAAAGATGTCATAGTGTGATTGAAAACAAGGGGGATTTCACTAAATAGTGAAAGGACTTTTTTGATTTTTCATCAATAATTTCCCCCGTTCCTTAACTTTTGGACGCCTGTAATTAAATTTATTTATATGTAAAAAAAAAAAAAAATACATACATACATACACAAATATATACCCATATATGTTAAATCCCCGGGGATACGGCATTCATCTGTTCTGGAGTGGGGGTCGTAAGGTGAAATTTCACCTTACAATCCCAACCCCAGAGCGGATTAACGCTGTATCCCGGGGGTTCTACTGTACACATGCACACACATTACATACCTACATGGATACACACACACACACACACACACACACACACATTCATTCTATATATATATATATATATATAGAGAGAGAGAGAGAGAGAGAGAGAGAGAGATAAGTAGATAGATAGATAGATAGATAGATAGATAGATAGACAGACAGACAGACAGACCAACCGACCGACAGATGGAGATATGCAGAGAAAGGGATAGAAAAAACACTTTTGTCAATTATAATATATTTTGTTCAGATTTCGTAGATCAAATATGGGTGCGCGGCTCACGTATAACAAATAATTCCTCTTATATATTTTGCGAAAACTGTAGTTAAATAGACATTAATCAAAATGTGAATATGTATTTAAAAATTTCATTAAAATTTGACGATTCGTTTATGTTTGCTCTATTTATTATCACCATGTGTTTATGCCTTCGAAATGACGAATATTTGGGGACGTTGTTTTAAGGTAATCGATTTTATGCTCGTATTTTCAACATTTTAGTACAACGAAAAATTGTGTAAAATATTACCAGTTTATTTGAGTTTTTTTTTTTATAATAAATTAGGTTAACGTTACACCGTATTGTATATTATTGTTTATCGTAAATACTTGGTCTACTCTGTTATTATTTAATCAACAGCTGGGGGTTAGCGTAAAGGACAGAGAGGGGTTCATACTTTTCCCAAATATTTTAGCGATCGTGGTGCAGTAGAGCTGGCAGTTGTTGCACGACTTCAATGGCTTTAACGCGCAATTCAACATGGCGGTATCATCTATATCATTTGGATACTGCTGTCATCTTGAGTGTCATTTTCGCAACGTTTTGGACAATGTAGCCTGCAATCTTCTTCAGTTATATCCTGTCGAACTCGGGAATCAACAAGGAATTTCGAATGGAACACTTTCTTTGCCGGTATTAGCCTGTTAGTAGTTCCCGTAGCGTAGTGAATAATATACCTTGTAAAACTCAGTTCTAAAGTTGCACTCTTCTGGAGATTGCAGGTTCAATTCTCAGTCGAAACTCAAAAATAAAACTACGAATTACTGAGGATTTCTTCCCAGTTATGGTTGACGAAACGATTACATGCTATACTTGTAGTTAGAAAAAAAGAAAGAAGAAAGAAAAGAGTTCCGTTCGAAATTCCCAGCAGACTTCAGAGTTAGAAAGATTCCCAGGTTCGATAGAAAAATTTCAGAGCGACAATATACACCTGAATAAAGTTACGTCAAAATAACACTCAAAATTGACAACGATTTCCTGAAGAATTACAATAAAACCGAATGATGGTATTAGTTATGCAAATCACGTACCCCCCCCCCTTCCCGAATTATTAAGCAAAGTCTACCCCGTCAAGCCGGATGGAAGGCTGAATGCAAAAAAGGAGGTCAATAAGTTATTAAAAAAATATAAATAAATAAATAAAAAAGGGCAGATGTTATTGCGAACGTGAACTTGAAATTCGGTTAACTCGTCTGAGAAAATGCAAGATCTGGGGCAAGAAGGAAGGGTTTCAGGTAGAGGAGAGAAATAGATTAGAAGCGGAAAGTGGGGGGGGGGTCTTCATTTTGACGAAAAGGCATCGGGAAAGTGGAATTAGTAGCGGTTTTTAGAAAGATTCGAGTTTGGCTCGAAATAGAAATAACAAAAAAAAAAAAAAATGCGGCGTGTGAAAAAAAAAAATAATAAAATAAGTAAAAAAACGCAGGAATCCCAGTGGTAATCGGTGCACTCGCTCTTATCAATAAAAGAACTGATAAGTATCGCAAGAAAATGCCAGGTACGTATGAGTTGCCATCGTTAAGAGTTTCGAGTCGATGGTTTGATGCTTAGATAAGAGAACGTCTAGTACTATTGTTTTGGTTTTCATTAAAAGATATTCAACAATTGGGATACTAATGTGTAATCATCTGTTTGTACTAGTGTTGGGACGATTAATCGGAGTCGGAACCTTTTGGGATATTGGAATCAAAAAAAAATGTGTGCCTATTTTCCAATGCTAAAACAATTCTTTTTAATTCTTTTTTTTTTTAAATTTGATTCTGTTCATAACAAAACAATCAACTGCTGGTAGTAATAATAAAATAATAAATACGTATTGATTTTAAATATTTATTGATTTTAAATATTTATTGATTTTAAACTATCCATAAAGCTAAAATTTATAGATTACCCATCACAAGTGTATTTTTACGTTTGAGAAAATATGTGCACATTTATCGTGTGTCTTTACGGTAGTCAGGAAAAATAGCAACTTTATAGTTAAATATTAAGAGATTTATGAAGAATCAGAATCATTAAATGTATTGGAATCGGTAATTGTTTCGGAATCGGGATAAATATTAGAATCTCCCCATCAGTTTGTACGTTCCACTTTTTTTTCGGAAACTATACAGCCGATCAAGCTGATCTTTTGTATGGACTTTTGTTATAAGGTGCAGCGAACTGGATATTATGAAATTCGTTCGATGCACGGTTAGAGATTAATTGGGATTAGACACCAAAATACTGCGAGGTGACGGTAGTCTCGTGGTTAACGATATTACATGATTACTTGGGTGTTTGTTTGAATCCAGTTCGTTCCACAAAAATCACTTTCAATTCAGATGTTAGCAACTTTCTCATGGTCCCTTCCGTAAGTACGCGATGTCTTTCTAGAAATAATTCTGATTAGAAAAATATCGGGGAAACCAATGCCAACAATCGAATTTTGGGATTCATATAATACTAGCCTGGGTGCCCGGCGTTCCCCACGTGTTTGGAGGTGTGTGTTGAGCAAAAGAAAAAAAAAGTGGTAGCAGGCAGGCAGACTCGAACCCGTGACGCGAAAGCGGAAAAGAAAGTGAAAGAAAATCTGACGTCTTACCGCTACTCTATGACGCGGCCGGAAATGTAAAGCGTTCAAATTTAAAGTACTCAATCAAAAACAAAAGATGACTTGCAAAAATGGAGTTGCTTTTAAACCTCCCAGGAAAGCAAATTAGACACAAGGTCGTTTTTAATGTGGGTGAGTGGGTGGGACCAGCTCCCCCCAAAAGGGGACACTGACAGTATCCAAATAAATAGTAATTGTCCCAGTATGAAGGGTTTCCCTTACATTGACCAAGGACCAATTACTGAACAGATACTACCCGGCCTAAAGGTCAGGCGTTCGCGTTTGATTAGTTTCACTTTATTTATACAAAAAAGACAAACAAACAGCCAAGACGACAGCACGGTGGGAATTTTGTTTTACTCTATCAAAAAAAAAAAAATGATAGAGATGATGTCTGTTTGCGAATGCGAGATATTACGATCTGGGAAGTATGTGAAAACTTCTCGCAGAATCTACTGACGTGAGAATCCTGATGCAAAAAGCCTTTCGTGGACATACACAAACGGTCGCGCCCATTTTGCCCTTTATATAATAGATGATGACCATAATACTGCATTTACTATAGAAATTTTCTTGGAAACTAATGTTTTGATCTGACCGAAATTTTCTATTGACCTTTGCTGTTATGAAGTACAGCGAACTAAGTATTATGGTATCCGTTCGATATTCAGTGACTAATAGGGATTAGTATTTAATGTAAGCATAAGCATAAATTTAACCATTAATTTGACATAAAGAATTCATTATTAGTCAACGGGTCATAACTTTTTGCCCTTTTTAACGGGATAAAAGTTAAGTTCGGTTAGAATCATCCTCATTTGTACCAGTATTCATAAGCCTTATATTGTAGATATTTTCTATCATCCAAATTATGTAATGATTAAAATTCGAATAAGTATTCAATACATTAGGTTTAGCAGCATTTTATCTTGATTTTAATAATTGTTAAGTGGACTTGAACGTGTTTTGTACGAGGAATTACATTTACTTGTCCTGGGACGGGTATGCTTCTTATTACAGAAACAATCAAGTCGAATTACATGGATACGTTGCTGCAGTTTCAATGTAAATCCATTCTTTAAGCGTGTTTTAATAGATAAACCATGAAACCGCAGGTACGAGCAAAGTTGATTATTGTAAGCCCATCAACAGACATCCCCAAACGAAGAGCATATAAATGAACTCGTAAAAAACACATCCACACGAGAACCCAACAGTGTTCAGAATTGTTTTCGTATTTCCTTTTCTATTTGCTCGCTTGCTATTATCACACCTGTTCCTAAAACAGAAGGCGTACACTGTTCCTCTCACCAGAAGGGGGCAGACGTTAAATATACAACATATATTTACATCCGGTTTTCTGCACGAGTCATACACAAAACATCCAATATTTCCTTCATAAACACTTTCATGTATAAACAATTACTTCTGCTCATCTGAAGAAAACATTTCTATGGTATACAAAATATCACCGATCTTTATAATGAGGATTCAGTCTATAAAACTTTAAATCAGGCTGAAAATATAAGGCGTCTAACATTCATTTAACTTATCCATATTATTGGTCCCCCGATTTATCGGAGAGTGGCCTATGTTTTCAGTGGTGTCCGTGCTTTCATTAGTCCGGACTATTGCCAGATAACCGTCCATTAGTTTTTCCTGAAGGGGAGATTTTTTATTATAGATGTTTTAAGAAAAATAAAAATCGCAATACATTACATATATATCTGAATATATATATATATATATAAGGATTGGACAAATAATGGAATCACCTTGTGAATTTTGAATCAATTAACAGATGTTTTAAATCTACAAAAAGTTGAAAAATTACCAAAATTTTGGTTTTATGTTTTAAGATACAAGTCTTTTTATCGTAGTCCCAGGAATGTCTAAAAGGCTTTTGAGTGAAAAAAAAAATGTGTTGGCGCAAAACCTTTTCTGCCTCCAATTTTTCAACACTAGTCATCATAAAAAAAAAATTTTCTTTTTTTTTTTTATTTTTTTTTAAAGCAAATGTAATTCTAAATAAGCACCATGTTGTCCATTACTCAGAACATATAATAAAGTGCAACGTAATTATTTACATATAACTAGTGTTGGAAAACCGAGGGCAGAAAACGTTTTGCACAAACACATTTTTCCTCCACTCAAAAGGCCCTTTAGACATTCCTGGGACCACGCTAGAAAAAAAAACTCGTATTTAGCTAAGAACAAAACCAACATTCAGGTACTTTTTCAATTTTTATAGGTTTTGGCCTTTTGGCCAATATCAAAGTGTAGTATCTGTTCTTCAGATGCAGCACTTCCATTTCTCGTTCTCTTTCAGTGGAGGAGAAATCCTTCACGACTGAGACAATTTTTATTTTTGTACCTTTTCTCCACGTTAAAAAACGACCCTGGTGTCTAACTCTGTCCCGTGGGGAGGCATTGTAAATAGGTACAAGGTGTCCCAAAAAGATGTATACACACTTTAGCTAATTTTAAACAAGATGTTGGTTTTTTTCTTTGCAGATAAAACTCATCGATCCAAATGATGGCCGCCAGGCTAACCTTTGAAGAAGAAAAAAATCAATTCTAAAATGCTACTGAAAGCATGAAAACGTTTTAGTGCAAAGACAGTTTAGAACACTTTTTGGGACACCCTATATATTATACTATTGAAATAAAATTTTCTAATTTTTTATTCAAATATAAATAACACAAAGTTCATTTAAGATAGCTCGATAGTGCAATATTAGAGCTATAAATACTTTTATAATATACTGCTTCTCTGGGAACAGACACTTATTTAGTTATTGAATTTATTAAAATAATTATACTGCAAAATTTATAAACCGTTTATACTTATACTTTTGTGCGAAGTGGCGGAGACCTTCACTCTCCGAGTGGTTTTTTTTTATGTTACTCTATTTGCATTCAGTGTATCTGTCAATGTTTAAAAATAATTTAAATTTTTGTAATTGTAATCTGTTAATGGTTTTCAGGAATGGTACCGTTTCTTAAATCATTTTTTGCGCATACGTTTACAAACCGTATTGTCATATTTACCAGCGAAAACTAATGCAGTTTTGATATTGGTTTAGTTGTTTTGTTTTGCGGCATATCAACTCTTTTAGAGTTATTTCATGCCAAATCCAGTAATTTTGATGCTTGAAGTTCTTTATGTATCCAAATATTTATTAAATGGTGTTTGGTTTGATAGTTTTGTATTATGATACATCAACCCTTTTTAGCTTATTTAATGCAGAATCCAGTAATTTCGAAAAATGTTTATAATTTAAGTACCTTCAAATGTATTGGCTTTTTTTATGCAGGAAAATTTTTGGTCCCCTTACAAAAGGAGGGTGGCCTTGTAAATTCACCCTTATCCATTCGTCTGTCTGCACTTTTCTCAATAACTAAGCCTTGAAAGTTTTTTTAAATTTTGCACAAACATTAAGCATGATATAATTAAAAAGTAACAGAACGGATTTTCGGGGAAAACTCCGGTTCTCACCCCCCCCCCCAGCGGTTCCTTTGGGGTTAAAATGGCTAAAATTGACACTTTTGTGCATATTAAAAAAATTGATATCTTGGATTTTTATAAAACTTTCTGAAAAGTTGTAACTAACTGATTTCTATATGATTTTGTTTGTCTATACTTCACGATAACGCTTGGGTGTGCCCCACAGGCTCATTTAGGACTAATAAAAACGCTCCATTTCGGAGACTATTTTCCATATTTCAGTTCACCTTCAGCTTGGGTCCACATAACTTACTTTTGCTGATAAAATTCTTTGATTTTCAAAAAAAAAAAAACAACCTAATATTATGCTTCAATTGTGCTCATTCATTTCGAACGCACCCCTGCCATATCAAAGAATCTACTGTTGATTTTATATGTTGAATCATCTACATATCACATTAGAAATCTGTAAAACCAAATAAGTGACAGGAGTTTAGTAGAGACCGTTCACCAGACAGACAAAGTCACTTTATATAATATTAGTTATCCACAGACAATACTATTTCGTTGTTTACAACGAATCAGTACGGCTTGACAAGGCCGTCGAGCCGACAGTCTGCACCTCTACTCCTGCACCTGTCAATTGCAAGCGAAATCTAGATGTCAACAATATAAACATTTTTTGCAGCAAGTCAGAAAGCTCGAACTAGTTTTACCTGATGAGCAATGCCTGTCGGGAATTCGCATTTGAAAACTTGCAATTGCATGATGGTTGTTCATTTTAGAAATATCTTCTTTTTTTTTTTAGGCAAATCTCGTGGACGAGATTTTGTTGGAGACTTTGTTTTTCGCGTCAAACTCAAAGTAGACGAAATATTGGTTACTGATGAAAACTTGGCGTGTTGTTTATCATATCATGAAATATTCCAATTAATTCAATATTAACAGCTAGCTAGAAACTCAAGTGCTGTTATTATCTCAGTATGAAAACAGTCTTTATATTTCAGTTTAGAAATATACTTGGATTATTTCCAGTATATAATTTGTTATGATAACCAGTTTATTAACGGCTTTAACACTTATCCTTTCTCAGTCTAGAAGGATTGTTATTTCTCCCTCGATAAGGTAACATGGATTGTTATCTCGGTAAACTTTTTCAAAGTGTAGTATCTGTTCCGGCAGATACTGCACTTAAGATAATTTGTACCAGTCAATGGAGGGGAAACCCTCTATACTGGGACAATTATTATTTTTGGTAACCAGAGTGACCCCTTTTAGGGGAGCTGGTTTTTACCTCACATTAAAAACGGCCTTGTGCCTAATTTGCTCAGTGGGGGAGCAAATAAATACCATCTCGGTAAACTTTTACGACGTGCCCCAGCGTATTATAAACACTCCAACCTCCCCATGTTAAGAACGGCTTTCGAGGTTGGGGTGTTTATTCCGAAATCCGTTCTTAACATGGGGAGTTTGGGGTGGTTATAATACGCTGGGGCACGTCGTAAAAATTTACCGTTATTTCTTTCTCGGTAGGAAACATTAATGATGTTCAAATAACACTTCCAAGGATGCACTTGAATATTTCGCCTGCAAATGCACTCGATATAAAAAAAACATGAACTCACCAACCTTAAAGGGAACTAAAAAAGAAAAAAAAAATCGGTCACCCAACAAATCTGAAGGATCGATCTAAACTTGCCAAAGAGTTTTTTTTTTTTTAAATTTTTTTTTGCAAACACAGATCCTGAAAGTTACTTCAAATTAAGTGTTCACTTTGCAAAGTTTCGAGCCTTCACGATATTTTTTCAGTTCAGGGGACATGTCCTAAGCTTAGTGGCCCGCCGGCAATTTCCTTACAAAAACTCTACTAACGGGGTAAATATAGTCATTCACAGACAGTAGTGTTTCGCTGTTTACAGTATATCAGTGCGGCTAGACAAGCAAGTGCTTCAAGCCGGGATTATGCGCAGTTACGTCTCTTCTGTGCGAGAGGGACCGCAGATGAGAAAAACAACATCCTGTACTATGTTGCGAAATCAGTTTTGTATCAATAATCTAGTATATACAGACAGGTTGTTCTGGTAGCACCTGTCAATCGTACGCAGAATCTGTCTAGTATACAATTAAAGGATTGGGTCAGGAGTTCAGTACTTTCTAGAGCGAAAAATAATGACCCCAGTATTTTCCAAGGATCCCAGCAACAAAAATTATGTAAGACTTTAATTTTAGGTCTAGAATGGAAATCATTTCTATGAGCTTATCGTGGCAGATGATCTCGTTAAGAAAAGAGCGGTCCATTGAGACGGAGACAAAACGAGAATTTATAGGTTGCGATGTCAGATTAAATGCTATTCAGGTCGAATTTTAAAATGTTCACGTAACTTTATGTTAGATTTACAGATATAATTGAACCACTCAAACTAAAATTAAACAATTTTGGTGGTTTTTTCAGCATAGCAAAAATACAAAAAAAAAGTGTTGATAAAAATAAATGCATAAAAATTAATGATACCAAAGGCAAGATAAGTTCACCTTTTACGTACCTGGAAAAGTTTGTTTTTGGAGGAAAATATAAACGTATTTTAAAGTGTTTTTTTATTTAAAAAATAAAAGTAGTTAAAGCCTATGAAGTTAGAACGAAAAACAAAATAGTGGTCTTGCTCGAGAATCGCTCAAATAAACAAAATACTTGTCGCACTTTAAATTTTCACATAATTGGTGACACTTATTAGACGTTTTTCTGTCATTTTTTTGTTTAAATTTCGATTTTTGATCGATTATCGAGGTTTCACCATGATTAGAATCAGACGATTTATTTTTGTCCTTCCTCGACAAGATTTATTCTGCCTTTGTTTTTAATTCGAAACACTAAAATAAATTTTAACACACAAAAATTTATAAGTCGGTCGAAGAGTAACTTAGCTTGCCTTTGGAAATATGTATCTCATCTCATATATAATGTTCCCTCTGGACCAAAATACCGTGGGTTTGCAACAACAGATGCCACATACAAATTTATTATGTCTAGACTATTACTCATTGTATTAGGTAACTTTAAATCGCCATTTTAAACACATTTAGTCGTTGTAATAAACTCCTACACTTCCTCCTAGGAGCAACATTACAATCGCAACCATCTTTAAGGAAGTGCTTCATATTTTTTCCTCTAAATGCTGAGTCCTACCGCCCCCATTCATCACCAGGCGGTATTTTGCATTTTAGATAGATATGAAGTTTCACCCTTCGTAACTGAATCATAAACTTATTGACATAACAATCGTTCCCTTTCCCGTTACAAAAATAATAAAGTCTCCCCAGATTAATTCCGCTCCTTCTGACTGGATGAGCTCTGGTCATTCCTATATTCCGGATTTACTGTATTAGCTAAACAAACCATTAATGTACAATTCAAACATGGTGTCGCAATGATACCTGCCTGTGACTTATGAGTAAATTGCTTGCTCGTGCGCTTTGCACGTTTGGTTCAGTAAATAATTATAGTTTTTTTTAATTTTTTTTTAAGGTAATTCATTTATATACACTTTATTTAAACTTGCACGATCTATTGGATTCTCTCGCTGTATATATTCTCTCTCTCTCTCTCTCTCTCTCTCTCTCTCTCTTCGACGACAAAACAACAAACATTTATTTCCTCTCTCTCTCACTTGCTCGCTCGTTTTGTATCTCGCTATATATATATTCTTCCCATTTTGAAACCGTTAAACTGTTTTATACTTAACTATATTATGTGTTTTTTCATCACCTTATAATAAAAAATATATAAAAATATGTAACTTTTTTATAACAATTGATTTTATAGTTTTCTATCGCATATCTTTTCAAATAACTTCTTTGTTTATTTAAGTTAATATTTAATATATTTTGTCAAGCTGTTTAGATAATTTCCATTTTTTTGTTCTATGCCTCAATTAACAGACCTGCACGCATGTTTGAAAGTTAAGGTCTTGTTTTGGTCAAAACTACCGATTTTTTTTTACGCCGATTTCCTAGGCTACAGTTATAACGTAAATTTCATTACACTGAGAATTAAATTCGGTGAAATAATTTATTTAAATTTCCGGACTGATTCTTGAGATTGCGCACACGTTAAGTTTTTTTTTCTTGGGGGGGGATTAAATTTGGACATTAGGTCCACTTCCACTAGTTTATCTTAGAATGACTACTTTTATAGGTTTTCGACTATGCTGATTAAGAAAATCTCATTCAATTTTTTCAGAGACAAGTACTTATAGAGATATAAAGACCTGTATTACACACCGTAATTCACTGGCTACCAAGTTTGTACGCACGCGCGTTAAACAAATCTACTTCTCTCATACCGACACTGCCACCCCATATTTTTTTTTTTTTTAGCATTTACGGGGTGGGTATGCTGACAATGTTTATCACGGTTACATTTTGGCGAATTATTTTTCCACCCCCTTCCCCAATAAAAAAGGGGGTTGTCTACTCCGAAAGCTGTTCTTTACATGGGGATGTTAGGGGGTATCTATTCCTAAAGCCGTTCTTAACATGGGAGTTTGGGATGTCTAATTGTTTTGTTTTACACGTTAAAAAAGATGGCAAAACTATTGTTCACACTTTTATTAATTTATACTGATTTACGCATGTCGTCATTTGCTTCTGTTTGAATTATTCAAACAATACCTGCATGCTATCGCCCCAAACCATCACTAATCGCCAGTGAAAGCCAGATTAATTTAATTCGGCCACGGCCGGCAGTGTCGCAATTGTTCAGGGATGGTAGTGGCTACCACCACCAACAACAACAACCGTAGTTTACTTTTTTGTGAGGGGGAGGGAAGTCAGGATTCCAACGGGCAACGCCGGTTAACGGGGCTCTCTATAATTATATATTAATTTTTCGCCTCTTTTTTGTTTTGTTTTGATTGCTATTCTTCAATTTTGTATTTTAAAAATATTTTTAAAAAACACTAAAATCTTTTCAAAATGGGAGGAACGTCATATGTGTCAAGATTTTTGAATTGATAAAACAAACCAGGAAATGTTTAACGGGGAGCTGAAAAGTGCAAAATTGCAAAATTCACTGCATTAAATTATAAATACATGAAATGTTTTTTTTTTTTATTATTGATATTTTTTCATGATATGGAAAAGTTATTTTAGGCAGCGACCAAAATCTATTCATTTAATACGTGATGCCCACACGAGTCTTACCATTATGTAGGCATTGCCAAAAGATAAAAAAAGAAACAAGTTGTTCTTTTAAAACGAATTAAAATCTACCAAAATCCATTATTCTTGGGCAACTTTTTTCCAGAAAGATAACAGCCTGAATTTTATCACATGAAAAGCAGAATTGTATTAAACTTTTTGTATTTTTAATAGAATTTTAAATTAAAAAACAAAACAAAAAAAAACATTCACCACTATTTTTTCTATCGATGAATAAACAATTAAATATTTTATAAAAGCTTTTTGAATCAATTTTTTTTTCTAAATAAGATTTGGAATTATTTGCTATAAGAATATGCAAAAATATTATAAGTACCTGAATTTCAAATAATTGTATCTTTTATATCATTATACAGATTTCTCATGGCGAAATTAAAAATCCAAAATTTAACATTAATTTAACGTTAATTTTTAAGAAACTACAAAGGCTTTACAAGACAAAATAAATTCATAATTCGTAATTCTGCAAACGGGGAAGGTAACAACTGTTTGTAAATACAGAACGACTCTTTTAGCGCCTATAGTCTTCCGTAGATTAAAAAATTACACGTAGCAAAAAATTGCCGAAACAAATTAACATATTTTTTAGCTAAATGTGTAGTTATTTATCGATTTTTTTTTCTATTTTCTTTTTGTATTTATTCTTCAAAGCATTTCCTATATAATAGTATATTGACAATATTGAGCTCATTAAAAAAAATGAAAAAATATTTTTTCAAAAGATTTAAAAGTAGTATTTTTCGGAAAAAGTAATGAAAAATACATTTGGGGGGGGGGCTAATCTGAAAGATAATTATTAATATATTAAATGAATTTCACACTCCAAAACATAAAAGATGAAAAATTGAATAGATTCAAAATTCGAATCTCCAAACTTAAAATCTGATATGTGCGTAGTTTTTTATTATTTTTAAAAAATTTTTACAATGTTCACCCTCCCCACAATACAATATATTTTGCTCAGTTTCGGCTGATTATTTTAAGCACATTTGTACCCGCAAATTAAGATGGGGACGTTGTAAGCAAAAAAAAAAAATGTGTGTATATATCAGCCATGAAAAAAAGTACACCATTACAAAGTCATTCTTTACTTAATAATCGGTGAAAATTTCGCATTGATTGAATGATTATTGGATTGTTGGTAGATTTTTAAAGAGATTCCGTCAACAAAATTCTTACTCTCTTTCCGTTTTGGCTGTGTCTACCATTAACTTTAATTCGTGTTGACACGTCACAGCATACCACGCATGCGCGATAGTATTTTTTTTCTTTTCTAGTAAACCATCATGCGATAATTATCAGATAAGTCCGTTCTTTTCGGGTAACAAATAGCATAAAAGAATAACTAACAACTGAGAGTTTGTAGTGAAATTAAGACGCGATTCGGACGAAAACTAAAAAGCGAATGGTTCGAATAGCTACCTTCTTCCTTCCTGCGTTTTGTTAGAATTTACCTTCCTTCACTTCACTTTAAAATGCAAGTTAGTTTTCACAGGAACGCGTTAACTCGAAATACTTTCAAGGAAATCGTTTTAAAACTCCAAAATAACAAGCCTATGTCATTAACCAAGCCTATGAAAATAGTTACCTAATCAACAACATCAGATTTTTCAAGCTGAAAAAGAAAGGGACGCATGTCAACACCCCTTAATAACTAACCAAGGGAGACGAAAAAAAGAAACACTTAAAAAAAAATCACAAGTCTTCATTTCGCGTACACATTCTTACCCTTTAGCGTCAAAAAAAGCAAACAGAAACAAATTCTTACTCACAGCTGCACACGCACTAACAAGAACCTGGTAAACTAACACACTTACACAGTTCCACGCTGCCAAATACTCACATATGTATATTACTTATATGCACATATTCACACTATAAATATGTTGACATACAAAGCTGGAAGATTTGTGCGTACTTAAACTTTCTTTAATAAACACGTGTTTGCATAAATGAACATTTACTGATTGAAAACAACTTTTATAGCGTTTCTGAATTTTTTAGATGAGGATTGGTCATTCGTATTATTTGGAATATTCGGACTATTGTTTTCATCTTGAGTGTCATCATCACAATGTTCGCAAGGACTCACAGGGCAGTGGTTAGAGTACTTGGAAAAAGCAATTGTAAAAAAAGATATTCTGAAAGTTGAACGGTCAATTCTCTGTTTAGGCGACCGAAAAATACAACTACGAATTTTTTATGACTTCTATCCAGTCATGGCTGAGGAACGAGAGCATGCTATCCCTGGGAAGTAAAAGAGTTTCGTTCGAAATTCCGCCCGAATTCGGAGTTCGACAGAAACATTCCAGAGTTCGACAAGATAGACCTGAAGAAGGTCAAAGGTTACATCGACTGAAACGTGAAAATCACACTCAAGATGAGAACAGTAGTCCGATGAATCCGAATAAGACACACTTGTATAGCCTTATAAAATTTTAGATATAAAAATGCTTTGTTATAAAATTTTATTCTTTCTTGATTTTTGATTTACGAACCAGTTTACGTTTCAGGTAGCACTTGCTAATTGGTGACCCTAAGCTTCTTCAAAGTTTCATTTCTTTCCATTTTAATTTGCATGCACGTCAGTATACATCCTTCGGTTTCTTCTTTTGCAAAAGGATAACTTCTACAAACAGTTTATATTAATTGCTGGTGCAGTTTTCAGCAATACCCAAAGACGTTATCGTCATTCAAAAAATGGCCCTACCAAGTTACTGGCTCCAGCTTGCATAATCTCTAGTCCGTCCACAACTGTAGATTTCTTTTTCTAAAGGTGTCTGCTATACTCGTAGATACTCAAAATATTGTCTGTGCATTTCATAGCTCTCGTTGTGAGAACAACACTGAAAATGAGAATAATAGTCTGAAGAATCCGATACAGAAACAACTCTTCAGAACGTTTATTCTTTTATTTACGCCCATAACAGCTGGTTGATGTAGAGATAAATTTAGATCTCACTTGATGTTAGTCATAACAATCTATACTGAAAGAATTTTTTTTTATATGGAAGTCACCACTTATCAAGGCCCGGGGGCTACTCAGGAATAAGGGTTATTGCGTGTACAGTAATCAATGGAAAAATATCATAGTAATCGTTAGTAATGGAGATCTGATAAAGTGTCTTATTTAAGGGGACGGTTTATCAGGAATTTGTTTATGTTGAACTTGAAGACATCCAAGTTGTAGTCAGGTCGGAAATAGGCAAACGGAAGAGAGTTCCACAGGCGTGCAGTTCTAAGAAAGAAGCTTTGTTCATGGAATCTACGTTTTGATTTAGGCACAGATAAAGAGTGGGGAAAATTACTGACAGTGGTTTCAGCTAGACGGGTGTTTTTCGTGAAAGACTGGCGAGGGGGAGACCAGAGATTGGAGCTCAGACGAGCACTTCCCATGGAATTAACGATAAAACAAAGACAGGCTCTCAATGTCCCTTCTGTGGGAGAGAGGTTGCAGGGAAGAGAAAAGGGCTTCCCCCACTAGGCTACGAAGTCTATTTTGTAATCTGTTAAGGCAGGATAAGCTGTTCTTAGCAGATATGGCAGCAGTACCCCATCCTTGGACGTACTTGCCTTTTATATAAATATTGTCTAAAGGAAAGAAAAGGAATTCTTAAAAATCCATATATTGTTTTGAATTACTTCTTGTGTGTATAAGTTAGTATTTAGTAAGGGTTACACTTTTCTGGTTAGCTCACCAATATATCTGTCCGGCCGTGCTCGCCTCGTCCATCTACCTGGCCGACCGTGCGCTGCTCATTCATCTGCGCGCCTTCCGTGCACGGCTAATCCGTGTACGAAGTCAGCTGTGCGCAGCTCACTCGTCTACATGGCAGCGCACTCAACAACATGGCTGATTATTCCTGGCGAAAATCTTATGCATGAATAGCAAAACCTAAAACATACTACAAACTAAACAAAGCACTTTATCAAGGAAAGAAAGTAATGTATTCCTTAATTTATATTTATTGATCGTTTTAAGAAAGGAATAATTAAAGAAAAGACACCCCGAAAAAATAAATAAAACGAAAGCGAGACTAGAATGAAAGCCGGAAGTAAAAAAAATAAACATAAATACACATTCTACCGCGTGCTGCCCAAAGCCAACAGAATCTGTACTATTCTTGAAATAGGTTCTTTTTTTAGCTGTTGACTGCGGTATGTTGTTGGTTTTATGCTGTTCTAGGAGATCCATCCTCCCAGGCTTTGACTTCTCTCTTTAAGAACAGATTAGTTTATTTCTAATCACCCGAGGCGCCTCTACCAGTGAATGCCTATTGGTCTACTCAAGCATTTTTGCAGAACAGCGTGTTATACTGCGAGGGTGCTGGCTCTCCAGTCTCACTTTCCGACTTTTGTATCACATTTTCCGTACATAAATATGCCCGCCTATGAATATCGTCATCTACTGGCTAGTCGCTAGAAAATAGGGAAATTCGTCAAAAGATAATTCATTTTTACAAAGAAAAACTTTTACGGAGTTTTCAAAGACTAATATTATAATCAAAACGTATTCCGTGCACTTCATAGATTGTCTTTACCTAGAGACCCAAGTTCGCGCGGCGTTTTGAAGAGTGAACTGTCGGATATCATTTCTAACTATTGCCAAGCACGTTTTCAGATTATCAACAGTCTGTCACGTAGATATTTGAGATTCTCTTAATAACTACCTGGCAGCCCGGCGTTGCCCGGTCGTATAATACGCTTAAACATAATATTTTAATTCATGGAGATTGTGCATGTACTATAGAATTAATCCTCTACTGATTATTATATATTATGCAAAAACAAATTAAAAAAAAATAACGATGATGTCGTTCATCAAATTTTGCATGTGTTTGTTTACAATATCACGTCAGCTGATATTTGTGCTTGATAATGAATCCCTCGGAAAAGTCACTTTTGATTAAAGTTTAGTTTTAAAATATGCAAACGAAAAAAAATGATTTGCGGCGATTTAAAATGATACCCCCTTTTTATCGTAAATTGAATTCATTAATAAGAAATTAAAATAAAATGGTGAGGTACACCCGGGCTTGAACAGGGGGATCATTCGATCTGTAGTTGAATTGTTTACTACCGAGCTATATCTCCAGATTATAATAAACCTGAGGGTTTTTTTTTTTACATGTCACCACAATGCACTTTTGCCAGGATTTCAATCACTGCTCTCTGCCTGTGACGCACGTCTATATTGCTTTCCTAGTCTTACTCGGTAGTACTTGCAACAGAGAGATGAAACTTTCATTTCATGAAAGCATAAGTTCAGTCACCAGAAAAATACAATTTGCAATCTCCTCTGATCAATTCGCCAAGAATTAAAAATAGGAGACATTACTTTTGGAACACTCCTTGTAGTATATATACATCAGTAGTGAACATTCCAAAATCTATATATATATATATATATATATATATATATATATACTAGCATTTCAACCCGGCGTTGCTCGGGTATTTGGAGGTGTACGTTGAGCAAAAAAAAAAAAAGTGGTAGTAGGAAGGAAAGCTCGAACCCGTACCGCGAAGGGGGAAAAGAACGGAAAAAACGTGACGTCTTTGCTGTTACGACCAACGCCAAACCGGAAGTGACTTATGTTTAAATTAAGCTAGACAATCGAAAGAGGATGACTTTCAAAAAATATCAGCGAAAAAAGCGACCTCCTGTAGAAAAGTTCCCAGTTGAAGGTGAAGATATTAATGTTTTTAGCCAATTTTTCGATATTTGTCGCCTGAATGGTCGAACTTCAAAACGTTACTGATCTTGGTAAAATCCGTCGCCTCTGTCGAAAGTTTTAGGTAGACATGCAAATATACATACATACGTTTATATATTGGTAACTAAAAATGTTCGACCCAAATCGATTAAAACGCTTGCCCTCTCTCTGAATACCTTTTATGTAAAGTTTCAAATGTTTAGACAAGATCTTGTCTGAGTAATTTGGTAGAGACCGCAGATGTCAAATTTTTTAACTTTGACCCCTATTATGACCCCTTAACAGTTACTGTTTTGGGCTCCAATCAAGTTATTAAGTTAGATCCATTTCCAAGGAACATTGGTAGAGTTCTCAAAGGTCAAATCGTTGAACTTTGACTCCTTAACAGCCAAATTTCTTGCCGGAAACCGATCAAAGATTTTCCCAAATCTCAGTACCCTGCATATATAAAATTTCGAGTCTGTAGACTTAAAATTGACAGAGTTATACCGTAGGGAAATGTACACAGACACGTTCACTTTTATAGATATATAGATTTATTCTTCATTCATAATATTTTGTGCCTTACACGTGTCTCGTTGAATGGTGGAAAAACACCAAAAACTCAAAACCTTTTACGTGTTCCTCGAAAAAAACAAACAAAAAACAATTTATTTCCTTGAATTAAAGTAAGACACTCTATCAAAACTCCCAATACTAATGATTAATAAAATATTATCTCATTGATTACTGTACACGCAATAACACTTATCCCTGAGTAGCCTTCGGGCCTTGATAAGTGGTGACCCCCATGTAAAAAAAAAAATGAAAATCCTTTAAAACCGTAAAATTCATAAAAACTTCTTAAAATTATATTGAAACCCTTAGAAAGAAAAAAAGCTGTAGGAATTTTAAGTCCACGACGATAACATTTAAAACGGTGTGTGTGTGTGTGTGTGTGTGTGTGTGTGTGTGTGTGCATCTCATACTGTATGCATCCAGTATGAAACATTCCATTATTTGGATTAACGGACTACTATTCTCATGTGCGTGACTTTTTACAACATTTCGGTCGATATAATCTCCGACCTAATTCAGGTGTAACTTGTCGAACTCGGAAATGTTTCTGTCGAAATCGGGAATTCGTACGGAATTTTGAACGGAACCCTTCATTCACTTTTCGGGTGTAGCATGTTCTTGTTCCGTCAGCCATGACCGGATACAGGTGCTAAGTAAATCGCATTTGTAAATAAATAAAAAGTTCCGTCCGAAATTCCGTTCAAATTTGGGAGGCCAACAGAAACATTCTCCGAGTTCGACAAGATACACCTGAAGAAGGTCGGATGTCATGTCGACCGAAACGTAGTAAAAATGACACTCAAGATGAGAACAGTAGTCAGGTGAATCGAAATAATACGAATAATCAATCCTCCTCGAAAAAATTCAGAAACGTAATGAAACATCCGATGTATAGTTATATAAAGAGGCTACCGTTCTCGGTTGAAATAAATTTATTACTGTCTTGCACGTGACGATGGTGGCACTTTTAGCTGTATACGATTCTGAGCAACCGTTGAAAATAAATATTTTTCTATCTAAAACTGGTCATATCTATGTAGGTCATATCTTTATCATAATCTCTGTATCACCACCAATGTATATCCATAATTATACTTCAGAACATCCATTCATCGCCTTGCTTCCACGTCATTATAAGTTTTGCAATCGTAAGCATAATTCTAGACTTTGATATTAACCAACATTCCTCCCACATTCACGAAATGTTATCGAGTTTGGCAGAATGCCACACTATGCTTACGTTAAATCATATTAAACAGTCACTAAAGTTTAAAAAAGATTTTGCAACAGAAATATATTTTCACGTGGTATATCCATCGCCTTTCCTGTGTGCGTCTCGATGACTCAGTAAGCTTGTTGTCCCAAAAGTCGGGTGACTTTCTTTTCGAATCCTGTATTCAGAAGAGTTTTAAAAAAGACGAATGATGTGGTGGTTGCCTGATTCGTCCGATTGTGGAAATTATATTCCAGGTTCCTTCAATAAGTTTCCTGACTATTTTTCGTATGGACACTTTTATTGATAGCACACATATGAAACTCTAGTCCCCTTCGAAGTAATCTCCCCCGGCCGCAATACACTTGTATCGTTCCAACAATGGAAGAACTCATGGGAGTCCTCTTGTGTGAGCGTGTCAATAATCCTCATCAAGGCCTCATTCATCTCAATTGTTCCATAACGACAGCCTTTGAGGTTTCACTTGAGCTCAGAAAATAACTAAAAGTCACAGGAAACAATGTCTGAACTATAGGAAGAGTAAGGAACTGTCTTGATGCCCATATTGGTGCAAATAATCTGTGACAAGGATGAAGTTGTGGACTGGTGCATTCGTGTAAATCTTCCGCATCTTCAGTTTCCCACGAATAATTGTGAGCACAGTTCTCACACTGACATCAAACTGTGCACTTATTGTCTCTATAGACACACGACGGTCCTTATCCTTGGATTTTTTATTCGACCAATCAACTTTGGTGTTTTGACTTTCTTACTTCTTCCACACCTTTCATTATCCCTCACAGACTCCCTTCCTTCCTTGAATCTCTTATACCACTCAAAAGCTGATGCTTGATTCATGCAAGATAGTCCAAAAGTAGCCTGAAGTATACCATACGTTTCTGTGGCATTTTCCCCTCAAGTTTAAAAACAAAATTTTATTGCATATCCTTCTTCTAAAGCGTCTTTATGTCCAGATTGCATTTTTGATATTCACCAGTTGTGACAATCAGGCTTTACTAAGGTGTATTCCAAGCCCTTTGAATCCTTAAAAACTATTTTAACCGGTTAAACACCCATACAAGGACGGCCCGTAAAAAAAAAAATTATTTGAGGTTCCTAGCGCCGCTTTGCAATTTTTAGTTTCGGGGGAGATAGAGTTATAAAATATAGAGACAGACAGACAGACATATAGCCGTTTATATATTAGATTATGTCTTGGTATTGCGGTATCTTCTCCTTCGAAGCTCTGCCAAGGCCAGCATGTGTGTATGTGTGTATATGAAGGCTCCAAATGACAGTGAACTATCCCCTAAGTGTACGTGTGCAATGAAGCGAGAACTCGCAATACAGAAACGCAGCTCCTTTGAACCGATATTGATCGAACGTAGTGCAAGGAGATTCCAAGACGATCGAACAATGCCAAATTAAACCTTTATAACTTAAATTATGATTGAAAATATATTTATTGTTAATTTTAGTTTAAAGAGTAATAATACTATGATTTTAAGATTTTTCCACTATAACGATCTTTCATTATGAAGTTCAATATTTAAACTACCACAGAATGTTTGCATTTCATAATCTTACCTTAAGTATTATCCATAGTGCTTGGAAAAAAAGGTGTGTTAATGACACACAAACGAAATCATCCACTCTCTAAGCAATGGACAATCGTAATCTGAAGGTATCTGGCATCTACCCAGATACTTAATACGTGCAAGGCGAGTTTGAATCACTTCCCACTTTTTGCCGTTGTATTCATTTATTTATGAATGAACGAATTACTTCAACCAGGCCATAAAAGGTTACGCAAAGAATCACTAGTATCACGTAGAAAAGTTGTACAACCAAGGCTTGGAAGTCTACTATAACCTACCATTCAAGTCATAACTGAAAGGAGGACATACGAGAGACGCTCAATTAGTAATGCCCCAGACCTACTCCTCATGGCAATAGAGAAACGTAACTTGGCAGAGTTATTAGTCTTTATCCACATAAGAACCAGCCAGAGTTAAGCATTGCTTCTATCGTTTAATGCAGTTATGGAAACCGTTTCTGTAGCATACGGTTGGTATTCCAATAATGACGCGACTTTGGAAATCAAGGCTGCATTATCTTGGAAACGTTTTTCTTTTAAAACTTCATGACTTGGAAGGGGTTACAGTCGGAGTTCAGATGAGTTGGTGAATGGTGGGAGAATTTATACCAACTAAGAGTATTTATGTAATTAATGCAGTATCCCAGACAGAACTCGAATGGGCATATATTTATTAGGTACTTGTGCAGTATACGCATATTTTTATTTTTTAGATAGGGTTTCCAAGTTAAAAGATATAATAAAAATTGAATACGTTTGATAAAATGTTAAGTAGAAGTATAGAAAAGGGGAAAAACCAGCCTTCCCATATTAAAAATGGCTTTCTAAATAATAAAGTTTTTATTTCAGAACGGTTTGTACACTGCACAAGTATCATCTATATAATTATAAAACTCTGGACCGTCCGGCTGCTATTGCTTGCTTGAATCTTGTCTTCAACGAACGGGCGATTCTATCTTTAAAAAAAGGGATTACAAGTGATATATATGGGGGGGAGCGTGGCTCAGAGGCTAAAGAATGACTGTGGAAAGTTTTATGTTTTGGTTTCGATTCTAGCTGATGGCACCGAAGTCATATATACTTCTTAGTTTTGATCTCTCTGCTATATATTAATTTTCTATATATTAATTTTTATTAATTCATATATTAATTTTAATTAATTAATTTTTAATTTAATAATTTAATAATCAATAACAATTGTCTCTATAATAATAAATACGTAATCGGCATGAATTAAAATATCCTATTTAAGCGTATATTGCGACCGGGCAACGCCGGGCAGCCTGTTAGTTTATTATAAGGATAACCAGAAGATTTTTTTTTAATTTCACGCGTCATTTCGATATATTACACATATTCTTTATAGATGCAAGGTAAAGCGAAAAATAATTTTTCATGTTGGAGTAAACATTGTCATCAGGCATCAACTTCCCTATTCTTACAATTATCTCCATTTTCCAATTATTTTTTCTTTTTAATCCCGTCGGTCCATTACATTTCATTGTTCTCCGATGTAAAGAAATTTGATGTCCGTGCATTATAATTAGATATAAAAATGCATTTAAAAAAAAAACAATCACGTACTGAAGTGTCATGTCGACATTAGTAAAAACGATTTTAAATACAAAAATATGATCGAATTAAAGATTTGCTAAGAACTTCAATAGAACCCCGGGATACGGCATTAAAAATTGGTAACGAAATACAATACAGTATATAATAAACATGTATATAATCAAATAACATTATAAATGCCGTAAGGAGGGCAAAACACCGTAACTAGCGACCGGAAAACGTATTCCATATCGTAACCTGAAAACGTATCCTAGGGCGACCATATCCTGGGATTCTACTGCATTAAAAAAAATGAATAAACATCGCTATTAACGTATATACTCGTTTCGCCATTTTCTAATTTAAAATCGCCGAAGTTAACTGAAAATGAGGCGATAACTCAGTTTGTCATACAGAATTGGTCGCAATAGATGAAACCGATAAAACTAGATTATTTTCTCGTAATTTTTTCTACTCTATCCTGTTTCGTAATTTTTGAAATATTTACTAATTCCGACATGACACGTAATTATGTCATTGTGTTTTCACTTAGAATTCATTTTCGGATTTATTATAAAGCACAAGCACTAAATATTTTGTCCTTCTCTTTTCGCATATGGAATTAATGAACTGTTCTTTTTTTTTTTTTTTAGATAAGCATATTTTGTTATTACCTTTCAAATATACTGTCGGATATGTTTTCACACACACACACACACACACACACACACACACGCACGCACGCACACACACATACACCTATGAGCTAAATTATATACGCATTGTTGGCGAAACCTAGCTGCACAGTTGTATAAACACAGGAAACGGTGAAAATAGTTCTTTCAAGTTTAGAAATCTGAAAATATCAAGACACGTCATAACAGGAAGAGCCCTGAACGAAACCGATGTGTCGATGCGATTCTCAGAGATCTTTAAGTCTCATATTATTGTTATTTTCATTAGAATTTCTTTCTGTAGAAATTCGGCACCAGCTGCGACTTGTGCTTAGCATGGGGTTCCTCCTAAAAGCAAGTATAGACATTACCCAGAGTTTTTTTTTATATATATATATATATATTTTTTGTTAGCTGACTTAAGCATTTTTTATTTAATCAGCACTGACATTCATCACCCCATTCTTTCTATCAAACTTCTATTTGAGGTTGACTCTGAATTAATAAAACGTATTGCATTATTTGAATTCTTCAGTAAACTGTTCTCATATAGAGTACCGATTTAACATAATTTCGGCCAGTGTAACTTCAACCCTTCTTCAGATATCTTGTCGAACTCTGGAATCATCGTGACAATTTAGATACCAGCGATCTTTGTAAAATTTTAATCGATATTCAACATTACGTGTCTGCATTTTTGAGATGAGGATTGATTATACTTATTATTTGGATTCATCGGACTACTGTTCTCATTCCGAGTGTGATTTTCACAACGTTTCGGTCGATATAACCTCCGACCTTCTTAGGTGTATCTTCTCGAACTCGGGAATTAAGACAGAATTTCGAGCGGAACCCTTTATTTACTTCAGAGGTAGCGTACTCTGGTTCCATCAAGTACTCTAACCAGTGCGCCACGGGTTCGCATGAACCCGTGGCGCAGTGGTTAGAGTACTTTAAAAAATCAATTGTAAAAGTGATATTTTCCTGAAGGTGTAAGGGTCAATCCTCAGTGTGGGCAACAAAAAAATACAATTACGAATTGCTTAGGACCTTTATTCAGTCATAGCTGACGGAACAAGAGCATGCTACCCTCGTAAAGTAAATAAAGGGTTCCGCTCGAGACTCCGTCCAAATTTCCGAGTTCGACAGAAACATTGCCGAGTTCGACAAGATACAACTGAAGAAGGTCGGAGGTTATATTGATTGAAACGTTGTGAAAATCATACTCAAGATGAGAACAGTAGTTCGATGATACCAAATCAATTAATCAATATTCATCAAGTTGCGGTTTTTTTTTTTCAGTTGTTTAACGCGTTTTAAAAAAGGACATTACATGAAGACACCTTTCAATTTAAAATTAAAACATTTCACAATTAAAATATTTCACAATTAAAACATTTCATAATTAAAACATTCCACAATTAAAACATTCCACAATTAAAACATTTCACAAGTAAAATATTTCACAATTAAAATATTTCACAATTAAAATATTTCACAATTAAAATATTTCACAAGTAAAATATTTCACAATTAAAATATTTCACAAGTAAAATATTTCACAATTAAAATATTTCACAATTAAAACATTCCACAATTAAAATATTTCACAAGTAAAATATTTCACAATTAAAATATTTCAAACTTGCCTTAAATATTATCTCTAGTCATTAGATAAGAATTAAAAAAATAAAAAAATCATCGTTACGTTTCTGAATTTTTAAGATAAGGATTAATTATTCCTATTATTTGGATTCTTAAGACTACTATTCTCATCTTCAGTTTTATTTTCACAGCTTTTCGGTCGATGTAACATCCAACCTTCTTCGAATGTATCTTGAACCCTGGAACATGCACGGAAATTCGAATAGAACATTTTATTTAATCAACTGGGGATAGAATGCTCTCAGTTCAGTTCGATCTGACTTTGTAGAAATTGTATTTCGAGTTTCGTTCAAACTGAGGCTCCAACTGTAAAGAAGGTATACAAACTATTTAATTATCCGACAAGGAGTACAAATAAACAAGAAATAACTTATTCTGTGGGGCTCCGAAATGAAATTCTTCTCATAAGAGGAAAGAGGTTTGCAATATTATATATATAAGAACAATTAGTTAATAAAACATATTAAAAATACTTTGAAAAAGAGTTAAAAACATATTTAATTTTAAAAAGGAAGCACACAATAAGTGAATAGTCCTTAATCCGCGGAGTTTCGAAGAAATACTTTCCTTATCATATATATATTTTCTTATAATGTATATCAAGCCTTAAGAAGCTTAATGTAATTACAGAGTAATATAGGGAGTAAATGACAAAAAGTAATAATTCCAAAATTCATGATGTTGACCATCTTATAATTTATTCCTTTAATTCAGTTGAGTTATACAATTCTTGACAGTATCTGTTTCGTAGCTCAAAATCAATCAATTATTATATCAATCAGTGAATCTATTATGCCCTTAATTCATCAGAAGAAATAGCAACGATCAATCCGTCAAAAAGAATTGAAGTTTTATTTGCCATGATTAAAATCCGAAAATTGGGAGAAAAGCTGCAAATATCTTTATATTTTTCCATTACGCCATATTGAATTATACATATATATAACTGCTTAATTTACTCACATAAAATTAATCTACGAAAGTATAGATTTATGCGTAAACTTTAAGTATTTACTTCAAAAGTGCTCAATACGTAGGTAGAGCTAGTTAGTAAGTTATAAAATGTATATCGCGATTAAGCTACACTGAATATTCTGCGTTTCATCCACTCTAGGACTCTTCAGGTTTATATGGCGCCATATACATTTTATAACTTACTATATATATATATATATATATATATATATATATATATATAGTAATTTATAAAATATATATGGCGATTAAGCTACACTGAATATACGATAAAATGCATGCCCATTGGCTGATAGGAGGGGGCGCGGTGGATAATAGAAAGCTGATTGGCTAACTAGAAATCCTCAACATATATAAAAACAAGAAGCAACCACAAAATTCGCGCATAAGCCTGACGAATCCTACAGTGGATGAAACGCGGAATATTCAGTGTAGCTTAATCGCCATTTATATTTTATAACTTACTAACTAGCTCTACCTACGTATTGAGAACTTTTGAAGTAAATACTTAAAGTTTACGCATAAATCTATACTTTCGTATATTAAATTTGTGTGAGTAAATGAAGTAGTTATATATATATATATATATGTATATATATATGAGAGAGAGAGGGGGAGAAGGGGGAGAATGGGGGAGATCTTTTGTGCACTTTTTTTCTTTGGTACTCACTTTGTTCGAGTTTATAACTTAATATTCCCCTTGCTCTCGCATCTGAGTGTTACCTAAAAACTCCTTAAAATTGTATCTCCCCAAAAACTGGAACCTTAAAAAGAGACCATCAAAACTTGACTAAGCTGTATTCTACGAACTAATAAAGTTATTTGAAAGGGATGAGCAACTCATATGGTTCACTCCACTTATAATAACGCTGAACACCATTAAATCTTTGCGAGACTGCGTAAAGATGTCCGTCTAATCTTGCTTAAATAAAAATGTCAAAATTCACAATTGCAAAAGTTTACATCCTACAATGTATCAGATATTTTCTAGATCTTTAAAATTATTTAAAAGCATACTAGCAGGACTACCCGGCGTCGCCCCGTGTCCTAATTTTTTGGCTTAAAAATAATTAAATTTATACTAAACAATCAGTTTAATATTTTAATATCCTTTGCATTAGAAAATCGAGTAATCCAACATACTCCTGCTCTCTTCCTAACTATGTTCATTCGCAAGGACCTGTGGTGCAGTGTTTAAAATATTTGGTAAATTTCAGTTACAAGTTACTCTCTTCTGAAAGTTAAAGTTTCACTCCTAAACGCGGTCGACACTTTCATCTAGAAATGTTTGAGGGAACAAGAGGATGCTACTCCGGGAATTAAAAAGAAAAATTGTTCGAAATTCCCTGCAGATTTCAAAGCTCCATAAAAAGATTCTTAAGAAAAGATACTTCTAAGAAGGTCGGGGGTTACATCGACAGGAACTTTGTGCAAATAACTCAAGATAAGCACAGCAGTTTGAATAATCCAAATAATACGAACTGTATTTTGTTTTTAAATTTTGTAAAACCTAATTTACACGTATTTCATTCGGCGACAAGTGCAAAGCAAGGAAGATAACTGTTACCAGAAAAGCGAAGCATCTCCACTTACGATAATTTGTTAGCCAGTGTTCAATTTCCTAATAAGTACAAACATTTATTTGTCTCGCAAAATAAAAGAATTTGTTTCTGCGTGCGTCTTTTAATATATTGGAAGTATGTGTACGAATTTGTGTTTGATGTTTAGTTTTTCATTATATAACTGAAAAAAATGTTTACCGGGTAATATTTTGGCGTTTATTAAGCATCTAAAAAATAAATAATTGTGTTACGGTCATCAGCAAAAACATGTTCATTGTAATAGCAACGCTGGCCGGAAAAATTGTATTGAAAGAAACAGAATCGGTATAGATAAAGCTGTTGCACGGAATCAGATAGAAGACAGAAAAACAAACATTGGCTAGACCGAATCAAATATCGATTTATTAGATAGCTCGGTATTCATAGTTTAACATGAAAAATCCGTCCGACGTAATTTATATATCTAGTTCTTAACAAAATCTTAAGTCATACCACTGGATTGAAACTGTGTTCCTCGCAAGCAAAATGAGTGCATATGTCGAACTGTAAAAACTCCCGCTTACCGCTCCTCACTTTCAATATTTGCTATCCTCACTTTCAATATTTGAAAGTGTAAAAAGGCTGTTTTGAAACACTAAACGTTTCAAAAAGCCCCCAAGGAAGATATCAATCTAAGAATTGAGCGTCAACGATAAACACGTGTTCTTCATTCGACAAAAAAAAATTAATAGTTTTATTAATTTTTTTTTTTTTTTATTATTAATAAGTTTTATGCACCCGAACCAAAACACGTACAGGATTACTTAAAATTCAGGATCAGATTTTAAAACTGAACTTAAGTGGTGAATAAAAGAACGAGATACTTGTTCACTTTACATTTAATGCCTGCATGTTTGTACAATACGGGAAACAGGGAGGTAATTCCACAAGCAAGCTATTAAAAAAAAAAAAAAAACGCTGTTATAATAAAAAGACTTTCGGCATCTGGGATCATCTTGCGGGGAGGTGTGATTTTGCTGCTTGCCGGGGGGATGTATTTATGCTGACGATAGGGCACAAGTGCAATGAATTCGTCGGAGCACATTCCGTTTAGTTACTTGTAAAAAAAAAGCGCACGTTATTGACTGGTAGTGTTTGTACTTGTATTTATTTTTAACTATACCATTTATTTTGTTAAAAATATTGTTTTTACTCAACAAAGGGAAGTAATACTATTGATAACTACAACGTCCAATCACTTTTAAAGATGGTGCCGACATGAAAAGAATGTCAACAGTCAATGCATTTTCAATAAGAAATTCAATAGAATTTTATGTCACACTTATAGCAATATGTTGCAACGATTTACTAATACAGGGTGGAATGATAAAATTGTCATCGAAGATAAGACTACATGATTCCATTTCCGTTTGATGAAAATCGATTTTCTTTTTCTGTTGCAGACCATGCACTAGTTGGCCAATTGTGTACAAACTCCAAGAGTGATAAGAGCATTCTATAATGTCTGAAAGTGATACAATGTTCAATGGATCGGAGATGCGCCGCTGTACAACTCATGCTCTCTACTGATCCAAGTTATAACAATAAGACGATTGCCAATGCCCTCAAAATGCATCGCTGGACTTCCACGCATAACAGTGATCTACCTAGGATAATGAAAACAAAGTTTCTGGCCACGGTTATGGTCGTTGGTGTGGTTTCAAGTGAGGGGCACGTCATGCCACGTCACATCTTCGAAGCCGGCTTGAAAGTCAACACCAAACTGTATCTAGATGTGCTGAAGAGTGTGATGATCCCCTGGTGTAATCAGGTGACCGCAGGCAGACCCTGCGTATGACAGCAGAACTCGGCGCCGGCCCAGAAGTCCAAAGAAACCCAGGCTTGGATTCAGAAAGAGTACTACAACTTCATACACTTTTCTTACTACGCCCTCCTCCTACGACCTGAACTCGCTGGACTACTTTGTTTGGTTATACATGATATCATACATGATAACATCATCGACATGATTTCCCATAATACCAAAGCCAGCCTGACGCTGCCATCCGCCAAGTATTCGCCGAGCTCCCTCCAGCGCTTGTGGAAAACGCTTGCTCTCAGTTCCGTATTCGTGTCGATGCGATGATTGGGGCTGAAGGCGGGTACATTGAATAGATGTCAGCTCTACTATATAATCAAGTTACCTGCATTCATTTTTTAAATAAAATTTTAAAAATCTATAGTGTTGTTTTCTTCAGGGCGATAACTTTATCGTTTCACAATGTATAACTGCCGGACTAGAACTCTTGTATACTGGTGCCCTATGCCGGTATGTAGGGATTATGTCAACTAGTATGAATTCCGAGAGTCTTTCATTAAGTGCATGTCAGGACGGTCTGGCAGCGAACGGAGATGGACTCAATGCACACAGAGAGTGAGAGAATAGGGTCAGCGGTCAGCCCCCTTGACAAAACATGCGAGACGCAGGCATCGATTACTTAAGAAATGATCACGTGTTTGACGGTTGGAACAGTTCACGTCGGAGAACTTGATTGACAAGAGCTGACCACACACAATTTAGGGATCTAAAGGGAATCGCTCGAGATTGTCGGGTCGTCGACCAATTTGTAATTAACTAAGGAAATTAAATGAGAATAAAATGATTTTAGCTTATCTATCAATATATATATCGATAAAAGTTAGAATGGGTTTGTGTGAGAGGACACTTATCAACCTATATACTAAACAATTTTTTATCTACTGATTTGAAATTTGCTATATAGGTATTTAGATATATGGTAAACTTTAATCGGTTTTCATCCGGAAAAAAGCGACGGCTAAAGGGTCAAAATCGAAAACATTGTACTTGGGAAGGGTCTTCGGATTTTTATCTTTCAACTGCTTCACGAAGTTTTAAAACCTTTTTACAGAAGGTGGCAAGCCGGTCCATTGGCTATCGGGTTTGATTTCCTGCCATTAGGTTTTGGTTTCGATCTTAGCTAAGATATTTTTTTTTTTTACTTTCAAGAAGTGAACGGTTTTAAAACAAAATATAATACTCGCATGCACGTGTCTCAGTTTCTGTCCATTTTGAACTTCATTTTTCTTTTAAGGGGATTTAATGTTATGTTTAATATTGGAAAACGCCGGATACATCGACTTTTATAAAAGGAATAAATTTTCGGTCTCCCTCATTGTGAAGGAATCTTTCTCACTAATAGAACTTTTAAACCGTTAGCAAGTCTCTGTGTTTGTATGCACGAATTTCATTCGTCCCGAGTTGACAGAAGATCTAAAGACACTAGACAATGCAACAATACAGATCAACGGCCACACACGTGGGGAAAGCGACGATAAAACATAGAAAACCAGACCGTGTGTAAAATAAACTTATTTAGTTGACTTGTTTTTATTACTCACCGGTGATAACAACGGGTGCAGCGATTACGCATTTGTTGTAAAACGCATGTGCTTCCCATGTCTGTCTCTTCGTTGAACGATTGTTCATTTTAACGTGTTTTATTTTATGAAACTGAAACAAAATTAAATATGGAATTTGTGGGAAAAGGGCTAGTAAGTAGCAAATAAGTTAACTAGTCTAAATTTTGACAGGGGTGGCACATTAGTACATGTCAAGATAACCCATCTCTGTAAAATAGACGGTTCTCAGGATTGAACGAAGCAGGTCAACGGGACAAATGCGAGAAAAGGTGTCGAACGATATGGCGATATGAAATGACGCAACGTTTGTGAACTAAAGAAAAGGTTCAGTTAGTCCGTCGTTTGAAGTTGAGCGAACCGCCTGGCCTTCGTATTTTTTTATCGTCGCTTGCCCGATGTGGCCACGTCAGTTATTGAAGTAATTTTATTAAAAATAAAATTAATTTCTATAAAATGAATTTGGACGAAAAATCTTAGGTATAAATGAACAATAATATTTATGAACACATTTACTACTGAAAGAAAAAATTATTTTTTATAAAGACATTAACTGAAATCGCGATCGACGGACGCCCATTAAAATCTGGTCTTCCAAATGAATGCAAGACAATAGATGATAGGTGAAAGTATCTAAGATATTAGAGTTTTTACAACATACCCCCTCTCGACAACAAACGCTAACTCTAATACTGTTTCCATAGTCTTCTCTTCTGTCCGTGTCGTCGTCTCTCATATTAGTGACTGCCGCGGGGATGCATTGGCTTAAAAGTAAAACTATAACAACTCAAAAGCAAATATTAACTCGGACATTGTGTGTGACACCATCGCAGGATACAATGATCTAAGAGCGAAAGTCCCACTTTTAGTCATCTGTCGAGACTGTGTCCTTCAGTTACTGTCAGCTCATCTCGCACGCGATGACATGCCTCGAGCTCCGTCTATTAGTTTTCCAATCTATAAGTCTATTTTATTGAAAGGGTTACCAACGTTTTTAGACGGGGAGGCCATATTGCTGACTTTTTAGAGCTGCGCGGGTCAAAATAATTTTTTTTAAAAATGACCTAGACGTATTTTTATACCGTTTTGTTCATTAGCTTTGTTTTTTTTTTTAGTGAAAATGGTTCTCCAAAACCTCATTTTTTAAATCATCTTCTGAACAAAAATATGACCACTATTTTTCACAAATTTCTATTTTTAAAACTTTCACTGAATATTTTTACGTTTTCCATGAGATCACGCGCCAGATAAAAGACTTTGGCGAGTCAGATCTGGCCCTGTGCCATAGTTTGGAAATCCTTGATCTCGCTAGTTACCTAGGAATATAACTGTCTCTTTTTCATAAAGAAGTGTAAATTATACTTACGATCATTGAAATTAATTCTCTGACTAAACAAACATTTCGAATCATTATCTATATTGAACTTTCTATAATTCAACAAAGATTATATTACACCAACGCCGAGCAATACAGGTCGTAGCCAAAGGCAACACACCAAGGAAAAGAAAAATGGTAGCAATTTCAACATGCAGCAGTTCTTCACCGAAGAAAGTTAATGAATCACTATGTACAAAACGAGAACATTCGAAAGAAACAGGACATATAAAAGAACATTGTCTGCAAAGAGGTGCTGGACTGAAGGAGTAAATTGAAGATTGTCTCTTACAATGTTATTTTATTGTTTGTATTGAACTATGTAGCACAATATTACTTTAGAGTATTTGTTAATACTCATTAATTTAACCTCATTTGGGTCAGTTCTATGTTTAAAATACAATGGACACTCTTTTCATGGAAATGTTAAAAAAAACTCATATTTGCGGTGTTGGTTTTTCTGTCCATTTTTTTTTTTTTTTTTTTTTTTAGTTATCCAGAAAAATATCAGCCTTATCAAAACATTTGTTAGTTAAATTTATTTCTCATTCTGTGCGATTTTCACGGATCTTGCTAGTCATTATAAAATTTCAGAACACATCTGCTAAATGTAAACGGTTGCAATGTGGTCTAAATTTAATTCCATTTAGTTCTATGAAAAGAGGATAAAGAGAAAGTGGACGATCTTCGTGATAATTTAGATATAAACGATGTTTATTTTGCTTTATTGGTTTTAATGAATCCTTTTTGCTGGTTATTTAATGCTGAATCCCGTAATTTGGAAAAATAATTTGAGATTGTCGGACTGACTTCCTCATCTTGGTTGTTATAGTCACAACGTTTCGGCTGTTTTTCCCTCCGACCTTCATCAGGTGTTTTGTATCGAACTAGGGAAACGTTTGTTAGGAGTCTCGAACCCAACCCTTTATTATTATTACTTGGATACCGTGTTCGGGCTCCAGCTAGGCTCTCGGACATAGTTGCTGATTCTCTGAATGTTACTTTTCACTGTCTTCGTTCAGGATTGAACTCAGCACCTTAGGGTAACTGTAAACTTTGATACAACGTCTAGGACCACTCGGCCATATGTCAGTAGGACAATTCTTAGCCGAAACGTTGTGACTATAACAACCAAGATGAGGAAGTCAGTCCAACAATCTCACTAAATGAAAACACCTCGTCTCAAAAATACAGACAATTAATATTGGAAAAATAAGTTTCTATGTTTTAAGCGGTTTATGTTTTCAAGTATTTATTTATGGGGTTTGGTTTGGTCGTTTGCTTTACGGCATACGAGATGCCTTTAATAAGTTTTCAGTCTGAACACTTTTATTGAAAGTACACACATTTAACTAGTTCCCTTCAAAGTAATCTCCTCCGACTGCAATGTACTTGTTGTACCGTTCATACAACTTCTGGAAAGCCCCATAGAAGTCCTCTTGCGTGAGCAGTTTATTGACCCTCATCACAGCCTCCTCCATCTTCTCAATTGTCTCATAACGACAGAATCTAAGATTTTCCTTGAGCTTAGGGAATAACCAAAAGTCACAGGGAGCAAGTTTTAACAATAGGCAAGGCGATGAACTGCCTTGATGCTCATCTTTGTCAAATAGTCTGATCTTCACCGACCACCCTTGGGACAAACTTCGTGCAAATCTTCTGCATCTTCAGCTCCTCACAAATAATTGTGTACAGTTCCCACACTGACATCAAACTGTGCACTTATTGTCTCTATAAACACATAGCGGTTCTTATTCATGAAATTCTTTATTTGGCCAATCACGTCTGGTGTTCTGACTTTCTTCTCCCACATCTCTCATCATCCCTCACAGACTCCCTGCCTTACTTGAATCTCTTATGCCACTCAAAATCTCTTGCCCGATTTATGCAAGATGGCACAAAAGCAGTCTAAAGCATTCCATACGTTTCTCTGGCATTTTCCCAAGTTTAAAACAGAATTTCATTGCAGATCGTTCTCACCATCAATATATTGCATATGAAAGAGTCCGCTGTGGAATTTCCACAGGTCCTGCTAGTTTATATTTAACTAGAATATTGACGGGTGCCAAGGATTATACTTATCTTTAAAGCCTGCGACCTTTCGAAAATAGTTTTGATAATATATTAAATGAATGTCCGTTAATAAATTGGTCCTAGATATGACCTTAAACTATATCCGATGGTGAGGGCCCCAGCTTGCAGGCCTTAGGGAGTGTGGAGCCACCCTTTAATTGCCATTGCTCCCAGGTCCACTCTGACCCGGAGTGGTAGCACCTATTAGGGTCCTAACTATTGGTTAAATAGAATACGACTTAAAAAAAAAAACAAATATACTATATTAAAAAATCGTTCTTCAAAATCACCAGATTCGGCATTAAATAACCTGAAAAAGGTTGATATGCCGTAAAACAAAACAACCAACCAACCGTTACTAAATTGAGTAAAACTGATTCCGAACGTAATTTTTTTCACCACTTTTATGTCGTCCAAATACTAAAATAAAAATGTAATACAACTTATCAAAATTAAATGTCATTTTAGAAAATATCTTAACTGAAAACTTTAAGGAATAAGGAATAAAAATTCGTTAAGGCGTACTGAATTCCAAGATGGCGTCTCTTGTTTTCCGGCGGAATGCGCAGTTCGAATGCGGATGAATCACCCGATCGCTATTCACGCCGCAAACAACGAAAAAAAAAAAGTTCCGACTGTTGCACACTAGTTTTTCCAAAGAAAGATTAAACTTCCTGATAGACATTCGTCTAAATTTATTATGAAAGGTATTTTTGAAATGTCGCAGCCTTTTAAGACAAGAAAAGAAAAAAAAATTACCTGTCCGAAATTATTTTTACCAACTTTTACCAGCTTAATGACTATGGATCAAACCCAATGCAAAAAGTTCGATATGTGAAATTTCAAATAGGAAGTTTTGTCTGTATTATTTATATAACACTACAAAGAAATTGAAATGTGAAAAGTATAGGGTGGGGCAAAGCAACTTGCTTATTTAAATTTGGCGACCTAAAGCGATGGTTGCTCCAAGGATGGTAGGGATGGACGTATTTGAAAGGGTGGGGCTTACAGTTTGGTTCTTAATATGCGGTGTTTTGTTTGTTTTTTTTGGGGGGAGGGGGTCAGGAACCCTAGTGAGCGTCACTGAATGGACGAAGGTGGAACTCGCTTTCGATGTTGAGGCATTTTTTTTCAAGCGATCGCTGAATCGTCGCAACGCAACGTGCATTCCTTGGATTTATCACCATGCAACTATTTTTATGGGAATATCTAAATCGATTGTTTACAACGATCGTCCTAGCACCTTGACTCACCTGAAAAAGCAACATTTGTCGAGCTGTCGCCAACATACACATCGATATGCTGGAAAGAGTTGACCGAAACTTCAGAGTTCTATTAACTCAGTGTATAGAGAAGAATGGACGCCATCTTACTGATATCATTTTTTAAAACTGGTAAAAAAATAAAGTTTAAGTGGTGTACTAGTTGCAGTCTAAAAAATTACACGTATACCTGCATTACTTGTCTTAATCCATATTTCAAATAAGCAAGTTGCTCTTCCTCACCCTAGATTTATTGGATATCTATTGCCTTATTTAACTTTTTAAAATGTCGAAGTTAAGTTTCACGCATGCTTATATAGCTTTTTACCTCTTTTGCATAAACTAAATATGGCCTTCATTACGCCTAGCAGAGTTTACCAAAATTAATAATAATCCTAATTACTTTATAAGCATACAAATATATAAATATACACATATAAGGATATATATCACCTCTATACATAACTTGAAATCTTTACTAGTAATTATCCCTATATATTGTTGTGGGCGAATCTGAAAGTACTTTGATCTAACTTGACTATGGCAGTTACATCAGCCAGTTTTAATTTAAAAAAAGAACAGAAAGGATCAGAACAAAAATATAGAGAGAGGAATTGCCTATATGATTAAATGAAACATGCTAAAAGAAAAGAATGCTGTATCTCTCTATTACACACAAATTATATATATATATATATATATATATATATATATATATATATATAGCACACAGCGTTGCCCGGTCGTAAAATACTCTCGAATACGAAATCTGCATAAATTATGATACAGCGAATACGATTATGATTTTATACCTAATATATAGTAATGATTTCAAGTTATTTTTTGCAGGGTTGAATATAATTATCAAAGAAGAAAGCGCCCGTGTGTGTGTGTGTGTATTATGCGGCTATACAACTTACCTTCGGATCTGAGAGAAAGAGAAATTAAAGATGGCAGTCATGGATTTGTAAGGTGTCGTCTCGTGGAATCACACGAGATCTCATCTTCCACTGCACACGTATGCAAATGGAATGGGGGTCAGTTGTCTAATAAAATGCCTGTTGGCAGAGGTGGTTGGGAGAACACGTGCTGGAAGTTGAGAGAGAAAGTTGGCAGTGACGAATTCTAGATGAACTTTTGCTTATTGTATTTAATTTTGTTTTACTGTTTACCAGTCAATTTAACGGACACTGCAACGGACACTGTCTGGGTGAAACCTACCAATAACCGATATTGTCTAGTGTGAAGAGCATTGAACACGTGCAATGCGCGATCGCAGAGGCGGTCTATAGATATAATGCAACACCAAAGGATGTCATGACTGCTGCAAGCGCACCCACCAAGTATTATTATCAATATAACTTCGTACCATCAGCTAGAATCGAAATCAAAACATTTGGCCTTATTCGTTACTGCTTAAACTATTGTCAGACGGATAAGAAATAGTTAAAAATTAATCCACTTGAAGGTGGAGTAAACAAGAATGAATTTTTATTTGTAAAGACTTCCGGTATTTTACTTTCTATACAATATTTTTAGCAATATTTATATAACCAGACTTGACCTCTTTGTTACTGAATTTTTACCTTGTATTTTTATCATTTTTACCGATGTTTGCTTTCCCGTTTGTCATACTTTTATGGATTTTTGTCTGGAAGTTATGAGATAATCCAGAATTTGTCGCCTTGTAATATTGCCATCTATATTATTTATGGTTCGCACTTTTACAAAATGCGTGCCATAGTACATACACGTTGTTAAATGTGTTTTTTTTTTAATCAAACCACAATTTGTTAAAATCAAAAAGTTTATATTACATCGATAATATAAGCGAGACAGTTCGGTGGTGGGTTGCGGCGATGGCAAGATGTGTTAGCTTCTCTCTCTCTCTCTCTCTCTCTTTCTCTCTCTCTCTCTCTATCTCTCTCTCCTGTCTGATTAGCTGTTCTATTGTTTTGACTTACATTTAGATTGGCCCACATTACTTAATTGGAATCTAACTTATCTTGACCTTCGATTTAAAATACTTTTAACAATTCCACCCCAGCATCAGTATTGAATTATGATGGCATATCGATCAAGGGAGATAACTCTGCATGAAGGTGTTATTTTCAGTTGTTGTCTGCCTCTTTCATTTGTGTTTACGGTTTTAGTTTCGTTTTGTACGCTGTAGAAGAAATTCCCTTTACATCTGGTTTTGCCCGGATCCGACATTGTCCAGCGATTCTCGTTACCTATGCAACAGCCTTGCCGAGCTTTTGGTAAAGGTATATCAAGGTTACAGCCTGCATTGCGCGCGAATGCTGTTGACTTCCTCATAAACATAAGAATCATATCCATTTTATTCATTAGGGTCTTTTTTTTTCTTTTTTTTTTTTTTTTTTTTAGAGGGCCCTACTCAGAAACTTTACCGAAATTAATACGGGTTTGGTAAGCCTATTTCTAGCATCAATACCGTTTTGGTTTTCCTTGTGTATCTGTATAAAACGTGTGCGAATGTATCTGCACGAAGTAAGCTTCATACGAAACAGTTTGGGGACCACACAGAGATTATAAAGAACCTCTGCTCACCGATGACGTAACCAACACGGTGGCACATGACAACCAACCTTAAAAAGGTTACACGGTTCTTTGATCTTGAAAACAGCCCGAAGAAAACTAATCTTCCATCGGTATTCTCCCTACCACGTGGGCGCCATCGATTATAGAGTCTCGAAGACATTCCAAGAAGCAGGCGTGGCAGCTTTTCTTGTAACGAAACAGACGAGGAAATAAACCGCAATCTCGATAAATAAACCTCATATATAAGCCTCATATAAGTGATGGGACGATTCCAATATTTTCCCCGATTCCGATACAATTGCCGATTTCGTGCTAAATTCACGATTCCAATACAATTACCGATTTCGATTCTTTATAAATCAAATTATTTAACTATAAAATTGTTATTTTCCACGATTTTTCCTAAGCATCAATAATACACTTGGAGGACGATCTATCGATTTTAGCTTTACAGGTACTTTAAAATCAATAAATATTTATTATTTTATCATGATTACCAACATCAGGTTTTAGTTAAAAATTAAATAAATAAAATAAGACATTAAAAGAATCGTGTTGGCATCGGAAAATATGCATTAAATTTTCCGATTCCGATACAGTTTCCGATATCCCCAAATCTTCCGATTAATCGTCCCAGCAATAATTATATATTATATAATTATATATATATAAGTTGGCATTGCCCGATCGTAAAATGCGCTTAAATGTGATATTTTGATTAATGCAAATTTCGTATTATTATATTGGATTCAATATATAGTAATGATCTAAAAAGTTTAAAAAAAAAAAATATTCATGCTCCACCGCCGAGAATCGAAACCAAAACGTTTAGCTTACGATTTACTTTACCTTTGATGTTAACGCCCGAACCATGAAGACATGTTTGCTGCAAGGCAAACAATTAAAAACATGAATCAATAGCTTTTACATTACGCATGCATATTCGTAATGCTGTCGTTCTACTTTCATCTGGAAAATTCCATTTTTTTTTAAATTTTCACTTTTGCACAGATTTTCCCCCGGCTAAAACCCTAATATAAAGATTTGTATGGGTCCGAATACCCAATATAATACGTTTTATGTCTAGACTAAACAATGACAGGAGTTTGGCAGGCAATATTTCTTAAATATATATATACGCATATATAAATATATATATATATATAGACAGAAGTGTGTTTACTTTATGCGAATATAAATCATGTAGAATATCTGCATGAATATAATTACACGTAATAGTTAACTAAAGATGATCATCCCATAAGAAAACTGAAAAAACTACTAGGGAATTAATTAAAATGAATGTTTAAAAGAATATGCAAATGAAGTAGATCTTTTACTAGTGAATGCAATTCCACGATCCATATATAAAAGTTGTATTTTCTTTTTAAATAAATAGAAAAAAAGGGGTTTTAATATGGATATCAATACAAAAAAACTTATAGGAGTATATATATATATATATATATATATATATATATATATATATATAGTGGGGGTATGCGCGCACATGCGAAATCTCTTCGTAAACACGTATCTAGTAACGTAAGATTGTTGCTAATGCTTATATAAATGGCACGATTTATCTTTCCTTTTTGTGACAATGGCACAACGGATAAAAAGCTTGAGCATTTTATTAAAATTGTCAGTTACTTATGGCTTCTATCCATAGTGCGACAGATTGCTGAAACAATCATTCACTTGGTGCTTGTATCACTAAGTGAAAGATTCTTATGGAATATTGAGATAACCTGCCCCACTACCAGCCATGGCTGATGGAACAAGAACATACTACCCCTCTGGATTAAATTAAGGGTTCAGTTCAAAATTTGGTGCAGATCCACAGTATATACGTGAAGATGGTCGGGGGGGGGGGGGTTACATCGACCGAAACGTTGTGCAAATAATACTGAATATGAGAATAGTAGTCCGAAGAATCTAATCAATACATATCTCAAAAATTTAGAAACGTAAAAATAAAAAAAAGGTATGGAAATTAACATACCCTGATATTGTACCCACACTGCTAAAATAGCGGATATAGTGTGCAAGGTGGTTGCTAGAAAAGTGGGGAATTTTTTCAACGTTAATTCGTCTTTTACCCTTTATGATCCGAATTATGATGTCCCTATTTACAATGCCTTCCCACGGGACAGAGTTAGACAACAGGGTCGTTTTTTAACGTGGAGAAAAGGTACAAAAATAAAAAATTGTTTCAGTCGTGAAGGACTGCTCCTCCACCGGAAGAGAACAAGAAATGGAAGTGCAGCATCTGAAGAACAGATACTACACTTTGATCTTGCCCCCCCCCCAATATTAATTTTAGATTAAAGAGTACCGATTGCTTCAAACTGGAAAACATTATGAAGTTCAATAGTTAAACTATTACTGAGAATTTTTGCATTTCATAAAATTACCTTGATTATTATCCATAGTGCTTGAAAAAAAGAAGAAAAAAGGTGTTTCTGACAACAAACGAAATCCTCCACTTTGAGACAGATGGCAGCAGACTAAATGTAAGCAATAGACAGTTGCAATCTGGAGGTTTTTGGCATCTACTCAGATACTTTACTAATACGTACAAGGCGTGTTTGAATCAACTCCCTCTGACGTTATATTCATTTATTTACGGCTGAACGAATTAGTTCAACTAGGTCATAAAAGGTTACAAAAAATAATTTTAGAAAGGGGTTTAAAGATTAATTTTATAATGCTCTCACTAATTCTCAAAATGTCATCCGTGCAAATAAAAAAGTGCATAAGCCAGACGCAAAAAAAAAATCATCATAAATGAATAAAAATAAATAAATTTTAAATACTAAAAACCTTAATATTTTCTATCAATCACCATGAGTTTATGCTGAAGTTTATTAACAGGAAGGTGGGGGGCGCCCGGCTTTGGCCGGGCATTAAATACGTTTAAATATGACATTTTAATTTGTTCAGATTTCGTGTATATTATTATAGAGTCGTGATTTCAAAAGTTCAAAAACAAAAAAAAGAAAAAGCAGTATTTAAGTCTGCTAGAATCGAAACCGAAACTATAGCATTCAAAGCTGGCGACGTCACCACTGTACCAAGGTGGCACACATATAAACCGACTAAAAACTGAAAGTAAACCAAGTTAATTAATTTTATTTATTGCGGACTATTATCCTACTCTTTTCTTAGTTGTTTCACGACGTTTCGGCCAACTATTCCTCTGGCCTTCGTGGCCCATGGCGCAGTTGATAGAGACATTGAATCTCTACGGTTCCAGGTGAGAATTGTCTGAAGATAGCGGTTTCAATCCTACCCAAAGCCGGCCAGAGGCGTACTTGGCCAAAAACGTGGTGAGACGACAACAACTATGGAAGGCAGTAATTGCAGTGAATGCAGTCAGGAGATTCAGAGTTCCTATCTGTCGTGGTTACCACCTGAGGAAGGCCAGAGGAATAGTTGGCCGAAACGTTGTGAAAAAACTAAGAAAAGATGAGGATAATAGTCCGCAATAAATAAACTATTAAATAATACTCATTATTCTTGAGTGGCCTCTTGGCCTTGATAATGTGGTGATGCCTGTGTAAAAAAAATCTCAATGAATTCCAATTAAATAATATAAACCAAGTTGAATGTACAAAATATTTAACGTATTTTTTTTCAATTTTGACCCATTTTTGATCCCATAAAAAGTATTAACCGGCTAAAGACTCATAAAAAGAAAAAAAAAACAATCATTTGAAGATCCTAGCGCCTCTCTGCGACTTTTAGTTTCGGAGGAGATAGAGTTTGAAAATATGGAAACAGACAGACATATAGCCGTTTATACATTAGATTAACCTCGAATATTTTTTATTATTTTTTTTTTATTACATTTTCACCCCAAGCAAGGCACATTGCTACTTTGGTGTAGGGAGGTACTATCAGGGGCAGCAACTACTGGGGCACTATGTTGGGATTTGGGCAGCAAGATGTCGGTTCACGTTACACTTGAACTTCTGCATGTCAGTACAGTTAGGGAAGCAGGGACCTGGAATGGAATTCCAGAGTCTAGCGGTTCTGGGGAAGAAACTACTGGAGTAGAAAGATCTTTTACATCTAGGGATCTCTACTGTGTGGGGTGGGATTTAGCTGCCTGTCGGGTTTGTCGAGGGTGTCTACGTCGCGGGGGCACAAGTGTCTGCAGTTCGTCAGAGCATTCACCATTAAAATACTTGTAGAACAGGCAGAGGGATGCAACGGTTCGTCGATGGGACAGAGGCTGAAGCTTAGATGCCAGTTCAGGGCCTATCAGATTGGCGACTCTCTTTTGAACCTTGTCTAGGAGGGAGAGACTAGCAGCAGATGCACCAGCCCAAATGTGACAACAATACTCCATTCATGGGCGAATGGTGGCCTTATATACTTTCAGGTGTCGGTAGTTTTCTAGCACGGTAGAGAGCCTACCTTTTTGGCAGCGGCCCTGGCAATGTTTTCAATATCCCAACTCATGTTTCCTGTGAACGTTAGGCCAAGCAGTTTGAAAGATGTACTCTCAGACAGGGTGTCACTGGCCATTGCTATTTTGCATTTATTAAATGTTTAAACGGAGTCTCATTATTATTGACACACTAAGATGCGTATTTTTTTTTTTACATAGGTATCACCACTTATCCAGGCCAAGAGGCCACTCGAGGATAAGGGTTAAAGAGTGTACAGTAGAAATTTGACAATATAGTAATCGTTAGTAAATGGTAATTCGGTAAATTTGTTAACTTATATGGAACGGCTAATCAAGAACTTGTTTACGTTAGACTTGAAGACAACCGTATTGTAGTCAGCTGGAAAGCAGGAAAACAGAAGACAATTCTATAGGCGTGCAGTTCTAAGAAAGAACCTTTGTTCATGGAATCTACGTTCAGGTTTAGGCACAGATAAAGAGTGGGGGAAATTAATGATAGTGTTTTCTGCTAGACGGGTGTTTCTTGTGAAAGTTTGGCGATTAGCTAGTACAATATAATATCGATTATCCAATATATAAAGCTATACTTTAGCCCAATACCATGGTAGTGGAAAGTCACCTATATACATGACGCATCGCATGTGTTGTGCGGACAAGAAATAAAAGCAATGTTGAATACCGCCCTGTGGATAGGCTATTGAGACTGAGACTTTTTCATGCACTTTTTTTTTCGCGCTGATGAGATGCCCAGCTGGTATAGTTATTATTCAGAACCAAATATAAGCTATGCGCCGAAACTACGCAAGCGTTGCCATTAAAATCCTAACTTTTTTTTTAAATGAATAAAATGAGCGTTTATTCCTGGTAAAGCAGTACACTATAAAAATATTTATAGCTCTAGTATTGCAATATTGAGCTAACTAAAAGAACTTCAGACAGCGTCTGCTACTATTGATACGTGTTCCGCAAAATTTCTAAACGTGCGGGTAATAAAACAATCTAAACTGGATATTTGTCACGTTGCGAACTCTGACACGAGTTAACCGACTATCAATTAAACCGACAAGTCAACGAACCCACTTTCGCATAAAACGTACTACAACCCTACATATTTTTGCTACCGAGCAACGCTGAATTATATTTGAAATATTTAACGGGTCATGCGTTTTTGCATTAAACGGGTTCAATGTTACCATTTACAGCACATACTCGTCTAGCTATGACAACTATCAATAATTTTTCTTACCTTCTATTTGTGTCTAAAACTCAACGAAAATTCAATGAGCAAAGTTTCTTTTCTATAACTATCCGCCTGTAGAACAATACCGCGAGTCTACTCCCCAGTAGACTATAACATGGTCGATTTCAAGTATAATGTAAACAAGTTCTTTAATAAACCATACCTAAGTTTCACCATTACCAATCATCACGATGTTGTGTGACTTGACACATGGCGCTAATTAACCTTTATCCTCGAGTGGTCCTTGAGTCATGATAAGTGGCGATACTCCCCCTAAAGAAAAAGATTTGTTCAATGGCTGCGGTGACTAATAAATCTTTTAATGAAGTGAGAATGACGGAAACTGTTATTCTTTACTTCGTATTTGCGTGTGATTTGTTAAGTTTTTTTCTTTTTGTTTGTTGGGGTACATGTAGAATTTTATACTAAACAAACTTAGTAAATTAAATTGTTCCGCTCGAAATTCCATGAAAATTTTTAAGTCAGACAAGGAAGTTCGAAACATTGTGAAAATGACACTAAAGATGAGAACAGTAGCCGAAGAATCCAAATAAAACGTGTAGTACTTTTGTCCTAGATTCGACATGCGGCATTTTTTTGTCCGAGATTCGACATGCGGCATTTTTTGTCCGAGATTCGACATGCGGCATTTTTTGTCCGAGATTCGACATGCGGCATTTTTTTGTCCGAGATTCGACATGCGGCATTTTTTGTCCGAGATTCGACATGCGGCATTTTTTGTCCGAGATTCGACATGCGGCATTTTTTTGTCCGAGATTCGACATGCGGCATTTTTTGTCCGAGATTCGACATGCGGCATTTTTTGTCCGAGATTCGACATGCGGCATTTTTTTGTCCTAGATTCGACATGCGGCATTTTTTTGTCCGAGATTCGACATGCGGCATTTTTTGTCCGAGATTCGACATGCGGCATTTTTTGTCCGAGATTCGACATGCGGCATTTTTTTGTCCGAGATTCGACATGCGGCATTTTTTGTCCTAGATTCGACATGCGGCATTTTTTTGTCCGAGATTCGACATGCGGCATTTTTTTGTCCGAGATTCGACATGCGGCATTTTTTTGTCCGAGATTCGACATGCGGCATTTTTTTGTCCGAGATTCGACATGCGGCATTTTTTTGTCCGAGATTCGACATGCGGCATTTTTTTTGTCCGAGATTCGACATGCGGCATTTTTCTCAGGTTTGCAGTTGTGACGTAAGCAGTTTTGACTATGTACGGAGAAAGACGAATCAAGTTTCGAAATATACAAATGAAAACAATGTTGCCAGTAAACACATGTTAAGAACGGCTTTTTAAATCCCCTGGTTGCTTATCTCTTACGAGTATTTGTAAATTTCTATAAAAACAAATCATTCATATTTGAATCTGGAGATTTTCTCTTTGATGACCGAGTTGAGGGATTGGCCTTCGAATCTTGTTCGTAAGCAATGCCTCTAAATTGCGGTTAAACCAATTTTAATTTATTTTTATATATATATTGTTGTTGGTGACAGGATCGAAATTGATCGCACAATACCCCCTTTTTAATTAATCGTTACACAACTTCGCTTAACAGCATCCAAGCAACAATTAAGAGCGCATCTCTCTGTACTTCTACTTACATAGATTCCTTAGTTGCATTTTGCCGCTCAGAAAAAAAAAAGATGTTTTAAGTTCCCCAGGTTTGCGATGCTACGGGTCGGCGCGCCAAAATAAGATAACAGACACAACAGTGCCGGGTTAAGCCCGATTTCAAATATGTACCATCTGTTCGACTGAACCCTTACCCCCTCCTCATTTCACAGGATGCTGCGTCTATAGGCCATGATACATGCTGGCACACGTACTGAGATTAAAGTTCATTAAATTTCATTCGTGTTTTTTTTATCGAGGAAGGGGGAGTCGTCAGTCACGCTTAAGTCTTCTAAGACATTTTTTTTTAACTTATTATCATTTGATTCTAGCAAAGGATGGAAGATCCTACCGGATGCCAGACATTCGCCCGCTATCTCATACATTCCAACCGAGAGATTTTTATTTAAAGATTCTAACAGTCCCTTTAAATGCAATTGGTTGTATCATTCTTGCGCTTGGTTCACCGGGTATATTCATTAGGTAGTTTTTCTTTTTTATATTCTTTTTTATAGGACCGGCTGCTTTTATAATTACTAGAATGATGAAGATCTTCCTAAGTTTCCACTTTCTTTTCATGTCATACATAAGACTTTTGTATCTCGTTATCTTTTCTCTACTGGTTCTGTTTAACCCAGTACCATTAGAAATACTAACTTCTAAAGTCTCTTTCTCTTTATCACATATCGCTTTGTGAGGTTTAACAGTTTTCTGAGCACGTAGGTGTGAAAATTGCATAGGCATAATCTTTATATCTTAAAACCTGCGCAGACAAACATTGTTGAAACTATTTAGAATTACTTACGTTGATTGTGATCTGTAATCCATTTGTTGTTCTTTGTCGGTATACAAACCAATCGCGAGTACGATAGATTAGGCCATTTCGATGACTATTTTCATCTGTCAGGCTGGGATGCAGGTAACGGTGGCTAAGTGGTTAACGACACGAGCAGAAAATCTTGGTGCGCCAATTTCGAATCATAATCATTCTAATAGAAACTTTCATCAAACCCACATCATACCTTGTCTCTTATCTCTTGAAAAAGGGGTAAATAGTGGTGATTTTTATCTATAGTGCTGAGATAGGACTCCTGGGTAGTGCTAAAAGCTTCAACTTTTTAGGTTCTGTCCACCCACCCCCCTCTTACGGGTGGAATTAATTTATTACTGTCTAAAGCACCCCGACCGAGAAATGCCGACCAGACTAGCCAGGCAATTTTATGAAGCTAGAATGCCACTCCTTTAAAAGGTCACATTTATCTGTCAGACTGAGAGCGATTGTGTTTAAATGGCTAACTACACGGACTGAAAACTTTGGTGTGTCAAGTTCGAATGCTGTTCCTGTCACAGAAACACTTTTCAACAAAATCCATACGTGGCCTTTTCTCTAACCTTCTGGAAAGGGTGTTGTTAACATTTTTTCAATCTGTCGGGTGTAGATCAGAGTCCTGGGTAGTGCTAGAAGGTCCACTTTTTCGTGTTTTGCCTCCCCCCTCTTTTGGGTGGAGTTAATTTATATTGAGGCACCTTGATCGCTGTGTGCTAACTGGGCCGCTCAGGCAATTTTATGAGACTAGACTGCCCCTTCTTTAAGGGAAACTAACGTGTTTTCCATACCTCCAGATTTTGTGTTACATCTTCCTGCGGTTGGAAAGAATTACACAGTGGCAACAACCCGGAATATTTACCTAAAGTTTATGTTGTAGTGTTTTACGAGTTTTGAACTTGTTTTTCAAGTCGGATTTAATTCGGTCTGTCATGTTTCACTTTGAAACTGCAGCTTAATTCGTCCGACACGCTTTAGTTAAAAATTATATTTTCACCTATCCGTCAAGATCAAGATTAATATAGTATTTACACCAGTAAACGTGTAGGACGAAATATAATTATCGCAAAGACAAGAGATGCTTATTGATCTTAGTTTTGAAAAGGCCAAAACTGTAGGTAGAAGGAAAACAGTGAGCAGGAGGAGAGTTTCACAACGTTGCATTTCCTGGAAAGAAGCTACTGGAATAGGAAGCTGTATTTACAATGAGGTATCATTACGAATTGATGGAGAGCATTAAAGCATAGAGTCAAACGAGCAGAAGAAAAGCAGGAATTGATCAGACAATTCTGAAAAACACATGCCATTATAGTATTCGTAAACAGATTGAGGCCAGCACAGCCATATATCAGAGAGAGGTTGTAGAGAGGGAAGGCGGGGCAAATCAACTTACAGAAGTTTCAACACAATCAAGAACCTTCCAAATGAACAGAGATTCATTAGCAAAATATAACAGTACTCCATACATCGTCTGATAATAAATTCGTAGCGATAGAGAATAGCCTCAGGTGTTAGAAAATACTTAGAGCGATAAAGAGAACTGATTGTGGGAGAAATGGAAAGAGCAATGGATCTAATACATAGTTGGTTGGTTGTTTTTGTTTTACGGCATATCAACCCCTTTCAGGTTATTTAATGCCGAATCAAGTGATTTTGAAGAACAATTCTTTAATAAAAAATATTTTTTCAAGTCGCGCTGAAGGTAGCCATGTTCGAGTTTTTTTTACCACGGCGAAGGAAGGGGGCGTCACGGGGAGATAATTCCGTCTAAAGCGGCGACACCCCCTCCCCATGTTAGACAATCGTTTCTCTTCCGTCCTCGTAGTTTAAAAATCAAAAATGGCTACCTTTTGCTCGGTATCATAACAAATTGTTTTTCCGCTCTAAAAATTAAAAAAATTCTTGATCAAATTAAGTGAAAATTTGTTTTTATTTTCGAAGTTGAATCCATAACGGTACGTCCAATAACTTTTTTTCAATATTTTCATTTGTTTAATGTCTTTATTTAACTGTACAAGTACCTATTCGATATCTGACTTTCTAGCGCGTTTTGTACAGGAAGCCAATCTTTGCACCCTCGCCACAATCTAGTTGCACTGGGTCTATTTCTATCTGCCGGCAGGTTATTATGATGTGTTTAATGTTACCTTCGTCAAAATTCATCGAAATTAAAATAATCTCTACTTATTGGCATAAGGTCCAAATGTATAATATTGTTAAGAAAAAAAGGTGAATGAATGATCGTCCATCGGAACGACAAGAGCCTTCTAAAAATCCTGGAATGATGATGGTGGATACGCGCTGAACTGTGAAGCAAAGATTGCACAATCGTTAACCACCCCCTTCTCGAGTCAGCACTGCTTGATTACAGTGACAAGAAAGCTAGCACGACTGGAAACAATGTCAGGATAAGCGGAGAGCAAATACAGCACTTGGTATGTTCAAATGGCACCCATTTTAGTATTGATCAGGCTCAACGATGCTTAATTTTGTTGATCTAACGGAAACCGGTGTGCCGCCGAGATTATGCTGCAGACAAGAAAAAAGGATTACTACAAAAAAAAAAAAAAAAAAAAAAAAACAAGGTCCTTCTATAAACATTTTATAATTTATGTCATACACAGTTAGGTGTAGGTTGCTAAAAATTACGGCAGTGAATTAAAAAAATTAATGTTAATAAGTATTGGCAGCTGAAAGTCCTTTTTATAGTAGTAGATGTTCAAGCGAGGATAGTTTTGCTCAGAGTAATTAGTCAACAGAAGAGGAGAATTTTTCATGGAAGCTCTGATTGCTCTGCGAACCAATTAAAGGTGTCCGGGCGGTGTCTGTCAAATGTCCAGTCGATATTACTACATCTTTTCGTCTGATTGGTCATCGGGTGACCAAATAACTTGGTCCTTGTTCAGAATTCTCCTTACACTAAAGAGAATGTTTTAAATCTGTATAGTATACGATCCCGTGATGAAAAAAATAACGTGCATCTAAAATTACACGAATTGGTCAAGTAAGTTTCATTTTTATAAACAAAATCATTTTTAACAAAATTTGAGCTTTTGCAATGTCCTCTCTCCATGTTAAGAATGGAATTTTAAAATATCGTAAATTTTAATTATTTGGAGTAATCTCCCTTCTTCCTTCACCGTTTTCAAGATCGTGTCGCGAGATCATCTCTTGTAGTTTCGCCATAAAATTTGATTTTTTTTTATTTAAAAATAGAACTAATTCACCAATTTACATGATTTTTGGTGTGCAATATTTTTTGTCACATAATACAGATTTTTCCTTTATTATTTTTTTTTTAATACAGGGGCAATTCTGGACAAGCACCAACTTTACTAGGGCTGCTACCCGCCAGAGGAAAGAGATCGCAATGTTTATAACTACTACAGTGGTACTACCCATATGACCCGAATGAATGAGAAAATCGAAGGTTTTTGGCTTTAAATCAGCACTTGTAATGTATCTGTGAATCGCGTTTTGAATACATTAAACACTGTAGACGCACGTTGTATATACACAGGTTTTCGTGCGCTTATAAGATGACGTGATTTGCGCATCTAGTTTTCGTATCAGTTAAGGTTCGCTTCTGCTAACCCTAAACTTCTGAATTAGCAGCCTTTCTACTGTAAAAAGGAAGGATATATATATATATATATATATATATATATATATATATATATATATATATATATATATATATATATATATATATATATATATATATAAGAAACTCCAGTCTCCAAACTGATTTTTACGTACTTTTAGCATATTTATTAGGATATTTTCCTCGGCACAAAAAATCGACAGAGTCTAGACAATTTTTGAAATTACCTTTACCATGTTGACTGCAGTATGATGTTAGTCATGTGCAATTCTAGGAGGTCAAACCTTTCCAGGATTTGCCTTCTGTTTTTGAGAATTTTTTTTTTTCCCCAAATTCACCCCCTAACAAGGCATATCGCCACTTGGACGTAAAAGGCTACTATTTGGGACCAATCCTAGGAAAGATTAACAAGATGTTGGTTTACGTTACATTTAAACTTTTGCAGGTAGCAGGAAGGGAATTTCAAAGACTAGCAGTTAGAGAGAATAAAGTATTAGAGCAGAAAGCTTTCTGGCACTTAGGAACTGCAACAGTGAAGGGGTGAGATGTTGTTGCTGAGCGGGTTTGTCGGAGATATGTACGTCGAGAGGGGTACAAGTGCAACGAGTTCAGAGCACATTCCATTAAAATACTTGTAAAACAGGCACAGAGATGCAACATTTAGTTTAGTCCTAATTACTCAAAACGCCTCTGCCTGGGAATTCTGACGGGGATGGCCAGGCACTTTTTGCAAATCTGAGCTCTTCAATCCCACTTTCGACCCTTGTGTCGCATCTCGCCGTGTGTGTGAGAGAGAGGGAGATGCATCAATCATATTCACCCCAAACCAAGCAAACTGCGACTGGCACGTAAGGGACTACTGTGGATCAGAGACCATAACTATAGGGGCACTAAGCAGAAAATTGAGCAAAGAGGTGTCTGGGAAGTTTAGCAGTCAGATGAAAAAAACCTTCAGAGTAGAAAGCTCTCTAGCATCGAGTGACCTCAACAGTGAACGCGCATGGGAGTTTGTTGCTTGTCGGGTTAATTGGGGGTATTTATGTCGAGAGGCACTTGTATTAAATGTTCGAAGCAGATTCTATTAAAGTTCTCGAAACGGAACATTTCGGCGATGGGACCGGGTGTGGAGCTTGGTTGACAGTGCAGGACCTATTAGATTGGTGACTTTTTTTTGGAGAGGATGACTTGGGGGTGGGGGATTATATCCTATCGGGAAAGAATAGTAGCAGATGTGGCAGCTTTGGCTTGCTAGAAATACAGGATACTAAAACCTTGCCCTTTATCGGGATAAACTACGGTTTTGCTCAATACTAAGAAGTGTACTTTCTCAGGCATTGCTCCCTACTTTGGAAAAGGGTTTAATTTATTGACATTCGTATCGGGTAAATACAAGCTGGTCAGTTTTCCAATATTTTAGTACCCCTCCTTTTAATTTGAAATTTTTTTTATTTTTTGTTTTTTTGAAAAGGTGTACATTCAGATAAACTACTCCGCCACCCCCGTGAACTAAACTTCATATATAACCTTACTACGGTGAAAAAGGAAGGTAGGTTATTTTGGTGCTTATGCAATTTTATTACCGCGCTATATATATATATATATATATTTTAAATAGTATTTTCAAGTTGAATTCAAGTTTTACGATATCTTTCATATTAAATTGTTAAATGAAAGTAGAGAATAGTTTGAAGACACCCTCCCCATGTTAAGAATGGCTTTCTAAATAACGTTATTTTTTTCAGCACGGTAATAAGAGTGCATGTACCGAGGTTTTTGTATAGAATCACTCCTATCTCCGTAACCGGTTTTTACGTTGTTGTTTTTTTTATGGGGGGGGGGGGGGTAAGAGCAAATCTTATAAAATCCATGGTAGTTAATTTGCATTTTTATATTATGATCTTCTTCGAATTGTTTCCCTATTACCACACGGACTTAGGGTTTGTAGCGGATTTAAAGGACTTCTTTTTTTTTTAATTATAACTTGAGTTTAGAGAAAACAAAAAACAAAAAAAAAACGAAAAGTGGCCAAGAAACAAATATACAAAAAAAAATTTTACCAAAGGACTGATTAGTCACTCTTCTACCTACCTGGGGATGTTTTTATGTTTTAACTTATTTTAAAGCGTTTATTTAATGCGAATAACAAGGAGAATTGTTGCTAAGTAAAAATGACAACAATATGGCGGGGGTGTCGCCTGCTATCACTGCAGTCTCGATTATTGCTCAAAACTTGAAAATAAAACAAAATACTGGTAGAAATATACCCAATTAAAGTTAGTCTGAAATGGATTTCAGATGCAAACAATATATCCAGTTTACAACCCAACCTCCAGCAACTTCACATCAGCATCTTCCTACTGGTTATATAAGAATTCAGAAGATGCCGAAGTGGTTATCCAATCAGCTCTCAAAAGATGACAAGTTTCAATAAAAGCGCGAAATTCCTCAAACAGAGGAAACAAAAATGATTTCTAACACGCTACGTTAGTGTAGAACCTCCCCTTTCTCCCAAGTTAAGAGTGGTGTTCTATTTAGAAAGCCATTCTTAACATATGGAAGGGGGGACGGCATCTTTAATTTCTTAGCAGGAGAAAAATACCTTAAAATCGCTAGAAAAGTTTATTAGTAATTAAAAAAAAAATACTGTTAATATCTTTAAAAAGAAATTTGGTGCTTATGCACTTATGTTAGCGTGCTTTATTTATTTATTTTTTTTTACAACTCTATTTTTAATCTAAATTCAAGTTTTACAATATATTTTTTATTAAATTGTAAGTTGGGTAAGTGTTGCCTAGTTGTCCCACCTAAGATTTACCTGCAAAGGGTGTTTATTCCGAAAGCCGTTCTTAACATAGGGAGATTGGGGGTAATCACTTCAAAAAGCAACTCTTTGCAGGCAAGTCTTCAGTGTGACGACCAGGCCACATTGACCGTAAGGTAAAAGTAGAGAATAATTATAAAACACCCTCCCCTATGTTAAAAATAGCTTTCTAAATCTTTTATTTCAGCACGGTAACACAAGTGCATAAATACCAAGAATTTATTTAAAGATAAAATAATTGGGTGCTTATCCACTTATTGTACCGCGCTATTTTTTCAAAATATTTTCAAGTTAATTTCAAGTTTTACACTATTTTTTTTTTAATTGTTAGGTGAAAGTACAGAATAGTTACAAAACACCCTCCCCATATTAAGAATGGCTTTCTAAACAATAACGTTATTATTTTAGCACGGTACAATAAATGCATACGTAACAAAAGTTGCCTTTATCTCGCGGGAAACGACCACTGACTTAGGGTTAGTCGTACCGTAAATCTATTTTGTAAATTCTTTGAAGTTAGCGACAACTTCCTCGAAAAGAATCGAAAGCAGTTTTAAAAATTGAATTCAGTTAAATGAAATAACGTAACAGATTTTGAAATAAATAAATACTTACAGTTTACGAAGTTTAAAACTATGCAAGTCGATAAATAATTAAATTTTCTATTGTTTGGTAAAAGTTAATTGTAGGATCATTTTCGATTTCTCGGTTGTTAGCTAAGCTACGCTACACGTTTGCCTAAACAAGTCATACACTAAGTTGGGGAATCGCTTTGACAGAGTTATCTTTGCACGACTATTATCAGAATATAATATTCTTGAAATAAAATAAATAAACGAAAAAAAAAAAAAACCAGGCTTGCACTGTTTTAGATGCACGAGTTCAATTCCTGGCCGCACTTTTTACTTTTTTTTCTTTTTTTTTTATTATTCCTTGGTATTAGTTTTTTTAGTTACTAGCATGGGTGTCCGGCGTTTCCCTGGTGTTTGGAGGTGTGTGTTGAGCAAAAAAAAAAAAAAAAATGAGGTAGGAAGGCAGGCTCGAACCTGTACCGCGAAGGAGGAAAAGAGCGTGAAAAAACGTGACGTCTTTGCTGTTACGACGACCGCCAAACCGGAAGTGACGTATGTTTAAATTAAGGCTAGACAATCGAAAAAGAGGATGACTTTCGAAAATATCGGCGAAAAAAGCGACCCCTCCCTGTAGAAAAGTGCCCAGTTGAGGGTGAAGAAGTTCATGTTTTTAGCCAATTTTTCGATATTTGTCGTCTGAAGGGTCAAGCTTCAAAACGTTACTGATTGTGAAAGTCTGTCGCCTCTATCGATATTTTTAGACATGCAAACATACATACATAGATTTATATATTTGTAGCTGAAATTTTCGACCAAAACCGATTAAAAAGCTTGCTTTTATCTCAGAATACCCTTCATGCAAAATTTCAAATGTTTAGACCAGAAATTGTCTGAGTAATTTGGTAGAGACTGCAGAGACCAATTTTTTTTAACTTTGCCCCCTATTATGACCCCTTAACATTTATTATTTTGGGCTCAAATCAAGTTATTAAGTTAGATCCATGTCCAAGAAACCTATATCTAAAATTTCAAGTGTTTAGACCCAGAATTAGCGGAGGAGTTTCGTAGAGTTCTCAAAGGTTAACTTGTTGAACTTTGACCCCTTAATAGCCAAATTTCTGGCCGAAAACTGATTACAAAGATTTTCCCAAATCTCAGTACCCTGTATATCAAATTTCGAGTCTGTAGACTGAAAATTGACAGAGATATTGTGTAGGAAAATGTGCACAGACAGACACTTTCACTTTTATAGATATATAGACTAATTGGTCATCACTAGGGCTAGGACAACCGCATATTCTTTTCATTGTTTTGGCTCTCGGGTGTGTATCCGTTTATATCATATATGATTTTATATAGATTGATGTGGTTCTCGGTTGATTAACTGTGTCGGATATATACTCGAGAGTCAAAACAATGAAAAGAATATTCTGTTGTCATATCCTTAGTCATAACTTGCCAAAACCAGGGAGTGGGTCACTCATGGATAACGATTAAAGAGATCGATGATCTACCTCACGTGGGTTGGAATTAGGAGATGGAATCGACAGAAGATCATGGTACTACTGCAGTTTAACACCCACAAGTAAATTGTTTTCATTTAAGGAGAGTATTGTACGCACAACGTAAAGGTTACAGCCTCCCCTTCAACATGTTAATGCTTTTTCTAAATTTGCTTGTGAATGTTAAACTGCAGAAGTGCCAAGATTACTTAATAGGGTCTGATTATACAAGATGGCGACTCAGCAAGTATTTATTTACATTAGACTTGAAGACGAGCTAGTTGTAATAAGTTGGGAAGCAGCTTAATATTTTGTTTCTCCGATGGGATAAAGCTTGGTTTATGAAAGTTCCGTTCTGTTTTTTTTTTTTTTTTTTTTTTTTTTTAGTACAGAGAGAGTGAAAAAGCTTCTTTAACCTGGTTATCGTTGGGCGAGTACTTGCTGTGAATGTTATGTAAGATAGGTTCAGGGATTGGTGCTCCGTTGAACATCTGCCATGAACATAACGATGCAGTAGAGAGAGGCTAGCGAGATCTCTTCTGTGTGAAAGACGCTGTAAGGAAGGGGATAGATCACTAGATTGAAAAGCCAGTTTTGCACTCTGTCAAAACAAGAAAGAGTGCTCCTAGCGGAATCGATTATCAAATTATGATAAATTAGCAGGGAGACCCGATATTGGCCGGGATTGAATAATGGTTATAGAATGTTTCCTACTCTCATATTTTTATTGTCATCGAAATCGGTGAAATCGACCATTTTTCAATCAAATCGATTGATTACCTGCACTAGTTAGGGACCAATCGCAGTGCAGCAGTGCAGCAGTGCACCAGAAGAAAGTTTCACATTCCTCCCCACCGTGACTTCATTCACAATACATTGTAGGGCGGGCCTGAACGAGAATCACCTTTCCCTATAATTTTTATGTTTTAGTATGTAGTATGGTTTTCGAGGTTGAGGGTGTTTATTCCGAAAGCCGTTCTTAATAGGGGGTGGAGGTGTTTATACTACGCTAAGTCGTAAAAAATACCAACTGCAGAATACCGGTTAAAATTATAGGGGCGGAGGGAGGTGATTCTCATGGTAGTTCAAATTGCACTGTAGAGAACCTACTGTTGATTTTATAAAATTATTTTTCATATATAATGCCTTGAATTAAAGTTTAAATGCAAAAGTCAAGTATCATGATTCAATTGTGCTCTAAACAGAACATTCATTTCGAACGTGCCCCTGTCATATCAAAGAACCTACTGCCTGGTATTACTGCTTGTGGGTGATAATGGCTTGAATTTAAGTTTAAAATGAAAGTCAAGTATTATGGTGTAATTGTGCTCTAAACACAACATTCATTTCAATCATGCATCTGTCATATCAAAGAACCTACTGTTGATTTTATATGCCGATCCTTTCTGCTTGTGTGGTAATAAAACTTTTCGTGTACTTGTGGTGTTAGGCTGTGTAAGGTGTTAACTTTGGTCAAAATCGCCTGTTCCTTTTTTCATCGGATTGTTTTGATTATCGATAATTATCGAGGATATTCCGATAGAAAACCTATCTAAGAACACTGCCAGGCACAGCAAGTACCTTCGTATGAATTTTGATAAACCTCGGTCCACCCGTTTTAGAGTTCATAGGAAATTAGCACACACACAGACACACAAAGTTTCTTTTCTATAATAGCAGAGATAAGTTTGGAAAAGGAAAACACGTTTTATTATATTTTTTTTTATGAAGTTGACCCCTCATCTCCACAGGTTGTTACCGCCAATAGGTATCTGGCCTTCGGGACAAGATCACAGTGTAGTATCTGTTCCGGCAGATGCTGCACTAAAGACCATTGCCCTTGTGGCAATCAGTTTCTGGCCCATGTAGGGACAACCCTATGTACCAAGAGGCATCACTATTAGCTCCTCCTTCCCTCCTCTCGTGGGAACTGGTTCCCCTTTCCCTTTCCCACATTAAAAAACGGCCTTGTGCCTAATTTGCTCAGTGGGGAAACAAATAAATACCCAGTGTAGTATCTGTTCTGATGCTACACTTAGCTTTTCTGTCCCCAGTCAGTGGAGGAGAAATCATTCATGACTAAGACAATTTGTTTTTGTTCTTCCTATTCAGAGTTCCATTTTTGTGGGGGGTCCCTATATTAAAAACAGCCCTTGATTCTGACTTTGCCCTCGGAGAGGAAGAAGTAGGAACACCAATAGGTACACAATGTTAACGCAACTCCGATTGTATTCAAAACTGTTAGAGAAAATATTGTGCATGTGTGTTTCTCGTCTATACGTAACCGGTAATACAGAATTATGTTTTATGTATAATCGAATAGTTATTGGCATCTGATTCTACAGAATTTGAACATAAACCGATTTTTTCCGAACTTGGGTTAGAAACAACAATACTTATGCAGTATGCACTTATTGCACCGTGCTGAAAAAATAACATTATTTAGAAAGCCATTCTTAACACTGGGGAAAAGCGTTTTGTAACTATTCTGTACTTTCACCTAACAATTTAATAAAATAAACATCGTAAAACTCGAATTTACTTTAACATATTTTAAAAATAGCGCGGTACAATACGTTGCATAGGCCCTGAGATAATTTTTTAAAACTTTTTTAGCTATGTGCAAAGTGTAGTATCTGTTCTGATACTAGACTTCACCTTTTCTGTACTTAGCGGAGAAGAAATCCTTAATGACAGAGACAATTTTTATTTTTGTTCCTATCTAGAATGCCCCTTTTTGGGTGAGCTGGATTTTCCTTACATTAAAAACCGACCTTGTGTCTAAATCTGCCCTCGTGGGGAGGCAGGTAAATAGGAAAAATTCGGTTAAAATAATTATATATATGTTATTGTCATATCCAGGCAGGTTACGAAAATGGCCGAAATATATCGAACTTTTTTTCTTTTCTTTTTTTTTTTTTTTTTTTTTAACCGAAAACGATGAAACCGCTAGAAAACAGTTAAAAATTAAGAAAATATTATTAACAAAAAAAACACAAAAACAAAACATAATTCCATTGGAAAAATAGTACTTGTGCAGTATACGGACCATTATTATTTAGAAGGTTCTTTTTTTAATACGAAGATAGAAGGTTTCCGTTATGTGTACTTTCATCTGACAATTTAATAAACAAAAATACAGAGTAAAAATATCAATAAACAAATTGCCGATTGTCGGCTGCTGGGATTTCATTGGCTGAGCGTTTCGGCACCTTCCGGCAGTTTACGTAACCTGGCCAAAATATGCAGACCATAACGCAGCCCTTATATTGCATAAGTACCAAGTTTTTTTTCTTTTTTTAATTGTAAACATGACTATATTTTAAATTACATTTCTTCTAAGGTTTCATCCGGACAACGCCGGGAAAGAAAAACGATAGTAAAATAAAGAAATTAATATAACTCGGAACAAGATGTACGAAAGAGAGAGAGAGAAAGAAAGAGAGAGATGTACGTAAAATAACAACAAAAAGGGGGGGGCAGTAGGTATGCATACTGTGGTCATTTGCAATAACTTACCTTGTCGCTTATTTGGAAGGTATATACCCAAAGTTAATGAAAGAATCGAGGCGACAGCTATCCAAAATGGTACCATCCTTGCACGGGGTAACATCATTCCGATAGTCAGTATTTTTAATGGTAACAGTAGAAACTTCTTCTCCTTAAGTTCCACGCGAATTAAAAAAAAAATAATAAATAAATAAAACAAATTAAATTACGGTCCTCAAAAAAAAAAAAATTTTTTTTTTTCGTCTTAACTCAGAATGATAAATCCATTAAGGACTTTTTGTGATGAAAAGGTTCGCCGGATTTTGGTTAGTATTGAAACCCGTTTCTCTTCTGTCGAAGTACATGCATTCTTACGCTAGTGCCGGCTTTTTGTAATATATGCCCTTTCCTCGTTGGGTGAGTTTGACGAAATAGGAACAAAAAAAAGCATGTGCCCGCTCCTTGACTAGCTGAAACATAATCTAATGCACCGTTAATATTGTAGCCGTGCACGTAAAAGAAAACAAAACGCGTTAGTTTCAACTAGGAGAGGACGCGCATGGCAGCAAATGTACATGTGCCCGACGTGAACAGAAATAGTGTTGTTAACTTCGCTAAGGTACATGAGTGGTTGGCAGTTCGCGCGCGCACTTGTGTGTGTGTGTGTGTGTGTGTGTGTGTGTGCGTGCGTGTGTCTGTGTAAAAGATTTTGTCGTTACGTTTCGAAGTCTGGTTTCCTCTCTCTCTCTCTCTCTCTCTCTCTCTCACTCTCTCTATCTATCTATCTATCTCTCTTTTACGGGAACTTGTTTTAAACGCAGAGTAAATATAGCTAAAATCCAAATCAATAGCTAACTCCACATTATTATCATTAATAATCAACTTCTTTATTGTACTTTTATTTTTTGTTTTAAGTCTTAATTATATTAACGCTGCGGCTGCGTCGCTTTGTAATATTATCTACTCGGAATGTTTTTGTTTGTTTGGTTGTTTGTTTTTTATTTATTTTAAGTATGGCGAACTTGAAAATCCTATGTAAAAAGTAGAAAACATTGTTGTATACTGCATAAGCACAGGGTTTTTAAGTTAAATGCAAGTTTTACGGTATCTTTTATTTATTAAATTGTTAGGTGAAAGTACATAAAAGGTACAACGCGCACACCGCACCTGCACCTCCTCTCAAAATGTTAAGAGAGAGTTTGTAAATAATAACGCTATTATTTCAGCACGGTCCGTGTTCTGTATAAGCATCGATTTTTTTAATCACAGTAATTTTTTAAAATGTAAAATTGACTATATTTTATCATATTTTATTTATACTTTATTTAGACCTACAGTCGAGCAACACCGGAGAAAAAAAAAACACTACTAAAATATCCGTTCTAGCGAATGTTTATTTCTTTCTTCTTTCTTTCTTCCAAGATCGCGTCTTCAGTTGTCGCAAGTTTTCACAGCCTAGAAAAAGAGGAGTAGCGAAATAGAGAAGGTGGGGGGAGGGGCGAATTTGGTGAAAACATTGGTATACACCGCCAACGTTAACGTAGGAGTTTGGATAAAAAGTTTAACGTTGATACGCTGATAGCCTATAGTAAAGGTTTATAAAGAAGATAATGTCTAAAACCACGAAGTCAAGGGATATACGGCCACAGTAGGCGATTATTACTTAGCCTGAACTTCTAACAACAAAAACATCAAAAATAAATAAGATTTGCTTTGTCTCATAATTCGACATTTGTACGAAATTGCAAAACAAAACAAATCGATCCCCACGCTAAAATGTTTGTATTTTTTTCGGGGGGGGGGTCACCAATTATCAAGACCCGATGGCCACTCGAGGATAAGGACTACTGCTTGTACCTTTATTGAAAATGGGTAGAAATTTACTATTTAAGGGGACGGCTTAACAAGAATTTTTTTACATTGAACTCGAAGACGACCATGTTGTAGTCAGCCGAAAAGCAGGCTAGCGGAACAGAGTTCCATAGCCGGGCAGTTCTAGCAAAGAAGCTTTGTTCATGGAACTTGCGTTTAGATTTAAAGCACAGATAGTGTGGAAAATTGTTAATAATGGTTGTAGTTAGTCGAGTGTTTTGTGTGTGTGTGTGTGTGTGTGTGTGTGTGAATCATAGAATGAATGTGTGGGGATCATAGAATGAAGCTCCGACGAGCACTTGCCATGAAAAAAAAAACGATAAAACAGAGCCAGGCTCGCAACGTCTCCTCTGTGATAAAGAGGTTGCAGGGAGGACGAAACGCATCTCACTGTTAGGTTTCGAAGCCGATTTTGAACTCTGTCAAGGTAAAATAGGACGCTTCGAGCGGCTGCTCCTTAAATATGGCAATGCTCCATTTTAGGACATTTTAGGATCTGGTTCTTATACGAGTAGAAGACTTCGTTGGGAGTGAGATTGTTATTAATTCGCCTCCCCACGAGGGCAGAGTTAGACATAAGATCGGGTTTTATTTAAATGTAGAGAAAAATCTGATTCCCAAAAATGACACTCTGGATTTGGACAACAATTCGAATTGTCTCAGAAAGGTCTCTATATCACTAACCGAGAACAGAAAACATAAAGTGTAGTATAAGAACAGGGGCTACACTTTGATCCCAAAGCAAAAAACATTAAACTGATAAACGCATCAGTAATTCGTTAAGTTATGAAATTTTTCTTCTATATATTGCGGTACATGAGATACCCAGGAACCATTAGCGATAATCCAAAGCTCTTCGTAAATGAATTGAGCACTTTGGGGGACAGCTAAATGATACCAACAATACAATCATCTGATTCATACGAAATGAATTAATAATTTTTAGGGATTTTTATCCTGGGCCCCGAAAATCAACAAAGATTCGACCATTCCTGGAATTGTCCGGTTCCGGCTGATTTTGCAGTAGGGTGTAAAGTTCTGTGCAGATCTAGGAGATCCACCCTCCCAGGCTTTGCCTTCTCTTTGAGAAGGGGTTAGTTTATTGCTAATCGCCTGAGGCACCCTCATCGAGGAATGCCGGTGGGGTTGCTCAGGCACTTTTTGCTGGTCAAAGTGCTCCTCCTGGGGGGGGCTGACTTCTCAATCCACAGTTTTTGCAGCGGGAGAGAACTGAATACCACATAGCATCTTCTTTTTTCATGGATTCTCGTCAAGGCGAAGCAATAAGCATATATAATCTCTGACTGCTTTAAAAACTGGTCAGATTTTTTGTCTTTATAACTATACTGAAAAACTGTGATATTGCAAAACAGCCCGCCCATGGATTGCTTTCTCTCTCTCTCTCTCTCTCTCTCTCTCTCTCTCTCTCTCTCTCTCTCTCTCTCTCTCTTATGTATGTATGTGTGTATATGTGTCAGGTCATGTCATATGCTACTGGTACTACGTAACCCAGTACTACCTGCCTCATGGTCGGTTCACCGGCGACTAAACTGGTTCCCCCACCAGACTTGTTTGGTGAGGAGGGTGGCTAGTCTCCCTGAAGGATTAAAAGCAAGACCTTCCAAAGGGCGAATGAACCCTTTTTCGGGGTCAACGGCCAACTAGCACCGTGTATATTTGTGCGTATGTATATGTGTGTTGGGGTGGAGAGGGCTTCCGTAAGCCGTGGTTAAGGCAACCTTTCTAGGAGAAGCAAATCTCTGATTTGAAAAACCATAAAGCGGGAGACCAGTACCCGCATTAAGCTGATCTGCAGTTTAACTTGTTGTTGGCTATCTTGCTCTTGCTTGTTGCTGGATCTCAACAATTTGAACTGAGAGAGAGACTTAGATGTCGTACAAAGCTAAGACTCTGTAACATCATCTGTGTATAGATACTCCCTCAGACATTTGTCTATTAAAATGGACCTGTGGCGATGAAAGACATTTTTGGGCTCATTGACTTTAAGTGTCTGAGGGAGTGGCAATCGCCTGACAAGACGTTGCAATCATCATGTATGTAAGGCTACCAAATCAAATAATTGCTTTCTTGCGTCAATTTTTAAATTCTTTGGTTCAAGTCGTCTCAAAAACCATTTTCTTAATATCTTTTTTTATACCCCGCTTTTTGATATTTGATACCCCGCAGTACTCGTCAAACAAAGTAAACATTTTAAAACATAAGCCCAATTATTTATATCCGTGACTTACAATAATAACAGTTTTAATTCAGATGTTTCAATCTCATTAATAAAATTGAGTTTTTTTGTTTTGTTTGTTTTTTTGTTTTCTGTATATATTACAAGCAAGCAGCCTGGCGTTGCCCGATCTTATACACTTGAATATATTTTATTTATGCAGATTGTGTGTGTATTTTATTGTGTTATATTATACCCAATAGTAGTAGTGGATCTCGGCGCGATCTGGTCGCAAAATACGCTTAAATATGATATTTTAATTCATGCAGATTTCGTATTTATTATTATAGAGCCAATACTCTATTGATTATTATATTGTACCTAATATATAGTTGTGATTCCAAAAGTTAAAAAAAATATATACTTGAGTGCCATTAGACAGAATCGAAACTAAAACATTTATCGCTCCGGCCTTAGTCGTTACCGTTTGAGCTATCTTCAAATCGATAAGAAAACGTGAGCATTTAGCCAACTTAACGGATAAATGTATATTTGCGAATGCGTAGAAGAGTACTTTAAATCGACTTATGTCTGTCAAGTTCCGATTTTGTTCAATTTTGAAACCTTAGCAACTATTTTTACCAGCTAAAGACTAAATCAAATTTGTTCCACAAATCTACATCTCTTACATATCAAATTTCAAGTCTGTAGACAAAAAGTCAAAAGTTGACAGAGCAGTTCGGAAAAGACCGTTCCTCAGACAGATAGTTGCATTATATATATATATATATATATATATATATATATATATATATATATAGTTATCCACTACAGTACTGTTTCCGTGCTCATCAGTGCGGCTGGACAGGCAACTGCCTCAAGCCAGGATCGAAACCCGACCGCCAAAATGACAGTCAAGGTTCCTCACCATTAAGCTATATAGCTGCTGCTAAAGAGTCAAAACATCGTTAAATTGATTACCCTCCCAGCAGCAGCTCTCTCTCTCTCTCTTTCTCTCTCTCTCCCTCGCTCTCTCTCTCTCTCTCTATATATATATATGCATATATATGCATATATATGTATATATATACATACATATATATGCATATATATATGTATATATATATACATACATATATATATGCATATATATGTATATATATGCATACATATATATATATGCATATATATATGTATATATATAAATACATATATATACATATATATATACATATATATATACATATATATATACATATATATACATATATAGATATATACATATATATACATATATAGATATATACATATATATAGATATATATAGAGAGAGATATATATGCATATATATACATATATAGAGAGATACATATATATATATATATATATATATATATAGAGAGAGAGAGAGAGAGAGAGAGAGAGAAGTGAATTTGTATGTGTACATGCGTATTTTAATTTGATATATGAGGTATTCGGACGTGTGGAAGAAATTTGATTTCTATATTATTTTTTTATTGGAATCCTTTGAGATGATTAATTTATTTGCGGACTATCATACTAATTCTCATAGTTGTTGTTTCATCACATTTCGGCCAACTAATTCCGTGGCCTTCTTGAAGTGGTTAAACCACGACGAGATAGGAATGCTGAGTCTTTTTACTGTACCCTCAGTAATTACTGCCTTCCATAGTTGTTGTTGTCTCACCACGATTTTACCAACTAATCCTCTGGCCTGCTTCGGGTATGGTTTGAAACCACTATCTTCAATGCTCACCTAGAACCGTAGAGATTCCTGACGAAAACCAGAAAAATAGTTGGCTTAAATGTTGAAAAACAACTATGAAGATGAGGATAACAGTTCGCAAATAAATAAATTCGATTTGGTTTTTATTCGGAAAAAAATACTCCGCTAAAAGGTCAAAATTGAAAAATTGAAACTTGTTATGTGTAAGTCAACTTAGTTTGCATTCTTTACGCATGAGCAAATATACATTTCTACGTTCCAGTACGTTAATTTGTAAAGTTTTAATATGAATATGTTTTTATAGGACACGGAACCGAATATCGCCGGAGAGCTAAATGTTTTGGTTTCGATTCAAGCTACTGGCATCCAGGTAATTATTTTTCGACTTTTTAAATCACTTCTATATATTGGGTACAATATAATAATCAATAAAAATTGGCTCTATAATAATAAATCTGCATCAAATAAAATATCATAGTAACTTGATTTTACGACCGGACAACATAGATTGGCTGCTAGTTTTGTAGAACGGACACTAATTAGTAATAATTAATGATGAGTATAAAATACTTCAGTTAATTGCAGATACGTGGTGAAACGATAAAATTGTCGCCCTAGAAAATATGACATGATCCCATTTCTGTTTGATGAAAACCGGTTTTCTCTTTTTTTTTTTTTTATTTTGTTGTTGCCGACCATCTACTAGTTGGCTAGTTGTGTACAAATCCCAAGAGCGATATGAGACTTCTATTATGTCTGAAAGTGAAACAATGACGAACGACATCGGATATGCGCCGCTGTACAACTAATGCTCTCTACCGATCCAAGTTAGGACAGCAAGACCATTGCCAACACCCTCAAAATACAAATCCGGACGGTTTAACGCTTGAGGGCACAACTTTACGCATTGGACGACCCATAGTTATGGTCTTTGGTGTAGTTTCAAGTGAGAGCCACACCATGCCACCTCACATCTTCGAAGTCGGCTTAAAAGTCATCACTAAAGTGTACCTGGATGTGCTGAAGAGTGTGGTGATGGTGAGATCCTGGTGCAATCGGGTGGTCGCTGGCAGACCCTGGGTGTGGCAGTAGGACTTAGCGCCGGTCCACAAGTCTAAGGAGACCAGGCTTGGCTTCAGAAGGAGTGTTATGACTTTCTACCCTTCTCTCATTGGTACCCCGCCTCCCTTGACCTAAACCCGCTGGACTATTTCGTTTCATCATACGCCGAGAACATCACCGACATTACCTCCCACAACAGCTAAGCCAGCCTAATCACCGCCATTCGCTGAGTATTCGTCGGTGCTTGTGAAAAAGGCATGCTTCCAATCTCGGACCAGTATCGAGGCAGTGATTGAGGCTGAAGGCGGCTACATTGAATAGATATCAGCTCTACTACATAATCAAGTTACCTGAATTGATTTTTTTTTTTTTCAATAAAGGTTTTAAAATAAAGCTGTAGTGTTGTTTTCTTTAGGGCGGCAAATTTATTGTTCTGCCCTTTAACTGTTATTTCAAAAGAATAACAAAGGCAATAACAAACATCTTTGTCGCTAAAAGAATGAAAAAGTGTTATAAGTTATAACAAGCTAATGTCTAACAATAATTTTAAAAAAAAACACGGCCTTAAACACTGTAGACGTCGTTGTTGCAGAAGACGCGTACACACACGTTGGGTAGCTTGTGTACAAGCAAGCGGTGTGTGTAGTAGTGCGATCGTCTGTTTCTTTTATACACAAAAGAGAACGAAAAGCTATCGCGTCCGCTGAGACCGGATCGCGGGCACTGACTATATGGATGAAGGTACGAGATTCTAGACAACGGAGAATTTTCAAAAGAAATATAAAGCAAAAACGAAGAAGGGGCACCAGCACCACATGTCAGTTTTGCCTGCTTGAGCTTTTGTGCGATTTATGAGAGAGATCGTGGACCGGGTTGATAAGGTAAAACATACACGTATGAAAATAAGCACAACTTATGTGTGTGTGGTGTGTGAGGGGGGCATTTTTTTTTTTTTTTTTTTTTTTTGCTTGTGCCCGTGTGCGCTTTTACCTACTCAACGTGCGTGTGTGTATGTGTGTGTATGTGTGTGTGTGTGTGTGCGTGTGTGTGTGCGCGCGGGACAGCGCGTATTTACTGGGTTCTTGTCCAGATTTGCCTTAATACTAAAAAAAACAAAATAAAATACAGAAAAATATATATATGATGTCCGTGAGAAAATGAAACTATAATATTCCAAAAATCACGTAAATTCATCAAGTAGTTTTACTATTTATAAAGAAACCCATTTTAAGCGTTTCATGGGGTTTTGTAGGTATTACAACATAAATCTAGTAAGTATGAATTATTGTTGAATCATCTCCCTTTATTTCTTGGGATTTTTTTTTTTCAAAATGGTGCGCGAAACAGTCACTCTTTGGATACTCATAAAATTTGATTTTCTTATCTAAAAATAAAACTACTTGATTAATTCACATTATTTTTTGTATATATGTTTTTTTGTTTGTTTTTTTTTGTTTGTTTTTCGTTACGTATATCATACATACATATATATGTCTGTCTGTCGATCTGTCTGCTGGTCGATCTATCTGCCTGTCTGTCTCCATATTTTCAAACTATCTCTTCCGATACTAAAAGTCGCACAGCGGAGCTAGGGGTCTCAAATGATTCGATATTTATGGATCGTTCTTTCATGGGGCTTTAACCTGTAACAATAGTTTTTAAGGGGTCAAATAGGGGTCAAATAGGGGTAAACATTGAAAAAGTCGTATACATTTTGTACATTCATTTCAGTTTATTTTTAATCAGTTCATATGCGCGTTACGTTTGTACAGTGGTAACGTCACCAGCTTTGAATGCCACAGTTTTGCTTTCGGTTTCGATTTTAGCTGATGACAGCCAAATACTTCTTTTTTTAAATTTTGAAAATCACGACTCTATAATAATACATACAAAATCTGGATAAATAAAAAATATATTTAAGCGTATTTTACGACCGGGCAATATATATATTATTTCAGAAGCAGCTGTTTTGCCGTATCACAGTTATTCAGTGTAAAAGGAAGGAGCCAGCATTACGAACAATGAAAATTCGTACTCATGTCTACAAATTTACACCCATTACGAAGTTAAGAACATTATTATCTAAGTTTATATTAGCATTATCGGCCGCCTAGAATGCTCTATTCTGTTTTGAAAAGCCACATATATATTCATCTATGAAACTTTTATAGTCTACTCCAATCTATCTACACGTGTAGATTCCTATCTGCTCCAATCTATATAAAAACGAAATGTTTCACGTAGATTTTTTTAAACCTCGATTCTCTAACGATTAGTTTACAGGTTTAAAAGAGTACGCAAAGAAACTAAACGCCGTAGAAAGAATAACGTTAATTAAAACAATCGGGCACTGGTTCTGCGAATATTTTCTTTCAAGTTATGGATAGAGGATACTAAGCGTGAACTACTTGATTTGACGTTTTCTTTTTGTTATACCAAATGACCCCCAGCATGCATGGGACGTCAAGCGTTTTTGGAATGTATGATAAGTTTTGATGTTTCTTGGGCCAGAGAGATAAAACTGCTGCGAGCAGATTCAGCTGTTTGTCTTGGAGACTTTCTCAAGGGATTTTAGAAAATAGAGAAATGGATATTTTCTCACAAACAAGACATACAGACACACGCATATATATCTGTGATTTCATCATTTATATAATATTTATATGAATGCGTACTATATTTTTAGTCTTTAAAACTATATTCATGTATATATGTGTGTGTGTGTGTGTGTGTATGTACCTTCATATATCTATACTCCTATAAATTTGGGTTATTTTGGGTATCGATATTCATATTAAAAACCTTTTTTCTATTTATTTAAAAAGAAAATACAACTTTGTTATATATGTGTCGTTGAATTACATTCACCTGCAAAAGATCTAGCTAATTTGCATATTCTTTTAAACATTCATTTAAATTAATGTCCTAATAGTTTTTCGGTTTTCTCATGGGATAATCATCTTTAGTTTACTATTACGTGTAATTATATTCATGCAGACATTCTACATGATTTATACTTGCGTAATATTTGCGTAAAAAGCTTATAGTATACATAAACCTCTTTCCTTCAAATTATAACGCACCTTAAAAAACTTACAACAACCTAAAAAATGACCCCATCATGAAACCCATATTTAACCTTCCATTCATTAATGCAATCAAACAACCGCCCAATCTTTCAGCCATCCTCGCTCGCTCACGAAAACACACACGACACACAATAACACGGTAATTACAGATGTAATAAATTGTGATGGCTTATATGCACATACATAAATACCACATCCCTGTTCAACATACTCGACACTAACATTCATATAAAACCGCCGCATCTAACATGTGACAGTTCTAATGTCATATATTATATATGTTTTGCTCCATTTGCAACAATGGAGGATATATGGAGAAACTCTGACGCCTTTACAAATCTGCCTAAACAATCATAAAAAAAAAATCAGGCAAAAATCTCCCACTCCAATAGCAAGCCACTTCAATTTACCTGGAAACACACTAGATAAAATTAGATATCTCCTAATAGACTCTAATTTCCCATCAACAAAAGTACGCAAATAAAAAGAAATACAAATGGATCCTCCGATTCAACACATAGAAGTTAGGTCTCAATACAGACCTCGGCCCTCTCAAAAAGTCTCCCCCCCTACACACAAAAAAAATTAATTAAGATAATAGCCTCCACCTACATGTGTATGCATATGTATAAACTTGTATATTTCTTAATAGGTATATCACATCTTTCCTTTTTATCATCAAACACATATATCGTTTTCTTTTGATTTTTAAATTATTATTATTATTATTATTATTATTATTATTATTATTATTATTATTATTATTATTGGGATGGAGTTTGGGATTAGTAAATGCGCGGTGCTGATGATGAAAAGAGGAGTAAAGGTTCATTCGAATGGAATAGTGCTGCCAACTGGAGAAATC